>NC_043716.1:55732491-55733774 GCF_006229205.1 Suricata suricatta | reverse complement strand
TCCTCTGCAGGATGGACTTGGACCCTGGCCTGGGAGGGGGCAAGAGGGAGGGGAGGGGAGGCCCAGCCCCCAACCCAGGCTTGCCAGAAATAAAGCACTTCTCTTCTCCCCTTTCCGACTCCAGCATCTACTTCTCAACCAGCTGAGAGCCCAGGAGGGGCTGACGCCCTCCCCCAACATCTGCTCGGACTCTTGCAGCCTGTGTGATGCTGTGTGATGCCTTGAGGAGGGACGTGAGCGAGGGGGCGCTTCCCGTCCCTGCCCTGGATGGGCGGCAGACGGGGCAAATCAACCAGAGCCCTCACCCACCCCTGGGGCCCTCACCCAGGTGGGGATGGAGGAGGGGGGCTGGCGGCCGTGACCCGGGGGTCTTCACTAGGAGCTCTTCCCTGTGTGCTGTCATGTGGGGGGAGGCAATGGGACCTTGGAGACCTGCGCTCGCTCTCTGGGTGGGAAACAAGGCACCCCCAGCGTGGGTGCAAACTGCAATGCGTCCTCTGCGCCTCTGGGCTGAGAAAGAGCAGAGCATGCGCCCGCCATGCCCGACCTGTGCCCTCGAATCTCCCCAGAGCTGCAAAGACCACACCGATACGCTTGAGCCGGCAGAAGCTGGAAAAGCCTCGCTCTGGGAAAACACTACGCACATAAACACGTGACAAGCGTCCACAGACGCAGAGGGGAGAAAACTTACAGAACAAGGGTCAATGTGCTTCATTGATAAAGACCCTCATCAATCAATGGAAAGAAAACACATTCAGATAAAAATGTACAAAGAGCAAAAAAAGAGTGACGAACACAGGAAACCATTCAAATTGCTAGTTATCCACGAAGCATCAGTAGAAATGAAATAACCCTTCACCCCCTCTGTCTGCAAAGATTAAGATGTCATTAAGGTGTGATGTTCCTTTAACGCGGACAGGCCGCTTCCGGAATTGCATCTTTGGGAAGGGACCTCGGGGCACAGGGCCCTGTGGTGCTGGCCGGTGCTGCTTTCAGTACAAAAACTAACAACTGAGAAACGACCTAAATGTCCAAATAAGAGAATCGCTGTATTCACTGAGACGCACGCATGCAGCAAGCACTAAAATGGTGTTGGGGGGCGGGGAGCGCCTGGGGGGCTCAGTCAGTTGAGCGTCTGACTCTTGATTTTGGCTCAGGTCATGATCTCGTGGTTCATGGGATCGAGCCCTGCATTGGGCTCTGAGCTGACAGCTTGGAGCCTGCTTGGGACTCTCTCTGTCTCTCCTTGCCCCTCCCCAGCTCATTCTCTCTCTCTCTCTCTC
>NC_043716.1:55728349-55732391 GCF_006229205.1 Suricata suricatta | reverse complement strand
TACACCACGCACGCCGAGTTCTCATCCTTCCGGCAGCAGAGCTTCTTGATCTGGAAGACGAGCCCATCTCTGCGTCCTCCGTCCCCCGGGCAGTCCCCCTTGGGGGACTTTTAGATCTGACCCTCGAGATGCTGCTGGACTCCAGGCCTGCGTGAAGCCAGCTCACAGGGGGCCCTGGCCGGCCCCCCAGGTTTCCCGCACCTCCCCGGGCCCGGGGTGGGCCTGTGGACCTCGCTTCAGAGAGCTGGGGGGGGCTGTCCCAAGGCATGGATCTGGGCCAAGACACGCTGGCCGAAAAGAGCTGGGTGACCACTTCCAGGGTCAGGGCAGAGGGGACCACTTCCTGGCACTTGTCTCTGTCACCCGTCAGTGCACTTTCACACCCGCCCACACTGATCTCACGCCCGCAGGCTCACACGCACGCTGCATGCACACACAAGTGCTCACCTGTGTGCACACACACTCACACGCTCACAGGCGTGCCTGCTCCTCTCTCCTGGGCCCTCCTCTGGCAGCTGTGCTTTCCTCCTGGGCCCGTGCCCGTCCCTGCTCATGGCTCTGGTGCTCGGCGCTCCCTCCCGCCCTGGGCCCTGCCGTCTAAACCCCTGGGCCTCCCAGGGACCCTGGTGGAGGGGATGCATGGGGCCTGGGTTCCCCTGGGGCTGCTCCGAGGAGCCCGCTCACAGGGACACCAGTGCAAGCCGGGGGTTCACACTGACCTGTGTCCTCTGCAGCACGCACGTTGCCCCCAGCCCCAACCCGATGAAGAAGCAGCCCACGGCCAGGGCCACGGGAACGGCCAAGTGCATCAGCCAAGCCTCCTGGCTTGTGTCCGCTGCTGGGGACAGTTTGTCTATGAAGAAGGAGAGGAGCGCTGGGCAGGTGGTGGGTTTTGTGAGAGGCTTTGGGGCTCACGGGGGGCTCTGGAGTGCAGGTGGGCACCTTCCTGGAGGCGGTGGACTCACACTGGAAGGAGCAGCTCAAGCAAGTGTACAGGAGAGGTCCCCAGACCTGACCCTGACCCCAGGTGGAGCCAGGTCTACCCAGCAGGCGGGGGGCGTGGGGCCTGGGGAAGGCATGTCCCCTACCTGTCACCACAACCAAGGTGCCGGGGCCCCAGACCTCGTCGCTCATGACCGCCTGGCAGGCATAAGCCCCGGCGTCGGCCGGCCGCAGGCGGTGCATGATGACCGTCAGGTTGTGCTGCCGCCCCGAGAAGACGATGCGTCCGCGGAACCGCTCGTCCACCGTGGGCTGCACGTTGTCTTCGTAGTAGATCACGTTGCTGGGTTCCGGCCACCTCTGCTTCAGGTAGACCCCCAGCAGGGGCCCGCGGCTGCAGCAGGTGATGCTGGCGGAGCCGCCCTCGGGGGCGATCACGTAGGGGGGGGTCTGCTGCATCTCTGCAGGAAGGACCCCCCGCTGGCACCATTGGCCGGGCCAGAGGGCAGGACCCTCCTCGCTGCAGGGGAGGCTGGGGGGACAGAGGTGTCCTGGGACAGTCCCCTGCTGGCATGTCACCACAGCCAGGCATCTTGCCTCCAGCAGCTCCTGGGTAACGGCACCCCATGGCTGTCCTCCCCGCGGAGGGCTGGGCTGCCTGGGACTCTGCCCACACAGGCCCCAGGGGAAGTTCGGGCCATGGGCAGCTCTGACCATGTCTCCTGCCCCTACACCTTCTCCCTCTCCTGGAGAGCGCTGACGGACTGTCCCGTCTCCTTCCCTTTTCTTTCTGGCTGCCTCAGTTTCCCCATCACGTCCAGGCACCTAGAGCCGGAGGCTCTGTGGGGTGGGCACACCTTTGCTTGTCTGTGGGACACCCAGCAATGTCGCCGTCTGGGCAGCTGGGGCCCACAGGACCATGGTGCAAACATGAACCTTCTTCAATCCAAACATCAGCTTCTCAGCAAACTAAATTCTGGAGATGCTTTTTCTTTTTCCTGCTGAGTGTCCCCACCCTGCCGTGTGTAACTGATCTTTCCATCTTACTGCAGAGCTTTGCACGTGTATCTGCTTTAAAAAGCAAACTAATGGACAGAATTCTCTTATAACAAAGGTAACCTTGCTAATTATGGCAAAGACAGTCCCCAAGACAGTTAGGTAAAGAGAAAGACCAAAGCCACGGCGCTTCTGCACCGAGACGGCACCGACGGAGGGGTGGGGGTCAGTGTCCCCAGGCCACCCCTTTCCAGGAAGGAGCCACCCCAGGTGAGGGCACTGAGCCCACGGCAGGGGGGGAGCACAGTGGGGGACACCAGGAGGGCTTACCTTGCGTGGCCAGGACCCCGAGCAGGGTGCAGGCCAGTGTGAGCAGCACGGGGAGCAGTGGAAGCTCTGGGGCCATGCTTGCCGCCACCGTGCCCACCACAGACCCAGCAACAGGGGAAAGCAGGGCCCCCTCTCTCGGCAGACTGAGTCTCTTCCTGTCTGCACACCCAGCTGCTGCCACCACCTCCAAGGCACCGCCTCCAAAGCCCCAGTGCTAGGGCAGGAGGTGGTGACTGGTGGTCCGTGCACTCTGGGAGGGCTTCTTGGAGGCGGTGCCATGGGCAAGGGGTGGGGCTGAGAGCCAGGCTGGGAGGGGCGCCCTCACTCCCTTCCCCACTCTGTACTACCCTGCTGAGTGCCCACAGACAACTGGTCACCTACTCCTGCTGTGTCTCCACAGGCTCGGGGCTCAGAACAGGAGCAGGAGAAACCCAAGGGGGTCCCGTGCGTGGGGTGGATTCGGGCTCCAGATGCCTGGGTCCTCGCGGTCACTTTTTTCTTTTATTTATTTATTAGAGAGAGAGAGAGAGAGAGAGAGAGAGAGAGAGCGCACATGCACAAGAGCAGAGGAGGGGCAGAGAGGGAGAGAGAGAATCCCAAGCAGTCTCCACACTGTCAGTGCAGAGCCCGACGTGGGGCTTGAACTCACAAATCATGAGATCATGACCTGAGCTGAGATAGGGCGTCAGACGTTCAGCTGACTGAGCCCCCCAGGCACCCCTCTGGGTCACTTTCTGCTGAACCTGATTTGTGCCCAGAAATCTGGCCCACCACTCAGGCACCCCTGCAGCGCAGGGACAGGGGGCCCAGGGGGCAGGGGCAGGGCCCGGAGAGCGCTGTAAGGCCCCAGAACTCAATCTCCTTAGAGAAATCCGTGAAAATACAAGCAGCCAGGAGGGAATGAAAACAAAGACCCAGATGCAGACTTTCCTCGCAGGTCTGGGCCCTGGCCAAGGCGCCAGGCAGCCCCCGCCTCCGTGTGGGGCGCTCCGCAGAGGCGGGGGGACTCCGATACCCACTGCTTTCGGGCAACCGAGGCCTTTGCAGTGATTTAAGGCAGGAAGCAGCTTATTTTGGATTTGTTTTTCCCCACTTAAAAAATGTGCATTTCCCTGGCCGTTTGATGGTTTATTTTACTCATTTTAAGGATTGCGTTACAGGTGTTTTCAAAGCACTGACATGTGTACTTTAGGGAAAGCCTGCATGTCCCTCTTAACACGCTGAACCGAGTTACGCAGTTGTGACTGGGGTGGGGAAGGGTCAGCGGGTGGGCGGTGGGGGAGGGGGCCCTGGGGCTGGGAGAGAGATAGGGGGTGGGGGACCCTGTGTGGACACCTGCGTGAGCAGCCATGTGTCGCCTGCTCCCTCTGGGGAGCCCCCTAGTGGTGGAGGCGGGGCTGGCTCCCCACCTCAGGCCTCTGCGCACAGCCTGACCCCAGGACTGCAGGCAAGATGGTCCCTGAAACTTGTTCTCGCTCATGATCAAAGACAGGGGTGCGCCCGAGATCAACCTAAGCCCAGAGTGGCATCTCTGAGGGCACAGAAGCCCCTTCTGTACCCAAGGCTGGAAGTACCCCCCACCCCCACCCCACCGGTCCTGATGGGCAGAAGACGGAGAGGTCCGTTGAGGTCCAATGTTTTGGAACTTGAGACTTCCCCTTTTTATTATTTATTTTTATTTTTATTTTTATTTATTTTTTTAATGTTTTATTTATTTTTGATACAGAGAGAGACAGAGCATGAGAGGGGGAGGGGCAGAGAGAGAAGGAGACAC
>NC_043716.1:55703042-55728249 GCF_006229205.1 Suricata suricatta | reverse complement strand
CCCCACCCCCACCCCACCGGTCCTGATGGGCAGAAGACGGAGAGGTCCGTTGAGGTCCAATGTTTTGGAACTTGAGACTTCCCCTTTTTATTATTTATTTTTATTTTTATTTTTATTTATTTTTTTAATGTTTTATTTATTTTTGATACAGAGAGAGACAGAGCATGAGAGGGGGAGGGGCAGAGAGAGAAGGAGACACAGAACCGGAAGCAGGCTCCGGGCTTTGAACTAGCTGTCAGCACAGAACCTGACACGGGGCTCAAACCCATGAACGTGAGATCTGATCTGAGCAGAAGTCGGAGGCTTAACCGACTGAGCCACCCAGATGCCCTTATTATTTTTTTTTTAACATTTATTTTATTTTTGAGACAGAGAGAGACAGAGCTTGAGTGGGTGAGGGGGAGACACAGAATCGGAAGCAGGCTCCAGGCTCTGAGCTGTCAGCACAGAGTCCCATGTGGGGCTCGAACTCATGGACCACGAGATCATGAGCTGAGCCGATGTTGGCCACCCAACCGACTGAGCCCCCCAAGCGCCCCGAGATTTTCCCATTTTTGACCACAGAGTCGGGGAGCCACAAGAGCTGCTGAAGGCCCAGGTGGAGAAGAGCCTGCGCCCGCCCTCCGCCCCACCCTCCTCGGGGCAGGGAGGGGGCCCTTGGGGCTGAAGGGCCAGGCAGGTGTACCTTGCCAGCAGGCAGGGACACAGGGACGCAGCGCCTGCCAGCCACATGTGCTTACACACCCCACCGGGCCACAGGTCCTGGGTCACCCAGAGCAGGGAGTCGAGCCCCTCTGTGCTGCCCACCAGGGTGTCCTGGGAGGACGTGAGGGCTTTGGGGACCCCGTGCGCCCGGCTGGGAGGGAGGCACCTAGCCGGGCCAGCTGGTGTCCTCTGAGGGAGGGACACGTGTTCTCTGCCCCGAGTCCCCTCCCCTCAGCACCGCTGGGTGAGAGGCCACGGGCCCGGGGTGGCCCCCACCCCGCCCCCCACCAGCCCACAGACTGGGCACGGGGCCTCAGACCTGTGGGGGCTTCGAGTACAGGGGACTGTGCCTTTGGTGCCAGGCTAGCAGGGTGGTGGCCAGGAGAATGAGCATGACAGTGACGATGACAAGCACCAGCTGGAACTGGCCCGCGGCCCCGGACGAGCACGCCCTCTGCAGGCCTGTGGGAGGGGCGGGACGTCGTTTACTCCCCGGTGAGGAGTGCACCCTCAGGGGACACCACCCCCGTGGGCAGCAGGCGGGCATGGGTGCCAGGCACAGAGTGTGGGGACAGCCCCGGGGACCCGAGGGGCTTCCGGGGGAACCTGGGCGCAGGTTAAAACACTTACCGCAGGAACAGGCGGAGGACGTGTTTCCTGCCTGGTTCAGGTCTGGGGCCTCTGTGCCTGATGCAGCCCCCCAGCCCCAAGTATCAGATGAGTCCACGAGGGGCCTGGCTGGGTCCCCTCCCCAGGTCTGGCCAGGCTGGGGACCCGGTTCCCAGCCCCCTCACCACCCCTGCCCCAGAGCTCCGGGTGACTGTGATTGGATTAGAGCTGGCCTGGGTCGCGGTGCCTGCGGACTTTGAGCAGTGTCCTGGGAGGGGGCGTAGGGGATGGGGGAGCTGGGAAGGGGGTGTCAGAGAGGAGGGCCTGGTCTGGGACAGTGGGGCCAGCTCGGGCCAGCTGGAGAAGTGGAGGGATCAGGGGCCCCACCTGCTCCCTGGACAGGGCAGCCCCCCACTCTGAGCCCCCCTTAAGGCTCAGGTGCCCAGTGCCGTCAGAAGCAAGGCCTTGTTTCACTTTGTTTTGTTGGAACCTGGACCTGCCCTGACTGGGCCTCACCCCTGGGAGAGAGCCGCTCCTCCCCCAGGCTGTCCTCCCAAACAGGAGCCCAGCCCACCCCAACGGGAGCCCAGCTCATCCCAGTGGGAGCACAGCCCACCCCAACGGGAGCATAGCCCACCCCAATGGGAGCCCAGCTCATCCCAGTGGGAGCACAGCCCACCCCAACGGGAGCCCAGCTCACCTGAAACGTTCAGTGTGGTGTTTTTAACATTCCTCTGCAGACCCTGGAGATGCCACCTGTACCAGCCAGCCTGGGTGTCGCTCACCTCCGGAATCACCAGCTGGGCCATGCCGCCCCGGACCTGCAGCTGCCACCCGCCCTGGCGGAAGCAGCCTGGGGGGGTCACACTGAAGAGGGGCTGGAAGTCCTTCCCGGGGGTTTTCAGGTGGATGGTGACGTTCAGGAGGGGGTTGGAGATGCTGCAGGACAGCACGGCGCACTGGCCCCTGGACACGGAAACGTCTTCGGTGCAGGAGGGGCCGTCCCACCCTGTGAGCGAGGGGCCGGTCACACGTGGGTCACAGCGGGGCCTCAGGAGGTTCCCGACCGCCCTCCCTGGGGCCAGGGGGAGGGGCAGTGACAGGACAGGGCCTCCAGGGACACAGGGGCCCTGCTGGGGCGGAGTACACATCAACGAGAGAATCAGCGCTCATGTCTCAAGTGGGAAGACAAGACAGACGCCCAGGGGGGCCGTGTGGGTTCCCACGTGCGTGCGGGGCGCTGTGCCACCTGGCCTGGGCGTCCCAACCCCCGCTGTGGGGGGCGGATTCCGGGGCGGGGGGCGGTGGAGGGGTAGGTGCTCCGCTCTGCCAACTCACCTGACTGTTGGGAAGCGGTGGCCGGGTGCGCGGCTGCCTCCGTGTCCCCTGGGGCCCACCTCAGCGTCCCCAGCTTCTGGGCCCCGTGTGCGCAGCCTGCACACTCAGCTCCACAAGGCAGGTCCCCGGCTCCTGCGGGACACCCGCCCCACCGATGTCGGAGGCCAGGAGCCCGACCGGAGCCGCCCCACCCCTGCCGGCGGCGCAGCCAGTCCACAGACTGGGAAAGGCCGAGTCCTGGGCCGAACTCACCCGTCACCAGTCTCCCCGCCCCCACAATCGGGGTGAACTCTGACCCACAGGGGCCCCAAGCGCCCAGCCCCCCATCCTGCAGCGCCAGTTCCCGCCAGGGACCGGACACAGACGGACAGGCGACAGACAGCCACCCGGCGCGCCGATGGGTGGAGCCGACGTTTGGCCACAGTTACCGAGTACAGCGCAGGCAGTGCCACGTGCGGGCACATGCCGGGCCTTGGTGCCCACGAGAGAGGGGAGTGTGACAGGGAAGATTGTGCGCGGCAGGCATGGGGCAAAGCACAGGCCAGAGTCACCTCGAGATGGCAGCCACACAGGGCAGCTGGGCCAGGGGAGAGGACGGGGAGCCGGCGGGAAAGCACCGGCGTCCCGAGCGGGCTGGGGGCCCTGGCTGTGAGCCCGTGGCCAGCGTGTGGGTGGCGGGAGCCTGACCGGAGAACCCTGCCGTCCCGCGGCCGGCGGAGTGCTTGCTCCAGGCTAAAATGCTTTCTCTCCATCTTTACAAAACCACCAAAGGGCTGCATGGACATACGCCTGCTACAAATATTCAAACAACTGGAAAGTACCCCTTCTCCCACCACCAGAGAGGCTGCTGGGTGTAGGGGGGCCCAGGCCGGGAGCCCCAGTTGCAGGAACAATCATGCCCACGTGGGGGGGGGGGCTCAAGGGCTGTGGGCGGGCCCCAGGGCGGCCGGGGACTGTTTCATGGGCTTAGGACGTGCATGGGGTCTGGCATCTTTGAGAAGCCCCTTCGGGGATTGCTCCCCGAGGCCCTGGCCGGGAGCTGCGTGGCGGGACTTGCTGGGAGGTCCTGCAGGGCCGAGCCTGGGGCCCGAGAGTCTGCATTTCTAAGGAGCTCCCAGCGGTGTTGGAGCTGCTGGCTCCGGAGGGGCCCGGGGACCAGAGCAGGGACAGAAAATCCTCGGACTCCCTGCTGCCCCTCCCCTGGCCATAGCGCTCGTCACTGACTGACCAGGATGCTCTTTCTCTTGGGAGCTGGACAGGCCCCCAGTGCCCCTATGGTTGCCACTGGGCGCTGCCGCCGGCACCTACTGCCTGGTGCCGCCGGCACCTACTGCCTGGTGTCCATGGGGGTGGGGGTGGGGGGCGGGCTTGGCTCGTCCAACATGGCCCGGGGGTGCTCGCCTCAGGGTCCCAAGTGGGGACCTAGATCTTTCTCCCCACCTCTGCGGGGCCCATCCAGAAGACCGAGTAGGATCCTGAGACTTACCTCCATTCTGAGCACTCAGGGAGGTGGCAACCAGGAGGAGGAAGGTCAAGGTCAGCATGGCCGGCGGGACAGAGAGGCAGGGGAACTCATTGGTTCTCGGGACACTCCCTAGAGGAAGGAAAGACTCCGGGTCAGAGGTCTCTCAGGCAGCAGCCTGGCCAGGGACCGGCAGGGGCCTTGGGCTCCTGCCCTGAATCTTCTCCATGCTGAGCCAGCCGTGTGCCCCCAACTAAAAGTATTTTAAGGGGCGCCTGGGGGGCCAGTCAGCTGAGCATCTGACTTCAGCTCAGGTCGTGATCTCAGACTTGTGAGTTGGAGCCCCATGTGGGGCTCACTGCTGTCAGCGCGGAGCCTGCTTCAGATCCTCAGTCCCTCTCTCTCTGCCCCTCTGCTGCTTGCTTTCTCTCTCTCAAAAATGAATAAACATTAAAAAAAAGTATTTTAAAATTGTTTGCCAGACTATCTTTTGACCTTTGGATTAAAAAAATAGACTTTAAAAAAAATAGACTTTCTGTTTGTCGTTGAGCAGTTTCAGGGTTGCAGAGACATTGGGCAGGACACGCAGAGTCCGTGCGTTAGTGCCTCCGTGCGCTCCTTAGAACCAATGGGCCGATACCGGCTCCCCCTCCGTGTGCTTCGGGGCTCCCTCGTGCGTTGGGGAAGGTGGGTCGTCCATCCTCACGTCCTGTGCAGACCTGTCTCCTGGGGAGGGTGGGCATGGAAACCCGCCCTGGGTACCCTGGGCCCAGGGCTGGCCCGAGCTGGCTCATCCTCCGTAGAGACAGACAAGGAGAAACAGACGGACAGATGGCCAGGTTGGTGGATGGACGCTTCCTTCTCTCTCCCTCCACACAGGGTCCTGGGTGTGGAGGCTGCTTTCGGGCAAACAGCTTGAGGGATGGGAGGCAGAAAGGGCCACAGCGACCTCTTGGCTGAATAGAGACCTGCCCGTCAGGCAACCCAACCCGAAATACCCACGGGTCCTAACCGACAGGCTACTCACAACCAGGCAGTTAGCAAAAGACAGAGAATTCCATACGCCTCCACGCCTCCTCACCTTCCGCCCTTACTTATTTTCATTTATTTTTTGGAGAGAGATGGAGAGAGGAGAGAGAGAGAGAGAGAGGAGAGAGAGAGAGAGAGGAGAGAGAGAGTCCCAACCAGGCCCCTGGCTGAGCGCAGAACACAGAGCTGGACTCAGGGCTCAAACTCACCACTGTGAGATCATGACCGGAGCCGAAATCAAGAGTTGGACGCTTAACCGACCGAGCCACTGCACCTTCCCCCTTTGAAAGCAGCCCTCCCCCGCTGCCTGGTGGCAGACAGCCTCTGCTCTGCTGCCGCCCTGCCCACCACTCCCCTGTGGGGTAATCCATAAACTCCTGTCTCCTTTGTTCTGCTTCCGCTGAACTCTGTACAGACCAGCCACCAGCTCCCACCTGCGTTTGGGGGCCCGTATGGGAGACTTCGTGCCTCCCACACTTGGGGGAGCTCCGCACGGGGAGACTTTGCCAGTCCAGGACTCTCCAGGGATCTCTCCGGACTTCCCTTGGTGGATGGACTCTGGGTCCTTGGGGAACTGATGGCCTGCGGCCAAGGCGACTCCTCGGTGAGGATCTGAAGCCCCAGGGGAACCAGCCGGCCCCCCCTTGCCTGAAAGGGAGAAGGCTTTCCCGTGTTGCCCTGTGGAGGGACACTTCCCTTCCTCTCCTTTTTCTAGTTGGCCCTTTGGCAGCCTGCCCCTAATGCTGCCCAGACAACCGAACGCCTTGGGTAGGGGGAGGGGCCCCTACATGGTCTGAAGGGAAACAAGCCGCCCCGCCTGGGCCCGTGAGGGCGAGGGCCCCTTTCCTCCCCTCCTCACGCCGTCCGCAGGTCCGTCCCCAAAGTCCAGCGTAATCCGCAGCTCGCCCGGCGCAAATCCCCACACGTTACAGAACCGGCGGGACCCTCTGCTCTCAGCTGCCCCGGCATCCGTGGGCACACCTGTTCCCAGGCCCCCGAGTGGAGCACCCGCCTCTCATTTTCCCACCCGGTTCCGGCCGAACGGTGCCCAGGCCTCGCTGTGGCCAGGAGACACCCCGACAGCAAGTGCCATGCCATCCGCTGTGCCCCCGCCGTGGTGGGGTGCCGCCAGGAGAGTCCGTCTCCTCACACGGGTCCTTCTCCAAGTCAGCGGATGCCTCTGCGGAAACCATGACTGCGAGGCCGGGCTCCATGCCCTCTGGCGGGACCCCCCGCTTCGGGAATGGGCTGCGCGTCTTTCCCACTGCAGGACCCCCTCTCTTCCCCAGACTCACCCTTGGGCCGCGCTCTCAAGGACTGGAACATATCTGACCCGAAGCATCGCCCTGTTTCCTGGCCACGGCACCAACTCCCACGTCAAGAGGCCCAGCCCCTCCACGGAGCCCTTTCTTTTTTTTTTTTTTAATTTTTTTTAATGTCTTATTTATTTTTGAGACAGAGAGATTCAGAGCATGAGCAGGGAGGAGCAGAGAGAGAGGGAGGCACCGAATCGGAAGCAGGCTCCAGGCTCTGAGCTAGCTGTCAGCACCGAGCCCGACGTGGGGCTCGAACCCACGAACGTGAGATCAAGACCTGAGCTGAAGTCGGAGGCTCAACCGACTGAGCCATCAGGCGCCCCTGGAGCCCTTTCTTATAACGCTATTTTCCAGCTTGACCTCCTTTGCCAGAACTCCTCCAAATGGCTGGCAGTCCCATCCACGCCTTCGGGGCACTGTCCCCAAGCCCTGACCTCCCCCACACTGTCGAATGTGCCTCGCTTGGTTTCTTGGCCCCAAATCAGGACCCCGACTTAATAGCCTCTTGCAGAATGTGTTTGGCACTAACCAGGCTAACAGGCCACCTCCCCACGTGCTGGACGCGGGCTCTCTTACTTTCTTCCTCCTCTGGCTTACAGAAATGCGATTAGGTAGTCCTTTGTGAAGAAAGTGAGGCATTTACCTTCTCTCTCTACCGGAACCCTCTGAAGTTCAGAAATCCTGTGATATTCTTGCTTCCTTGGCATTTACCCTCTTTGCAGAGGTATAACAAGATTCTGTGCTCTTTGGAGCAGGAATCCACTGGGAACATTGGTTATTTTACCAAGGCTTTGACTGGAATGTCATATTTGAGAGGAACAGGCATATGACCAACGAGCTTTAAGGAACGCAGGTTGACTTCATGAAACATGGAGCCATCCAGGCCCTTGGACATGTTGTCCTGACACCTGCTGACAAGTTCCCAGCAGCCTCCGAGGGGGAGTGAAGGTCACTTCCTGGCAGGCGCAGGAACCTCAGGGTAATTTGGGGACCTCGTGAAGAGGAATCTGCCCAAATTGACAGGTGACGGAGGCAGGTCTGACGGCAAGTACTTGGCTTGGCTCTGGCCCCAAGAGGCTACTAAGAGTTCAAGCTAGATTCCTTATGAAAAGTCCCAGCAAAGCAGATTTTAAAAGATCTATATGACCAGTCCCTATTCTTGCTGAGCTTATGTAAATCATTAGACCAAGTTTGTTGAAACTGGACTCGTTTTTCTAACAAATTAGTCTTTCGCAGGACTGGGCCCCGTCAGGCTCTCTGATCTCCCAGCAGCGGGAACATTCCACTGCTTCTGCCCGAAGATCCATCTTTCCAGAATCCAGACGTGAGCTGCCTGGGGACCTCTGCCTGTTCACACCCGAGGCCTCGAGGCCCTGGAGTCCAGCCCACTCCCCATCCTCATTCCTGGCAGTTAGTCACTCTGTGACGTTATCTAGAAAACTCCCTGGCCACTTTCTTCTCGAAACTCTCCCGATGATGTCTCCTTCCCAGTTCCGAAACTTCATTCTTGATCTTTTTCTTCAGGGTGGCCTCTCTTAATTTTACTCGGTCAGAAATCATAACCTACCCTCGGTGTCCTGCTCTCACAATACAACCCTCACCCCTCCTGGGGGTAAGTTTTGTCTTTTTCATCGTGACCCGTCTTTGGCCTCCTGCGTCCGGGGACCCGCTAACACAGATGGCTTTCCTGGAAACAAATCTGTTCATGGCGCCTTCCCTTTTTAGGACTCCTAATTATCAGTCCCCCTCCCTTCAGTCTCTGTTAAATTTGTCTCTTGTAGAATTCAACAATTCCATATGTGAACAATAGTTCAACAGCCCAAACCATCAGAAGGTCCCCATCCCTAGATCCCGTGGACGGGGCCACCTAACCGCCATCAGCACGTCATAACACCACGCCCTGGTCTGTACTGTACAGATCCCACGATCTGACACGGTAACAAGTGTAGGTGGGGGCATCTCTCTGCCCCTTGTTCAGTGGGAAGAAGTCACTGAGGATGAGGCATCCACCCACGTGCCAAAAACCTGTCACATGTCACAAAAGATGGATGTGTCTGGGGGAATGTGGAGGCCACTTTCAGAAAACAGGCTGAGGGACGGGAAGGAGGCAGAAAGGGCCATGGTGACCGCAAGACTGAATGCAGACCTGCCCATCGGGTCACCCACCCAAAATATCCACAGGCCCTAAATGACCAGCGGACTAGTCACAACTGGGCACAGTTACCAACAAAGGGAAAATTCCATCTGTCACCACACCTCCTCACCTTCCCCCTTTAAAGGCAGCCAGCCCCCTCCCACTGCCTGGTGGCCAACAGCTTCTCCTCTGCTGCCCTGCCAGCTGCTCCCCTGCAGTGTATTCTGGAAACTTCCATCTCTTTTGTTCTGCCTCAGGTGAATTCTTTGCAACACCACCCACCCGCTCCCAGCAATTGATCACCACCCCACCTTTGGGGACCCCCCTCTGACGCCCCATTCAGATGCCACACTGGGGGGGGGGCTGCATCTCGTGTGATGCAGCAACAACACCCCTGCCCTTAGGTCCCGGTGCTCTGCTCCCCGGGGGGCGGAGCCCGCGCCGAGCCCAGCGCAGCCTCTGTGAAGACACGGACCCCGAGCCTCCTGGGTTGACGGTTTTGGCTGAATGGACCCGGCATCTTACGAATGTTCTAGTAGCCGTGTTCCTAAGGCTACGGCTATACACCCAACGGGCGGTCTTCCGTCTGTGGATGGACACTGGTTTAATGTAACAGCGTCCAGGGCCCAGAGCTGCTCGTGGCCCACTTTGCAGGCCATGCCAGGAGGCTCACCCCCACTCTGCCCTTGACCTTGACCCTGCCCTGCACCCAGCCCTTCAAGTCCCGGGTTCTGCTCCCCTCCCCCAGCCCCCAGCATCACTCCCTGGCTTTTTCATGCACCGTTTTGCCCCCCGTGCATCCCTCACACAGAGAGAAGCTTTATTTCGTGGTTTGGGATGCTTGAACAGGCTGCAGTTTCTGGGGGGCGGGGGCCAGCCCGGGGACAGTAGGGGTGTAGCTCCCGGGAGCGGCAGGCCTAACCAGGAAAGGCCGCCTCCCCGGCAGGCCTGGGTGCAGGGTGGGGCTGCCTCCCGGGCCACCTTCATGGCTGGAAGCCCTTCCCTTCAAACCTTTCCACACGCAACCCACTTGTAAAACAAGAGCAAGCAGCAGGGAGAAGCTGCGGAAAAAGAAAGCCCCAGAAAGACATGCCGGCGAGAAGCGGTGGCTATTCCGGCCCGTCTCTCCTGTGGGTTCTCGTCCAAGTACGCGCACGCGACTGCGCATAAGCGGAATCCTGTTGCAGGAGGCAGATCCTTCCTCGTAGATAGCCCCCGGCCCCTCCTCCCCCAGGCCCCCCTCACCGTGGGGACGGGTGAGCGTGGCCCCCAAAGACAAGACCGTCTGCCCACAGCCCGTGAATGCGAGCTTGTTTGGATATAGCGTCTCCGCAGACCTAATTACTAGGACGAGAGTGCACTGGAGTCTGGTGGGCTCTGAATCCAACACGACTCGCACCCTCAGAAGAGGAAAATCCGGACAGAGACAGAGAGACACAGGCAGAGCGCAGCAGGACACGGGGGCAGACAAGTGCGGCCAAGACTTCCGGAGCCACTGAGGCTGGAAGAGAGCAGAAGGAGCGTCGCCTGGAGCCCAGGAGGAAGCAGGGGTTTGGGGCTCTGATCTCCGGCACGGAGAGAAAATAAGCCTCTGTTGCCTTGAAGCTCCCGCTTGGAGTCCTTAGTTACTGATGAGGGAAATAAAGGCAAGAGAGATGTGGCCAGGAAAAAAATCTCCTTCCCGCCACCAATCCCCAGACACACCGCGGGAGCCCTCCTGTGCCCGGGCTGGTCTGTGTCTTCAGGCTGATGTTTCATTAAAGACTAACAGTAACCTTGGGGCGCCTGGGGGCTCAGTCGGTTAGGCACCTAACTTTGGCTCAGGTCATGATCTCACGGTCCGTGAGTTCAAGTCCTGTGTCGGGCTCTGTGCTGACAGCTCGGAGCCTGGAGCTGCTTCAGATTCTGTGTCTCCCTCTCTCTCTGCCCCTCCCCCACTCACATGCACGCACACACTCTCTCTCTCTCTCTCTCTCTCTCAAAAATAAACATTAAGAAAATTAAAAAAAAAAAAGTAACCTTAACGGCAGCCCCGCAGGGTCCTGAAAGCCTTGCCCAAACTCCTTGGCGGCAGACCACCCCTTCACCCCGCTAATGACAAGTAGAGAGTCGGTCACCCCCACGACCCGGCGCGGCTGCTCCTGCCCACGCGTCCCGTCCCCGCGCTTTAGTAAAACCACCTTCTGGCACCAAACATTCTTTCTTAGCTGTTCACTCTCAGCCCCCAAACTTTCACACTTCATAAATTTCACCATTACGGCCGCCCCCGGACGCTCCCAGTGTCCCCCACCCCGAGCCCGTGGCCGCATGCCCTGCTTCTCGGGACCCTGACAGTCCCGCGCAGACCAGGGTGCGCGGGGCGGGGGGACATTGGGGTCACGTTCACTGCTCTGCATCTGGGTCTCACCCTGCAGGGCCCTTTGGGGAGGCCCCGCCCCGTGCTCCCCCAGGACCCCGACCCTGGATTTTGGAGGCTCTGTGAAGGGCCGCTGTCCCACCAGGCCACCTCAGCCCGGCTCCGCTTTGGGCTTCCACGTGGCCGCACCTCAGCAAATGCTGCTCATTTTCCTCGGGGTTTTCTCCTTATGTGTTTGAAAGACTTGTTTTAAGGAAACAAACTCATCTGTGCGGCAAACGTGATCCTGCTCGACCATTTCATCCCCGGTTGTTTCTGGAATAACACCATTCCACGTGTTCATGTCATCCTGTCCTTTTTTCATTTAGAAAGTGTTATCTGTTTGAAGGGTCCTTTCACAAAGGCCTCCCAGGCAGGGGGAACCCGTGGACGGCCACCCTGGACCGACTTCACGTTCGAATCGTGAATCGCCTCCAAGCCATTTTGCAAGAGCCATGTGACTGGGCCCGGCTCGCAGGAGAGCGGGCGGTGCCAGAGGCATCCAGCAACGGCACGCCCGTCCCCCTCACCCAGCATCTGCGCTCGGGCCCTGCCGCTGCCAACACCCGAGATCCGGCTGCTTTGTCAGCAGATTTCGTGCTCGGAAGGCAGTTTCTGTCCTGCTCTCTGCGGGAGAACATTAACATAATGCCATCGACAGTCTTAGAACCCGAATGTGGCGACGGGGGGGCGGAGGGGCCGCCGTTCCGACCCTGCCCGCATCCGCCCTGGGGAACGGGACGTGGAAACTTTACCCCTGGACGCTTTCCAGGGCGGCCTTTTTTGGTTTCGCGGCCCGTCAGCAATCGCCGTGATCAGGCACGAACAGCTCACGGCCGTCACGTGTCGCCTGCAGAATGGGAGGTTTTAGAAGGAGGCGTCAAAACTTTGCGAGCCAGGGCCTTTCCTGGGCCCAGATAAGATCTGGGAAAGCATTTCGGGAGTATTTTTTAAAGTGTTTTTTTTAAATGTTGATTAATTTTCGGGAGAGAGAAAGAGAGCGTGAGCAGGGGAAGAGCGGAGAGAGGGAGACACAGAACCCGAAGCAGCTCCGGGCTCTGAGCTGCCAGCAGAGTCCCCTCGGGGCTCCAACTCACTGTGCGAGAGACCCAAAGTCGGATGCTTAACCGACTGAGCCGCCCAGGCCCCCCCTGAATAATTTTACAAAATAACTTTTCTTGAATTGGAAAACACAAATGTTCCTTCTTTTTTCTTCCCCTCTATCCCCTGACACAGATTTTCTTAAATTGGAAGGCACAAAATGGTGCCCAGTGGTCCACAGGCGTCCTTGCTGGTCCCGGTGGTCTCTCTGGGTCCCCTTGCTCTGCAGAGCCCTCTCTGTCGCCCCGGGGAGGCCTCTGCCCGGGGCCCTGCCTGACCCCTGACACGGGGCTGTGCACAGAGCTCAGAGCTGCGGCCACAGGGGGCGAGCAGAAAAGTCACCTGCATGCTGTGTGGCCTCCGGCCCAAGCTTGCAGGAAGGCCCAGGCCCCCAGGGTTTCCATCCTCAACAACAGTCCGTGAGGGCGGGGCTCCCCTCTCCTGGCCTCAGGGGACACTGCCTTCGCCCCTCGGACCCGCACGGCTCTCTTCTCTGCTGCTGAGGGCTGACCTCAGCACGGCCTTCGGTGCCCACCCTTCCCTGGAGCCCCTTGGGGGACAGGGTCCCATCTTGGGGGTTGGGGGGAGGCAGGCCAAGATCTCCTCTGGCTGGAGGTGAGGGGACACAGTCCCGGGGAGGCCAGTCCCTCGCCCCGGCCTCTGAGCCCCCAGGGAGACGTGGGGGCGCACCCAGCAGCAGGCAGGTGTCCCGAGCGCTGTGTGGACGACTCCGAGGAACCAGTCCCAGGAGTCGGAAGCCAGCGCCGAGTCCTGGCGGCTGCGTGAGCAGCGGGGTCTCCCGTTGGTGGCCTGGTAGGCACCCAATGCCCGGCGCACGGTCACGGCTCTGAGCCCTATGTCCAGACATGCGTTTGTGTCCACTCGCTCCTCAGGTGTGAGCCCAGCACTCAGCAGGAGAGGCAGAGAGCGGAGGGTCTGCAGCAGCCGGGAGGAGACCCTCCCCCCGGAACCTTCCTGGTCACACCTTTTCCTGACTGCTGTTGGGTATCCATCCTTGCCGGCACGTTCACATGTTTCGAGTTCTAGGAAAACTCCGGGGTGTTGATTGAGAATAAATGAAGGGCTTCTTTCACAATCCTGCACCTCCAGGGCCTCTCTCCACGCAGAACCGCAGAACCGGGGCCACCGGTCCGGCTAAGCTGCCGCCTCCAGGGGTCTTCTGTGAGGTCACCCGGCCTCCTGCCGCCCCGTGACACCCCCAGGCACATGCACGTGCAGGCCCACCGGGCACACGCACCCTCCCTTGATTCCCTCACGCCCTTGAACGTGCTCCGCCCCTGCGGGTGGGCGTGGCCTGCGTGGCCTCCCTGCCGGTCCTCACTAGGGACTAGGTGACGACGTGCAGAGGGATCCCCTCCACAAAGGTGTCCTTGTGTAAACGTGCCGCCGCCACCCTGGACTTTGGAAGGGAGAGGCATGTCCACAAGCAAAAGGCAGCAGCCGGTCCAGGCACACGGGGGCAGGGACCTTCCGCGAACAGGGCAGGGGGGACCCGGGGCGTGGTCCCCGCCTGGCCACCCTGGAAAACCCGCAGGGAAGCACGGCACCAGGGCTGACCCCCCCCAGCCCCGCCGGGGGTTCGTGTGTTTTCAGTACACCACGTGCCCCAAATCCTAGCAATTATCTTACACGGACTGATTTTAAAATCTTAGCTATTTCAGCCTCACATCTGTAGTCATCATTAGGCATGTTATTGATGCGCATGTTTTCTGATCACAATTAACCAGTTCCGAGACCAGCCAGGAAGCACCACAGACCCTACCAGCACCTGGCATCCTCTGTCCTGTCTTCCAGGGGGGGCTGGAGTGTGTGCCCCTGGAGGGCATGGGCTCAGGCTCCGGGCTTCTCTTTCTGAGCGCCTCCCCACCTGGGACCCCTCCCCTCACTCCTCACACTCTCCTGCTACTGGGAGGGGTCCTGCCTCTCTGCAGAATCCCTTGGTGCTAGAGGACAAGGGGACACTTGGGCTGCACCCCTCTTCATCCCCAAACTGTGCCCACTTTGGGCTGGTGTCATGTCCTCTGTCACAGCCCCTGTGGCACTGGGTGGCAGCGCCTGAGTCTGCTGGAACCCAGGGCAAGACAAGTGGCCCAGACCACAGCCAGCCCGGATGTCTCTGTGACAGTTTTCGGTCAAGAGATGAGGCTGACCAGGCCCCCCTGGTGAAGAAGGCACGGCGCCTGCTTCGCACTCAAGCCCTTTTTGCATGAGCTGTTGCTGTCAGACAGCCTGGACTTGAGCCGGGGCCATCTTATCTGCTACTGAGGCAGGCAGTGAGCCAGCTAGGCTGTGACTGCCCTAAGCAGTCCCCTTCAATGACCCCCCATCCCCACCCCCGGTGACAGTCAGAGCCAGGTTTCCACCTAGGAGCATGCTGGAGCCACTGGGAGGGTCAAAAGTAATCCTCAGTACCCGGGGCTGCCCGAGGGGTCCTGGGGTAGTGGTCTAGGAGAGCGTGGGCCTCGGGGCAGAGCTGAGGGGCTGGAGGCCCCAGCGGAGCCTGTCGGTTGTGGGTGGTCCGTGTGCTCCGGGCCGACTCCCCGCTAGGCTGGGGCTGTGTGATGGCTCGGATCGTTCAGAACGAGAGGGCTTGTCGTCCCTGGTCCCATCCCAGTCCAGGCCGGGTGCCTCAAGGGGCAGAGTCCTTCACCAGTGCAGAGCAATCCCCGGAGCGGCTGCAGAGCTCTGCTGGGCCCTGACAGCAGGGGACAGAGCCTGGGGACTGGGGGACCTCCAGACTTGGGGCAGGCCTCCAGGACCATGGACAAGTCTTAATATACCCGAACTAAGTCCGAAAAACACAGACACAAATTTCCACCTTCTAGGAGCCCAGGAAAGCCTGCCGGGGAGGGCTGGGCTCGGGACGCCTGGCTGGCTCGGCTGGCAGAGCATGCAGCCGTGCATCTCAGGGCTGTGAGTTCAAGCTCCATGTTGGGTACGGAGCCTGTTTTTTTTAAAAAAAGAAAGAGTTAAAAAAAGAAAAAGAGCTGGGTTAGAGAGGGAGGATCTAGACCAGAGATGGAGGTTCTGGACCAGAGAGGGGGCCGCTTCCTGCCACCCTGAACCTTCCGGGGTCCCACAGCGGTCCTGGGCTCCACTTGGCTTTTTCTATTGATCGTTGCCCACTCCCCACCCCCACTTTTGGACCTGGGCATAGATCAGAGCCAGCCTCGTGGCATGGATGCCGACACAGAATCTCAGGCTTGTCTGTGAGGATGGGCCGGGCTCAGCTGCCTACCCTTGGAATGGTCTGGCAGTCAGAGAGCAGGGCAGGGAGCCAGGTCTGCCAGGCAGCGGGGCCCCTCACCGCTCTCTGCACGGTCATGGTCGGTCGTACCTCCCTGGCAGTCCTGCAGGGACTCCTGTCTTTACTGGGAGGGGAGGGGTCGTCTGAGCGCCTTAGGCCGTGATCACAGCAGGCGACTCTCCTGGCCCAGAGCCAAAGGCAGCAGAGGCCCCACAGACGCTATATATTTTTTAAAATTTTTATTTATTTTTGAAAGAGAGAGAAAGAAGAGTGCCAGCTGGGAGGGACAGAGAGAGAGGGAGACAGAGGATTCAAAGCAGGCTCCGTGCTGACAGCAGAAAGCCAGAAGTGGGGCTTGAACTCACGAGCCGTGAGATCATGACCTGAGCTGAAGTCGGACGACGAAACAATGCGGTTTCTAACTCCTGTCCCTGGTGTGCTGGTTCTGCCCGTTCATGTGTCCGTCCCTGTGAGGAGCAGAGCCCAGGCCTGGCCAGCTCCGGACATCTGCCTTGACCCAGGGTGACACCTGCACCCCTGGCCAGCAAAGCTGTCTGTGGCGGAGGCCATACGGCCTCCAGATCTCGGCGACGGCGTCCCAGAGGCCCCCGAGTGCAGCTGCAGTCACTGGCCGAGCTCTTCCTGCCCAGGGCGGCTGCCTTCTCTCCCTCCCGCCCCCGACTGACCCCCCCCCCCCCCCCCCCGTGGTGGTTGTGCATTTGGTGCAAGAGCAGCCGAGCCCCAGGTTCGTGGCATCAGGGGTGCTGCGCACTGTGACATTCGGTTGTTCCAGGGAATTTATTAGGAGAAAATTCACCCTGGTGAAACAGACGCCTCTCTGGGCCTGCCAGGCACAGGACAGACCCCTGGTCACACTTGAACCTGATATACAACCATCCACTTTATAGTACACGCTCCATGCAATATTTGGGACACGCTTACATGTAAGAAAGGACTCACTTTCTGAAATTGCGTGTGTATCTGTGCAGCTCCGCTCCCTCTGGCGGAGCCGTCCCACCCGCCCCCGACACGGCAAAGGACAGAAAAACAGAGGAGATGACAGGGAAGGAGACAGACAGGGATGGGGCGGGGAGGCTGGTGTGGGGCCCGGGCTGGCAGACGCACCAGGAGCCCGGTACTGGCACACTGACGGGGTGGGGCGCCCATCTATCTAGATGACTCACAGATTCACGAGCCGTTCACACGCAGCAGTGAGCGGCAGGGTTGCAAGTTGCCCGAGGCTGCCAGAACCCGTCCGGGGTTTGGGAAGGGGGAGAACCGCAGGACCCGGGTTCGTGGGTCCTCCGGGTCCCGCAGCACCTAACAGTGCGGTGCCGCGCTCCCCTGCTGCGGGGGGCTGCAGCAACCCCCGCAAGGAACTTGATGTCCCCCGAGCGGGAGGGAGCTCCAGGGCTGGGCGCTGCCGCCCATGCATGGCCCCCGCCGCTATGGCCCGGAGGGGCCCCAGCAGGGCAGTAAAGTCCTGCAGGCCTGGGGGCTAGGCTGGCAAGCCCTCCCCACTTCCCCTCTGCTTGGCTGTCTTTCTCGGGCTCACAAGACACCTGTGCCAAGAACGCTCCTCCCCACCACCAGCCCAGTAAGCCTCCGCCCTGGCCGCTGGCGCCAGAAGCACCTCTGCCCCCAACCCTCTCTGCCACCATCCCTAGGGACAGCAGGGTCTCTTAGGGGCTCTGGCTCCTCCACCCACAAGTCTGGAAAGTGGTTTTCAGTGCAGACCATTAACGGGCAGTGGGGTACTCGCTGAATGGAGCTGCTGTGGCCAAAGCAATCCTGGCTCGGGAGCTTGGAAAGGGGCTGCTAGGAAATTCACTCTGGGGCTTCTCTCCCGGCCTGTCCGGCACAATGACCCCTCTTGGGTAAGGAAGTCCCAGGCGGATCATCTGTTTTACTGCTGTGTGTGCAAATGTGTGTGGGTATCATGGGTGCATGCATCCGTGAGTGTGAGTGCACGCACGTGTGTGAGTCTGCGGGAGCACGAGTGCCCCCGCGCTGGGCCTGGGCATGAATGGGAGGAGGATGTTCCCACCAGAGTTAGTGGACACCCGGGACTCGACTCCCTGCCCCTTCGAAAGCTGAGCCTGGGGTGCCCTGCAGAGGCAGGTCCCACGGCCACCTGCAGCTCCTCCCCCCTCTCCCCCTGTGCTGCACCCTTTGCCCCCCCCCCCCACCAATCCGGCGGGATGACTGCGGGTGACGGCCACCGCGTCGTCCTCTGCCCCTGCGCCCCCCCCCTGCTCTCCGCTCTCCGCGCCCCTACCTGCGCACCGGCTCCGGCTCCGGCGCGGCTCCCAGTCGCTGGCTGCGGCTCCTCCGCGTACCGGCACCCGCTCCAGCTGGAGGAGAGTCGGCGTTGGAGGGCGGGGCGGAGCCAGAGCAGGAGGCTGCCCTACCGGGGATCTAGATTCCGCACGCAGGTCCAAGAAAGGAAAGGAAACTCCTAATTAGGGGAAGTCACTCTAGTGTCGGGAACTGCTCCAACCAAGTTCACAGAAAAAGCTTACTTTTTTTTTTAATTAGAAAAATGTTTTTTATTTCTTTTTTGAGAGACGGAGACAGTGCGAGCAGGGGAGGGGCAGAGAGAGGGAGACGCAGAATCCGAAGACAGGCTCCAGGCTCCGAGCTGTCGGCACAGAGCCCCACTCGGGGCTCCTCCGGGCCCCAACCCACGAACCGTGAGATCAGGACCTGAGCCAAAGGCGGACACTTAACCGACTGAGCGCCCCCGGCGCCCCAGAACTTTCTTGGTAGTTATTACACCTTTATTAAAAAGCACTTCATGGGGCGCCTGGGTGGCTCAGTCGGTTAAGCCTCCGGCTTCGGCTCAGGTCATGATCTCACGTTCGTGGGTTCGAGCCCCGCGTCAGGCTCTGTGCTGACAGCTAGCTCAGAGCCTGGAGCCTGCTTCCGGTTCTGTGTCTCCTTCTCTCTCTGCCCCTCCCCCTCTCATGCTCTGTCTCTCTCTGTATCAAAAATAAATAAAACATTAAAAAAAAATAAAAATTTTTTAAAAAAGCACTTCCTTCGATGGTGATTCTCAAGAGACAGGAAAGCGGCAGGAGGCCTTTCCCAGGAGAGCTGAATCCTGGAGTGCTCCGCGCTCAAGCTCAAGTCTGGTCAATGCTCCTGGGAGCCGGTGGGCTCACCTCCCTGCGTGGATCCTGGACCTTGCGGGTCCTGGCCTGGGTGCGCACGTGCACGCACACGCGCGCACGCGCACGCACGCGCATGCACAGCCGTCTGCACCCACTGAGAATCCACAGGAGCTCGTTAAGGCTGAGTGGTCTCAAATCAAGTGGGTCCATCGGGAGGCAGAGCTGGGGCCGCAGGCGGGAGGCAGCAGGGCCAGGGACGCCGTTAAGCGTCCGACTGCGGCTTAGGCCATGATCTCACCGCTTGGGAGATCGAGCCCCGAGTCCCGCTCCGCGCTGACAGCGCCGAGCCCCCTTCAAGTCCTCTGTCCCCCTCCCCCTCTCGTGCTCTCCCTCAAAAAGTAAATAAATCCATTTTAAAAAAGAAAGAAAAGCAGCAAGCAGGAGCGGTAGCCGACAGTGAAGAGCCGACTGCTCTTTATTAGCCCGTGATCGGAAGGGGGCCCTCCTCCCTGCTCCCCTCCCGTGGTGGGTCCTGCAACTGATGGGGAAGTACAGCCGGGAAGTCCGGAAGTCCGGCTCCCACAGGGCGGAGCCCCACAGACCAGGCTTGGAAGCAAATGTGCAAATGGTTTTGGTGGTTATTGTAAAAGTCACAGTGGTAAAGGTCTCCCCTTAATGGGAAATGGGAACACGGAGGCACGTGTGAGGGTCACGGTGATGTCACACGGCGGAGGTGTCGCTGCCCTTCCACTCTAGGGGACTCTGTTCCGTCCTGTCTCTCCAAGGTTCACCGCCAGCGCCCGGCTCCAGTCGGTTCCCACCAGGAGGCAGTCACCAGCACCCCCTCCCACCCCCGCACCGGCCACCCAGGCCCCTTCCTGCCCGCAGACGGTCCCTGTCCTGTGAGCTCACACCGGGGACGGCACATGTTCCAGAGGAGGGACCTCCGCCTGGCGGGCGAGGAAAGCTCGGAGCTGGCGGTCCCCGCAGGAAGATGGCTCCGAGGTCAGGTGGCACAGCCCGCCCGTGGAGGGGGTCGGAGGCCACAGGCCCCGGCACCCACCCAGAGGCCAATGAAGCCCTTGAGAGAGGTCCCCGAGAGTCTCAGCCTGGGATCTCCACACCTCACCCCCCCTGACTCCCAGGCACAGCCCCTGGGCCTGAGGGCAGGGCTTGTCCCTGAGGCCACCTCCCAAGCCATCACTTCCTTCCCCTCACATCTGGCTCAGCCCTGGGTCCCTCGGCGCAGCTGTCCCCTTCTCATTTCTCTACCATCCTGGGATCCCGCCCGCAAAGGGCACTTGGCCCCTTCCTTCTCCCCTTCTCCTTCCCCCTAGGGTGTCCCAACCCCCCATGTCTTCAAATCACCTCTCGCTGCATCATGTGATGTGTGCAGTTTCATTTTCTTTGGGCTCCTGGAATTCCCGGTTTCACTTCCGATTTCCTGCCTCGCTGAGCGCGCTCGGCCCGTTCTGAGTCGGCCGCGCTGGCTGTGGGGCCGCTCCCGGTGGGCGGCCTCGGTCCAGCTTCCGTCTTCATTCTCCGGGCTCTCCCTTCCTCCAGACTTGTTGCAGTTTGGTGCGGGCTCCACTGATCAGTTGTCCTGAGCGCCGCGTGTGTCCTCGAGAGGCACGTGTGCCCCCTGACGGTGCCCCTGGTGCCACCGCGGTCGGTGGGAACCCGAGACTTCTCAGGTGCTTGCCGCTTCTGACCGGCCTGAGCTGCCCGCAGCGGAGAGGGTGGGCCGGACCCCCTGTGACGGGCCTGTCCATTTCCCTGCAGGCCTGGCCATCTTTCCTCGTTTATTCGGAGGCCATTTTATTAGATGCATTCAGATTTTAACTTGATGTATCTTCTTGGTAAGTTGAGCCCTTATCACTCACTGGTGACCCTCTTTGCCCTGATCATCCTTCTCCTTTTTTACTTTTTTAATGTTTTATTTATTATTGGGACAGAGAGAGACAGAGCATGAGCAGGGGAGGGGCAGAGAGAGAGGGAGACACAGAATCCGAAGCAGCTCCAGGCTCAGAGCAGAGAGCCCGACGAGGGGCTTGAACTCACGAACCATGAGATCATGACCTGAGCCTAAATCGGATGCTCAACCAACTAAACCACCCAGGCGCCCCCCCCCCCCCAACAGCCTGTCATCCAGTTTATTTCAGTCTGATTTGTCTGCCATCAGTATGGCAACACCAACTCTCTGGTTAGAATGTCCCTGATCCTTTTCCAGACTTTTCCTTTCAGCCACTGTGTGTCCACAAGCTTTAGATGCATCTCTTGTACGCAGACGGTATCTCTGCTTTTATCCGAGCTGCCTCTCTGCGCAGGCGCCGGGCTGCTCTCTCGCACGGCCGCTGCTCTTTGCTTCAGCCTTTCTTTTTCGTACCTGAGATTCTTGCTTGCTTCTTTGTTTTCTTGTTCTCCTTTGTATAATTTAATCCAATTTTAATTAATCTGTTTTAGATTTAAATGTAACTATTTTAGTTTTAAAATGTAAGACTATGGGGAGCCTGGGTGCCCAGTTGGCTAAGCATCTGACTCTCGGTTTTGGCTCTGGTGATGAACTCATGGTTCGTGGGTTCAAGCCCCGCATGGGGCTCTGCGTGCTGACAGTGGGGAGCCTGCTTGGGATTCTCTTTCTCCCTCTCTCTCTGGCCCCGGCTGGCCCTTGGGGAGGCGCCACCAGGCCCTAGTCTACTGGACCAGGCACTAGCCCCTCACTGCTTACGCCCTGCCCCTGGGGCAGGACCCAGCCAGCGCACCTTGATGGTACTTTCTGGAGGGGGAGCTGGAGCAGGGTTGGGGTGGAGCCTGGACTCGGAGGAGAAGGGCAAGCTTGCCTGTGGGGGTTAAAGTAAAACACTTTCCCCCCAGTAATGATGGAGTGTTTATTGGGAAACGCTTACCAAGCATAGGTAAGAAAGCCCCAGATCACCTGTGTCACTGCCCCTAGAGGGAACCTTCTAGCGCTTACAGGTGTAGTGACTTCTCGCCACGGGCAGAGGCAACCAGGTTGGCGGGCTCCTCTTCCCTGTGCCCTGAGTTCCCGGGCCATTTTGTGAGATGCCCACCAGTGGCTCTGACCACCAGATGCCCTGCAAGGACCCCCCCCCCACCATCCACACCGCTCCCCCACTCTGGGCTGTGGTCTCCACCTGCTGTGGGGAGGTCGAGTCAACCCTGCTGTTCTCGGGGCACAAAGCCGTCCAGCTACTGCTCCTGCCTGGCCTCCAGCTGGTCCCCAGAGAGCAAGACGCCTGTTGTTCCGGTCCCTCTGAGCTAAGCGTGGGCATCCAGGCTCAGACAGGCCCGGCAGAATGTGCCGGAGTGAGCACTCACCCCGTGACTCCGGTGTGCCATGTGGGTTGGGAGGACTGCAGGGGCAGGGGCAGGCCCCTGGGGAAGGTAAAAGTTCGAATCCAACCCAGGGTGGCCCATCCCTGAGCCAGCCTGGCCTCCCCCATCTCCCCTGTGCCCGGGCAGCAGGAGGATGAGGGCGCTGACTGGAACCCAGCTGCCGGAGCCCAGGGAGCCCTCGGCCAGGGTGCGGGGACAGCACCCTCACCCTGCAAGGCTGCGGCCGCTTTGGCAGCAGAACATCCTGACGTCCTCAGGAGTCATTGTTTCCTTTCACTGCTCTGTTCCAACAACGGGGATCCTCCCCAGCTCAGTTTACTGGGCAGAGGCTTGTGGGGGGCGGGGCAGGGCTCCAGGGGAGACCAGCCTGAAAGCCAGCCCCAGGAAGTGGGCCGGCCCAGCATGGGCGGGGATTTCCAAGCCTGGGGCCCCGCCCCTGAGTCAGCCCGGGACATTCTGGCTCAGCAGGAGGAGCCCTGGCACCTGCACCCTGTCCTCTCCCTGGGGCTCCCTCCTCACTCCAACCCCCCATCCTAGAATTACCCCAGAATCAGGACACTTCCCCGGGGAGACACTAACCTCCAACTAACTAGAGGACAGACCAGGACTCGGGTCCCCAAGGTCCTCGGGCCAGGATTAGGGACCCAAAACCCTTCCTGGGAGCCACCCTCCGTGAGCCCCTTGGGAAGAGGAGGGGTGTTCCTGGAGAGGGAAGTCCCTAAGCTGGGGACCACCGAGAAAGACCTTCTCCAGGGCTTGCTTGGAGACGGAGGTCAGCAGGCAGGGCTCCAGGGCCCGCGCTGGAGGTGGGGGCAGGGGGGGGGCTGGAGCGCTCCCCAAAGACCCGGGGAGGCGCCTCTCGGGCGGCCGAGGGTCCGGGGAGAAGCGGGACCCCGCGTCAGCTGCAGGGACTTCGCAGGGACTGTTCTGGGCGGAGCCCAGCGGCTGCCTGGAAGCCGGGCTCATCCCATGAGAGTGACCGGGGTCGGCGGCAGCAGGCGGCCAGGCCCCCAGATGTGCAGACAGCCCTGTCCTGACGTAATTTAAAAAATGCACAAACACATGCACTTCCAGCAAAGCCAAAGGGTATGAAATGCTGTCAGGAATTAAGCCTGAGCCAGGGAACCACAGATTTTTGCAGTTTCTTGTGTATATATATATATAATATATGTATATACATATATATATTTTTTTGGTCTTCCAAAATCTACAAGGGACATGTACTTCAGGAATCAGGGAGAACCATGTTCTTTAAGAATAAACTAATTTTTATTACATCAGAGGGAGAGAGGCGGATCGGCTGGGGAGAAGGAAGGCACAGCGACCCCTGGCCGGCCGGGCCTTCCCCCAGGCCTGGGCAGGGCTTGGGGGCCGGGGCTCTGAGTGCAAACCTGAGGACCCTCGAATGGTGTCCTTGTAACCTCCAGCCTTTCTCAGGGGTGGGCCGCAGCTCTCCTGGATGGCGGTCCCCTCAAGGCCACCTGGAGAGGGTGGGGGCTCCAAGGCGCTTCTGGACTCCCCCAGGCCCTGAATGGCTCCGGCGAGGGATTTGGGATCCTCCCCTCAGAGGCTCATTCAGCCCTTAAGTGGGGGTGGATGCCGGGTGTGGGGGGCAGGCAGCAATTTGGGAGAAGGACTTGGCCACCTTGGCCCGATCTGATGAAACGTCAGCTCCAGGACATTTCTGGAATAAAGAGACACCTCTTGGCCTTCCCCACAGTCCCTTCAACGCCCCCCAACCCAGAACTGGCTTCTCAGTCAGTCCATTCCGCATCTGACCTCCTGCCTCCCCTGTGGGCCCAGGGCTGGACCAAACTGACAAGGTTGTGTCCAGAATATGGAATGCTCCCCTAGGCCAGATGGCCGGAAGCGACCAGGGGGGAGGGCTGTGAGCAGAGGGCCACAGGCAGGAGAGCAGAGAGCTCCGAGCGGGGCAGGTTCAGCCCCAGCCCCCGAGGCTGGTCCCCGAATCCTGGAGCCTGAGGCCTGGGATGTGCTGCCGGGAGGTGGGGGGACCCACAACCAGACAGAGCAGCTGGGCCGTAGGAACCTGCGGGAGGACATCACTAGGCTTGTCACCGCCAGGGGCGCGGTGGTGGGGCGCTGGGCAGCGGGGTAGGGCAGGGGTGTGTGGGGAGCAAGGCAGTGGGTGGTGGGGTGTGGGGCAAGGGGGTGGGGGGCACAGGGTAGAGGGCGGTGGGGTGCAGAGCAGGGGTTTGGGGTGCAGGGCAGAGAAGTGTGGGGTATGGGCTGCAGGGTGTGGGGTGTGGGACAGAGGGTGGTGGGATGTGGGGCAGAGGGGCGTGGGGTGTGGGGCAGGGGGGTTGGGGTGTGGGGCAGGGGGCTGTGGGGCACAGGGCAGGGGGGCAGCTGCCAGCCTGCACATTGCCTTCGGCAAGGGGCCAACACCCAAGGGTGTTCTGTCCTGCCACGTTCCTGCTCTTCCACAGCGCCAGGTACCGTTCTGTACACAGTAGGTGCTCAGTCAGTACCGCTAACAGGTGATTGGATTTTCAACTCTTTTCCCATACAAGGGAGGCCCAGGTGGGGGCCCCTCCTGCAGCCCCCACTCCTCCTCTGGAGGCGGCTGCTGGTCCAGAAAGGGCGGTGGACTATGTAAAATTTCTGGACATGAGAGACTCCATCTTCCTTTCTGACTGATGAGCTCCCTAACTGGGCTGGACACGGCAATTGTTTTAATTTTTTTAAATGTTTTTTCAAATTTATGTTTGAGAGACAGAGAGAGATAGTGTGAGCAGGGGAGGGTCAGAGAGAGAGGGAGACACCGAATCTGAAGCAGCTCCAGGCTCTGAGCTGTCAGCACAGAGACCGATGCGGGGCTCGAACCCATGAACCGTGAGGTCATGACTTGAGCTGAAGCCGGACGCTTCACTGACTGAGCCCCCAGGCGCCCCGGCAATTGTGTTACAAAGAGCTGCTCATGAAATTTCAGCAGAGAACTGGCGTTGGGCTCAGCAGATTAGTGCAATAAATTACAGTAAGTTAGGACAGTAAATTATTATACACTAGCGATAGTTTTTTAAACATTTATTTATTTATTTTGAGAGAGAGCACATGCACAGGGTAGGGGGAGAGAGAGAGAGAGTGAGTCCCAAGCAGGTGTGTCTGTCAGCAGAGCCCAGCAAAGTGCTTGTTCCCAGGAGCCGTGAGATCATGACTGGAGCCAAAACCGGGAGTCGGCCGCGTGGGCCCAGCCTCTGGACACCTGCCGGCTTCGCGCCAACAACACGGTCCCTGAGCCGGTGATGAGGAGCAGCCCCTGGCAGCACCCAGCTGGCAGTTCTCTCTCTGCTTCGTCCAAGTCACGTGACGGCCGCTGCCCTCTCCCTTCGCTTCCCCCCCCCCCCCCCCCCCCCCCC
>NC_043716.1:55690948-55702942 GCF_006229205.1 Suricata suricatta | reverse complement strand
GTCCCCCGGGTCTCGGATGGCAGTTCCCCCGCTGTGTCCGAGGACACTCACTGCGCGGTGACAGGGGGCCTGCTGTGTTGTTCAGGGTGACACCCCCTCAGGGAAGGACGCTCTCCCTTCCCACCGACCCCGCTGCTGCCGGCCTCCTCCCTGCACGCTGGGCCCTTGGGACCGTCCCCCAGGGTGTGGGCCAGAGACGTCGCCGTGGCACAGGCGGAGAGTGAAGAGAACACGGTCAGTCTTTCATGACACTCCTCTGGAGCCTTTCAGACTTTCCTTATTTATACAAATAAAGTCAAAGAGCAGCATGCGCCCATCCACTCCCAGCCTCTCCGTTTGCAGGGCAGCCGTGAGCCCCGGTCCCCTGGTCCCCGCAGAGAGCCGCGCAGGCGGGGGCCATCAGCCGGCCTTGGGCCCCTTTCCTGCTGTTGTCCCCACGAGCCACCGTGGTGGACTGCCTGGCTGCTGGCTGCTGCCAGGCCATGAGTGCAGCCGACTGCCCCCAAGGGGCATGCTGGGGACGTGACAGGCTTGTCGCCCCCGAGACTGGCCGCACCAGTCCGCTCCTGGTGGCCCCTGCACCCCAGTCTCCCCCTCCCAGCTGTGGTTCGGCGCCTTACCTGCCTCGTTCCCTTGAGCTGCCGGCTGTCCCCTCCCCAGGCTCTCACCACATGGGGCTCTCGTGGGCTCTGTCACACGGTGTCGTGAGTCCTAATGACAGTGCCCTGCAAAGTTCCGAACGGCCGCTTTTGTGCGCCATCCTGCAGCTGTTTGTCCCCATGGAGGTTCACGGGCGTGAGGTCACTGGAGCCCCGTGGGCGCTCCTCTGAGCCGCGGCCACACGGGTCTCCTGGGGGCAGCTTTGCCGGGCCCCGGCATCCGTGCTCCCCACGTGGATGCCACCAGACCACTGCGTTTCCCTGACCCCTCGCGTGGAGGTGGGACCCAAAGCCGCCCGCTGTCCTGAAATTCAAGGCCGTTCCTAAGGGAGTTTTTCCTAAGCTTAGAAAAGCTGCTTCTAAAATTCATAGGAAAGAACAAAGGGTCGGGAGCAGCCAAGATGTTTGAGGAACAAAAAGGTGGGGGGCTTGGCCCTCAGGGGCCCACAGGGTTCCCAGGCGCCCAGCCCTCAGGCCTGACTGTGACCCGGCGCAGGCCCCTCCGGGCGGAGTTGGGGACAGAGGCGCCAGAGCCCCAGGCCACTCGGAGGACAGCTCAGCCCGGAGCCAGGCTGGTGACGTCTAGTTCTGGGGGCAGCTCTCTGACCTCTGCTCACCTGGGCTGCGAGGTGTGCACGTGTGCACCCCGACTGTGCGGAGGGTGTGTGAGGGTGGATGTGAGGGCTGAGGGGCTCCGACGGGACGTGCAAGGGCGGAGCAGCAAAGGGGACCTGCTGCTGACCGAGGACAGCGCCGACCCGGAGGAGCCGGCAGCGAAGGCCGGGGTGGGCCCCTCAAGCCCTGTGTCCAGACCTGCGGCTGCTGAGCAGGGGCCACCCCAGCATGGCCGCTGGCCCCAAGGAGCCATGTGTCCCGGAGAACACGGCACTCACGGACCCTCAGGGGCCTGCAGCGCTGCACACTCAGCCCCACCGTGCGCACACACGTGTGCACACTCACAGATGTAGGCTCCCAAGGGCTCACCGTGGACACCCACATGGCGCACACACGGGAGCCCCCGGCAACACTGCTTTCCTGGCACCAATCTGGAAATAAAACTGTGGCAGGTTTATGTGTACAAACTGTCAGAATAACTTTTATTTTTAAAATTAGTCTCTGGGGCGCCTGGGTGGCTCCGTCGATTGAGCGTCTAACTCTTGATTTCAGCTCAGGACAGTTTCCCAGGGTTGCGGGATCCAGCCCCGGGTTAGGCTCTGCGCTGGGTGTGCAGCCTGCTTGGGACTCTCCCTCTCTCTCTGCCCCTCCCCTGCTCACGCTCTCTAAATAAATAAACAAACAAACAATAAAATAAGCCACTGCCCAGGGGCTGGGGAGGTGCTCTGCCTGTGGTCGCAGGAGAGGGACCCCGACGGTGCGGTGTGACCGGCCCCACCTCCCGCCTGTCCGCACCCGGGGCGCCCAGCAGCACGGAATGTGGGAGGTTTCCACCCCAGGCGGGCGCAGCTCTGAGGCTGGGGACGGGCAGGGTGGGCCCCCAGCGTCCAGGGCTCGCTGGCGGCCAGAGCTCTCGGGCCCACCGGGACGCTCGCCACAGCACGGCGCCGCGGTGCCCAGGCAGGCGGTCCCTGAAGGACTCCACGCTGTTTTCCTGTCCTTAGAGCTGCGCCTCTGACCTTCTGCCTTCGTGTGTGCTCACACTGCCCCGTTCCCACCGCGGACACCGGGGTCTGGGTTTCTAGTTCACGTCTGAGGCCCAGGGGTTGGGAGCATGGAAAATACTAGGGCCCGAGGCTGAGGCCTCCACCAGGGACGAGCCGGAGGGGTGGGCAGTCAGGGTGCGGGCCTCCGCCGCTGACTCAGGAGGTCGCGAGGGCCGGCCTGCGCCGCCCGGGCCACCAGCTTGTCACCTCAGCCTGCGCTCCTCCCCACGCTCACCCGGACCCGCATCTGGTGGACATCGTCGGCCGCAAATCCCTGGGTTTAGTCTTCAGAAAATATATACCTTATCGGCCAGCTTACGGACAAGTGAAATAAACATAAATTTTCTTCCTCTCATTCAGAAATGCGGCCTGAGTTGGGATTGAGGAGTTAACAGTAAAGCAGGTGCGGCAAGCCCTCCGCCCAAACCAGGACCGCATCCTGGCACGTCGGGCGATCCCTCTGGGCGTCGTCGGCAGCGCCTCGGGGAACACCTGCCTTCGGTGCCGCTGGGCGTGATGGGGTGTGTCGCACGCACCACGTTCCCGTTCATGGAGGAAAGTGGCTGTAACATAGCGGCCACCGCTCTGAAGCGTGCACGTTTCAGCCGGCGTGGACGGGGCTCCCGCCACCTGCACCGCGTCCTGTTCCGGGCCCTGCTCCCCAGAGCCCTCCCATCTCCCTAAACCCCGCGACAGACTGCTTGGCCTTGGCCCGTTCCGCTGGTGCCCTCGGCCGCCCTGACCCTGGGTTCCTCCTCGGCCCCTCCCCGCTCGGGCTCTTCTCCAGCAGAGCCTGGACCCCCGAGAAAACGTGCGTCGAGGCACAGGCCCCGAACGGCCAGGCTGGCGGGAAGTTGAGATGGTGTGGCCGCTGTAGCAGACGGCATGGCGGTCCCTGTCAAGGTGACGCATGGAGTCACCGCGTGTGTGACCCGCAGCCCACCCCGGGGGCACACCTGGAGAGCTGAAAACAGACACCCAAACCAAACCTGCAGGAAGGCTCACAGTGGCATCCTTCCTTGTTCCACCGAACGGTGGAAACTGAAATGTCCAGCAGCTGACGCGTGGATGACAAGGTGGTCATCCGTAGGGGGCACTGTCCTCCGCCCCAAACAGGGGCGACACGGACACAGGCCTCAGCACGGATGAAGCTTATGGCCTCGTGCTGAGTGAGCGGAGCCCACAGAGGCCGCCCAGGTGGGTTCCACGAAACGCCCAGAGCAGGCAAATCTACAGAGAAAGGAAGGAGAGTCATGGCCGAGGGGTTGGGGGAGGGGGTGGGAGAGAAGCTGACGCCATGGGGGTCCCTTTGGGAGACCGAAGGCCACAACCAGACCGAGGTGCTGGTGCACAGCACTGTGAGTGCACTAAACCCACAGCACTGTGCTCATAAAGACAGCCTGTCGGGCTGAGTGTGCAGCTGCCCGTGGCTTTGACCTTCAGCAGGGTCCACGCTCCCATCCCCTACGCAGGCTCCCAGGCGCACAAAGGGCCATCCCTCTGCCTCTGGCTGGGGTCACAGCCACATACCCTCCCATGCCGGTGGGATCCCGACCCAGGTCCTCCAAGCCCACCGGGGAGATTCCGGGTGACACAGACGGTGCCCTGTGATGGCGGGGGCAGCCGGGGGGGGGGGCAGAGGTCTCAGAGGGGCTGGTGTCCCCAGCAGAGCTCCTGCGACGGAAAGTCCACACTCAAACATGAAGGCTTGTGGAACGGCCGCCCTGAATCCACCTCAGCCCTCTTCCAGCCCTGCCTCCTCCCGGCCTCCCGACAGCGGGTCACTTTCCCACGTGACCTGGCACTTCCAAAGGGCTTGGTTGTTACAGAGTCGGGGTTTTAAGCCGTGCCTGAAGGACCCCGGGGTCAAACCCTCTCTGGTGACGTGAGCACCGCCCACTTCCGGGGGCTTCTCTCCAGGTCGCCAGGACAGAGCTTGACAGTCAGCTTCCGGCCCAAACGGCTGTGTGTAAGGTCCTGCAGACGAGGGTGACCGGCGGCTGGGGATGCAGGGCCCTGGGCTCTGACGCGGTACCTTATGTTTGTCCACCTCCCCGGGGCTGGGCCAGCAGGGGGGACCACAGCAGGTGGCCTTCGACTCTGGCCTCACCCTGTTTCGGGGCTGAACACGTGTCTGCATGTACCTGGGTGTCCTCCAGGGTGAGCCCCGGATGAGCACGGCCATTCCTGACTTTGTGACAGAAACCAGCTCGGGGCAGCTGGGCGGGTGGCGTCACCTGCTCACAGCGCCCCAGGGGGCGCTGCACGAGCCCACGTTGCCAGCCATGTGCCGTTTATCGGGCAGAGCCCCAGTCGCCACGGGCAGAGCGAAGCAAGCGAGGGTACACTTGGCCAACGTCCTCGACGGCTCAGGGGTCGGGGCCGCGTCAGCCCGGGCGCCGGGCGCCCTGGCCTGGGTTTTCTGTCTGCGAGGGAAGGCTGCGCTGTCACCTCCACCACGGGGCCGCCCAGCCTGGACTGTGGCAGGATGAGAACGCGATGGCTGTTCTGTTGCCTATTTCCACAGTAGTTCAAGTTCATTTTGGAAGCCATGGAAAACACAGAGGAGCAGAGGCGTCGATGTCCCATGTCACCCACGCCCAAAGGTGACCTTCACCAACAGAGGGTCTCAGCCCTCTTAACTCTGTGGCCCTGTCTCTGGGGCCAGGCCCTCCCCACCCACGATCCTGTGATCATTAGTTGGCTCTTCTGTTTGCTTCAATGCTCCAGACTTGGCCTGGGGTGGGGGAGGGGACACAGAAACCAAGGCACCTGCTTCAGCACTCAGACACCGCACACCCATTCTCGCACAAGTGCACAACACATGTATGGTGGCAGTACATGTCACGCCCACGCTGCACGCTCTTGCTCACACTCATGTGCGCTCACAAGTGCACACTCACGGCAGGGTTGGGAGGGAGGCAGAGCTGGACCGGGGGAGGAAGGAGCTGGGGCAACTCAGATGTGCCACCTGTCCCAACTCAGCCCGGTAGCCAGGGCCTCAGCCAGACAGGACGCTGGGCCCCGAAAGCCGCGGGACCCACGGCCGGCCCTGACTGCACAGATCAGAAAGCGGAGGCCAGGGCAGATTGCGGAGATGAATGTTCCAGCAAGTTTCAGAGGATAGGCTGTTGGTGCTGGTTCTTCCTGGAGCTGCAGGGTACTGGGACGGAGAGTGTGGGTACTGGGTCCGAGTGTGTAGGTACTGGGACTGAGTGTGTGGGTACTGACACTGAGTTTGTGGCTGGCTCTCCTTTGCAGGAGGTGAATGGTTTGGGGAGTCTATCCAGCCTGAAATGACCACCAGGGGTGCCATTGGCACACAGTCAGTCAGCCACATCCGGGGCCTGGGCTATCTGTGTGGCCACGTCAGGTGCACCTGCCTCTGTGGGCCCCGCAGCACCCCAAGGGCCCCCCTGGCGGGTCCAGCTGTGGGGTCCACAGTGGCCCCAAGGGACTGACCGCAGGGCCTCCCACATGGGTTTGGGGGCCTTCGCTCCAGGAGGAGGGCGGCTGGCGGCCTGCGCTCAACGCCCTCCCCAGGGGAGTTGAGAGGGTCTGAACTTTCTGGCTACGCTCTGTGCAGGTGGTTTTGCTCCGGCTTCAACATGAATGGGCTGAACCGAAGTAAATATTTAAAACTGTCTTTAACCAAAAAGTATGCTGCTCACTGAGCACGGGGCAGCTGGTAACAAGCCAGAGGCTGGGGGCGGCCATCCAGTGTGGCTCTGATTCACCCGGAACCCTGACTCCCGGTATTTCGCCCCCTTAGCTTCATCCAGTGTGTGTTTTTGTTGGGTGTTGGGGGAAAAGAAGATGGGCCAGAGGGTCTCCTCAGTTGGGTGCATTTAAGCAAAGGGCGCATTCCGAGACTGATGGCTCTGCACCCCCAGGCCGCCCCTGCATTCCCCCCGGGGGCGGGCAGAGGAGGAGGCCCCCCAGATCAGCGCGCTCAGACCTTCAGAGGGGCCCCTCAGACCCACGCAGCACGGAGGCAGGAGCCCCGAGTCAGCCTCACTGCGGGTCCTGGCCCCTGCAGGCTGTGGTGGGGACACAGAGGCCTGGAAGCGTGTACTTCCCCCCCCCCCCCACCGCAAAGCAGAGCGACGGTGAGCCGGCCACGTGGTGCTGCCTCTGCCCTCCGGAACCTTCCAGCTGGGGAGCCTACAGCCCGACTCCAAAGGTGCCCGGAAGTCTCTGGAAAGAGCTGGCACAGGAACCGGGTGGAGTGCCGTGGGCCCAGCTGGGAAGGACCCTCCCTCCTGACACCCCCGGGACACACTGTGCGCAGAGGTGACGACCCTGAGGTTTGTGCGCCGGCGGTGCAGGAAGCTGAGGGTGCAAACCATGTCCGAGCCCCCTCCGGCCCCACACCTGCCCGCCGTGCACGCGTCTTTCTCTTCTTCTCACAAGTCCACTCAGCCCGCGGCCCCCTGCCCACGGCCACAGCGTCCAGGCGCCCCTGAGAGAAGGGGGTGCACCCGCGCCGCCCCCAGCCGAGGCACCGAGTCTGCATTACCCAGCACGAGCTCGGAGGAGAGGTGGTCTGAGGGCAGCGTCGTGCGGGCAGGAGGCGACTTTGGCCGGTGAGGTGACAAGGGGCGTTTTCGGCCGTACCTGCCACGCTGCCTACTGCCTGAGAGAAAAGAGCCAGTGCTGCTACACTCCAGGAAACAAACCCAGTCTGCTGTACAGAAGATTCTAGAAACTCGATGCTCGGCGAGCCCAGGTTGTCCATGTGCCTGTGGGGCCTCGACTAGCCTCCCTCGGGCCGAGGCACGTGAGGGGCGTCCGGGTCCCTACAGACCCCGCCCTGGTCACTGCTTGGGAGCAGCGTTTCCGAAGGTCAGAGCCTCCTGACCCACCTGCTGCTCTCCCGTCCCCAGCCCTGCCCTGCCCACGGGCTGCTGGGCTGTAGCCCTGCCTCCACGGGCGGCCTCCGCCCCCGCCGGGGTCCCCAGCTGCCTGGAAACCCGCAGACGTGTTCGGCTCCACCGCAAGGACTTGCAGACGGTGCTGAGACCCCTGGGTCCTTCCGGCGAAGGCCCCGCGGCCCCAGCGCGGGCTCGGCCCTTTCCTGCTCCAGGACCGTTTCCTGCACCTGCGCCCGAGTCCTCTGGGGGAGCTCACGGACTCTGGTTCCGGGGGACACCTGGCCATGAGGGCAAAGAGGGGACTCTGGGCCCCCGCCAGGCTCTGGACCTGCCCCGGGGACATGGTAGGGCCCCCCTCACCTCGACCCCACCCCAGAAGGACTGAGGACCGTGCCGCGGGGTGTCAGGGCCCAGGCCCTCCCCTTCCTGCCGGTCTGCAGCTGTTCCTCGCACTCAGTACTGACTCGCAGACACCTTGCACTGTAAAAGACACTTTGAAACGACACCGTCTAAATATCCACAGAAAACCACAGAACAATACCCACCGGATACTGACCGCCCTCTGTGGGTTGGTTGCTGATGTTAACTTTCCTGAATTTGCTTGTCTGTTTTCTAAATCGTGGACAATGAATATGCATTATTTTGAAATAAGCAAACAATACTGGAAGTTCTTTCTGGAAGGGCAGCCTCTAAGTGCGTTATGACCCCGGCTGTGATCACAGTGTCTGGGGGGCTCGTCCATTGTGCAGCTTCCTGGCCCTTTGGAAAGACGGGCCACCAACGGGTCACGGAGCACAGCAGGGGGCCAGAGCAAATAGGACGAGGAGGGTGGCTGGATGCGACGCTGGTAGGAGACTCTGGACCCCTGGACACCGCCTACTTTCAAGAGGCCCCGTCCTCGGGCGCATCGGACGCCCATCCCCCACCGCCTCCTCCATCCCACCCACGTCTTTTACGTGTCTCCGTCCATGGAGGGGAAGCCTCCCCCTGGGAGCCCTCTGGTTTGTGTGGTGACGCATCCTGAAGCCTGGAGTGGTGTAGGTGCTCAATAAACGTCTAGTGACTGGTGATTTCCGGCACCAACCACAGAAGCGTCATCACACAATGTGAAGCATCACAATTTACTGACATTCTACACACTCAAAGGACCATGTGGCCTGCGCCGAGGTCACATTGGACATTGGTGTGAGTAAGCGTGAGTGTGAGGGCTATGTATGCTAGGTCCTGAGTCCCATGGCCCACGCCTGGGATTTCGACTGTCTGTTAACTGGGGCGTCCAGCAGGGGTGGGGGCGGGGTCATGCGCTGCCTGGCATCGCTGCCCACTCCCCCTCAGACACGTTCCCTGGCCCGAGCCTGCATCCCTCTCAGGGGTTAAATTAGGAGGCCCAGAGGGGTCGCCCTCAGGCTTCCATCGTCACTGCCCTGGAAAGACTGGAGAAGTGGAGTTGCCAGGGCCGATCTGTCCCGGAGGAGGGCACAGGGGGACCAACGGGGGCTTCCTGCGGAAGAACTCGGGACAAGAGCTCGATGCAAGACTCTCCTGACTTCATTTAGTTAAAAACCGAGACACAAAGAAATGGGTACTGTGGGGCGCCTGGGTGGCTCAGTTGGTTAAGCCTCCGACTTCGGCTCAGGTCAGATCTCACGTTTGTAGGTTTGAGCCCCGCGTCGGGCTCTGTGCTGACAGCTAGCTCAGAGCCTGGAGCCTGTTTCAGATTCTGTGTCTCCCTCTCTCTGACCCTCCCCCTCTCATGCTCTGTCTCTTCTGTATCAAAAATAAATAAAACATTAAAAAAAATTTTAAAAAAGAAAAAAAAAAAGAAACGGGTACTAAACGGTCAAACTGCATAAATAGCCAACATTTGAAACCGGGTCTCTCCCCGTGTAGACCGGAGTCCCCACCGCTGCCGCCAGGTCCCCCGGAGCCCCAGAGACCACCCAGGCACAGGCACCCACACGTCCGTCACCCCCCCTCCGAGTGCTCGGGGAGCGCGTGCCCCACTTCACAAGCTGTGCGGCAGCAGCTGTCAGCGCAGCAGGACCGGAGAGCGGAGCGCGGCACGTTCCCAGGCGTGACACCTGGCGGGGAAGCACTCCTCGCCCGCTTACAGGCAGCGACGGTCCCGATTCTCAGTCCCCGCGCGGCTCCCCACTCTTCCTCCCCAGGCACAGCCAACCCTGTTCTTTGCCTGTGGCTCCCCTGGCTGTTGGGGAGGGGGCAGCCGCGACAGCAGTGGTCACTTGGGCCTCGGGCCCTTAGTTCCGGGACCCCCGGATGGAGGGCTGGAAGCAGGCCGGCCCCACAGGCCCGAGGCTCCCGCGGCAGCCAGGCTTTCCCCAGGGCCCCTGGGCCCGCTGCTCCTGGTCCTGCCAGTGCCGGTATCCCACCCCCGGAAGGATGGGGACCCTGGCCCAGAGGCGGAGGCCCCCTCCCCTGCCCCCTCCGGGTCCAGGGTGAGTAAGAGAGGATGGTGAACCCCTCCTGAGCAGGGCCATGTCCGCAGGGACCAGCCCTTCCTCCTGGCCCGGAGGCGAGGACTCCAGAATGCTCAGCTGCCCGCGGTGCAGGTCCTGCTCAGGGGTGTGTCTTGGAGCCCCACCACCCCCACCTCACCGGGCCCGGCAGCACCTCCCGGCACCGGCCCGCCGTCCTCAGCAGGTAGATGGCGGCGTGCGGAGACGGCCCGCAGGTCCCTCAGCCGGGCCTCGGCCTCGGGTAGTGCCCAGCTCCAACACCATGGGCTCCCCCGGGGGCAGGTCCACTTTGAGAAAGCCCTGCCAGTGCAAGCAGGTGGGGGGCCCCCGAGCCTCCAGGGGAGACCCTGGGTCCAGTTGGCATCTTCAGGCCCAGGGGTGCAGTGTCCTGAGGCTCTAGCTCGGTGGGCATGAAGTGGTGGTCCGGGCCCTCCTCCTCTGACCCTGGGGGGGGGCTGCCCCCACTCCACAGACCCCTCCTGCCCCCCGCTTGGCCCCGTCCCCGTCCCTGGCTTGGCCTGGTCCAGCGGCTCAGGGTCCCAGTCTTCCAACTCCAGCAGGTCTCTGAGCTCCAGGATGGCAGCACTGAAGCAGGCGAAGCAAAGCCCCGGCCGGTTGCCATGCTGAAGCTGGTACGTCCAGGATGCGTGCAGGCGGGACAAGCCCGGTCCCCGTACCGCATGCTGACCGGGGGCACATGGCCGCGCTGCCTGCCCCCTACCGGCGTCCGCCGGGGACCTCAGGTGGTCTGGCCCCCAGCTGGGGTGTAGGGGAGGAGGAGGAGAGGGAGAAAAAGAAAGGGGGTTCTTGGGCAGGTATTGGGGGTGGGGGTGCGGGAGCTGGGTCCCGGTTCGACAGAGACCTGCAGAGGGTGGGAAGGTTGGGCTTCCGGAAAATTCTTCAGCCCAGGCGCTGGCTCTACTCTCTGGGAAGCTGCAAAGGGAGAGCAAGCGAGGTGAGACGCCCCCTAGCCGGCGGGCGGGCTGGTCGCCAGCAGGGGCAGTGGCATGGGGCCAGCGGGCTGAGACCCGGCCCTTCCAGCTCTGCCCGGCTCAGCGCAGCTGCTCCCAGGCCTGTGGGGCACGCGCCCCCTCCCCCAATTCTGAGACTCCCACCCCCCCAGTCTCAGGTGCCGGCAGCACCTGAGAGGACCTGATGGAAACAGAAAACCTGATGGGATCTGATGGAACCTGAGGGAAACTGACAGAACCTGCCACGGGCCAGGGACTCCTGCGCATCCCGCTCTCCCCTCCACAGGGCTGCCTGCGGCAGGTGCCCGTGCCCGCCCCATCACCATGTGGGTGGTGTCTCGTCTCTTCAGCTCACCAGGTCCATGGGTGGAAAGGGACTGAGCAGCATCCTTGAGGAGCCCGGACCACACCCTGGCCTGATGTGGACAATGACGCCCTGGACCCCGAGGTGACACTATGATGGGTGTGGCTGGGGCAGCAGCAGAAGGTGGGTGCATTTCACACCGGGAAGGACAGGAATCACTGGGGGCAGAGGCTGGACTGTGGCAGGCAGCCTCTAAGATGGCCCCAGTGACACTGCCTCCTGGGTTTCACGTCCCTGGGTATTACTGGTCACCCCTGTTAAATGTGGCCTGGGCCACGTGACCCACTTCTAACAAATAAAACAGCAAAACTGACGGGCCGTCGCCCGGAGCCTGGGTCTCTGTGTCCTCTGTCGTGGTCATAAGCCGCCATGTCGTCAGGACACACACGCAGAGTCGGGAGACTCCCGTGTGACAGACCGAGGCCTGCCACCAACCATGTGCGTGAGCTTGGGGGCCAGTCGTCCGAGTCTGTCCTCTCAGCAGCCATGTGACGAGCCTGAAAGCAAAGCCTCCAGTCCTCATCCAGGCTTGGAATGACGCGTCCCGGCCTTCGGTGTGACTGTCACCTCCGAGGGACCCTGGGCCACAGGCACTCCGCTGAGTCAGGCCTGGACTCCTGATCTAGAAAACTGTGAGACAGCAGACACGCTGTGCGCTGCTAAACTTTGGAATAATCTGTCAGCTTCTGTGTAAGTTACGCCCATGTCCCGGAGTCCAGTTAGTTCAAACCAGAAGACACAACACATTTACGAGTTTAAGGTCAAGGTTAAGGGTTCTCTGAAGTCACTTCAGCCCTTTGGGACCCTCTGGCCTATGTGCACCACAGCCCTTCCTTGTGACCAAGGAGGCGAAGGACAGGAAGGCGGTCTCGGGAACCCCGGTGTCCGTGTCGCAGCACACGCCCCAGGAGACCCTCCTTCCCCAGAGGTCAGGCAGCCTTGCGCGGCATGAACCCGCTGCTCCAGGGCCAGAGCTCCGGGGTCCACA
>NC_043716.1:55686793-55690848 GCF_006229205.1 Suricata suricatta | reverse complement strand
TGAGAGAAAACGTGGGTTGGTTGAGAGGAAATGTCAGGAAAGCAGGGGACGTGGAGGCGCTCAGCCCGTCTGGGCCTCGGAGGTGGAAGCGGAAAGGACGTCAGGGACACGGGGGACTCCTGCCCCGGCGTGGACGACAGCCCAGCTCCCCATCCAGACTCAGACACTGAGTGTCCGCCTACAACAACATTCTTGGGAAAATACAAGTAATTCTATTCCTCACCTATACACATCATTTAACAGGGTTTTATGGGGAAAACCCAGACATACCGGTTTATTCATGCAAATGATGTCTGGGGGTGTGGCAGGAACTCTGGAAACAGGTCAAGTTCAGCATCAGGTCACAGCAGTGCCCCCACCAATAAATAATCCAAATCTATGTTGTGTGATTTGGCCACCAGGGGGCGCCCTGAGGTCTTGTCGCCAATGTGGGTGTGCGAGTGTGTGAATGTGAATGTGTCGGTGAGTGTGCATGTGCATATGGGTGTGGATGTGAGCATGCGAATGTGTCTTGTGCGTGTGAGTGTGCATGTATATGTGGGTGTGCGAGTGTGTGAATGTGTGTGGGTGGGTTATGAATGTGTGAGTGTTATGTGTGGATGTGGGGGTGGGGGTTGGAGCGTCTGTGTGGGTGTGAGCGTGCATGTACCTGTGGGTCGGTGTGAGTGTGTCCGTGTGCAAATGTGTGTGGGAGTGTGGGTGTGGGTGGGTGTGCAAGTGTGTGAATGTGTGCATGTGGGTGTGGATTGGGTGTGCAAGTGCATGAATTTGTGTGAGTGTGCACGTGGCCATGGGGGTGGGGGTGCGAGCGTGTGAAGTGTCTGTGTGGGGGTGAGTGTGCACGTGTGTGTGGGTCCGTGTGTCCAGCTCTTGGGGGTATAGAGGAGTGTCTCACCATGCGAGTGCGTGCACACATGAGCGTGCCTGTGTGTGTGAGCAAGCGTGTGTCCGTATGCTTGTGGTATGGGAGCCACGACTCCCACCAAACCCGGCAGCCGCCCTCACTGTCGAGCAGGGACTCCCCAGCCTGGGTGGGAACAGCCTTGAGCAGCAGAGGGACCCGCCCGCCTGTGGGCTGCCGGCCCCAGGGCCTGGAATCTTCTCTTTGACTCCGTGTGACCCCGGCATACACAGGAATCCCCCAGAGGCTGGTAGCCGTGTGGCAGTGGCGCCCGGGACTGAGGCACCATCCACGGGCTCTCGGGACCGCTGTGTCCTCACTGAGAGGCTCAGAGAGGCAGGTCCCAACCTCCCTGAGGACCCCCAAGTCAGAGCTCCCCGGTGGGGCATGGTGGCCAGGGGGTCCCGGGGATGAGCGTGGTCCATTGGGCCACCTGCCACTCTGCCCGCCCACCCCCTGGTCTGGGGGAGGCCTTGGGAAGACCCTGAGGCGACCAGTCCGGGTCCCCGTGTTTGAAACACCAGACAAGCTGGAGAGAGGGGTCTGCCCTGGGCTCCCAAGGCCTCCTTCTGAGGAGAGGCGGGCACACCCCTGATGTCACCCCCACCTGCTCGGAGGCCGCGTCAGGTCTCAGGATGGGGTTACAGGCGAGTCAGGGGTGTGTGCCGCTTATTAGACTTAGACTTCCTGAGACCTCACCTCGAACCAGAGAGGGGGGCTGTGCCTCCACGGTGCACTCCGGGCGGAGGGGTGGGGGTCACGCCTCCCTCATCAGACACGCACCCCGGCCAACCAAGGGGCAGCGTGGTGAACACACCCTTGTCTTCAGGCCCTGATTCCAAATCCTGCTTCCCGGCTGTGAGGCCCTAGACAGTCCCTTCATTTCTGTTCTGTCAAATAGGGGCACAGTTGTGTCCCTGCAGGGGTGGCTGTGAGGCCTCAGTACGTGACTGTGCAACACTTAGAGTCACCAGAGAAAGAGCCCACGAGACAGTGTCACTAAGCCTGGTCTGGTCCACGTCCACGTGCCCCCTGCTCTGATCACTGTGACTGGTCCAGTCCATGCCCACCCCCCACCCCCACTCTGTGACTGTCCACACCTGAGCCACAACCACTATGCGCGGTCCAGTGCTTGTCCACACCCCCCACCCCCACTTGTGACTGGTCCCCTCCATGTCCACACCTGCACCCCCCACACTGACCAAAATGCCCGGTCCCGTCTACATACACATGTTCCCGCCCAACAAAATGCCTGGTCCAGTCCATGCCCACACCCCACGCCGACCACGAGGCCTGGTCCATTCCACCTCCACTTTCCACCCCCATCCCCACTACTATGCCTGGTCCAAAAACCCAAGCCAAGGCTCTCTCCAAATGGGGACCAAATATTTAGGTCTCAGAGCACCAGGCACGTGGGGCCCATCACCAGTGCAGGGTTAAACAGTGAGGATCATCGAACATCACCACGCCGTTTCTACAGCACCAATGGAGCTATACAATGGTGTAAGGACGCAGGTCCGATCTGGCCCTCACCACCGGGCCGTCCCAGCCTTCCCGGAGCCGGTGGCGGTCCCCCACCCGCCGCAGGTCCGATTCGGCCCTCCCCTGTACTTAAAGGGGAGGGGGCGGACTTCTCCTGCAAGGGCGCGCATTAAGGAGGGACAACTCCTGCGGCGCCCAACCGGGGAGGCCTGCGGATACCTCTGACCTTTCTAGAGGCGGGCCTAGTCACGCCCCACGTGGGGTGTCCTGAGCCCACTCTGATTGGTCAGTGGTCCGGATGGTGTGATTGGCTCCCACAACTGCCAGTGTTGATGGGGGGGGCAGGGATTGGATCACTGTACACCTGTCATCATTTCCTGTAACTCCCCCTCCCAAAGGCATAAAAGGCCCTGCCCTGCCTTTGTCCGGGGCTCTCTCCACGTGGCCAGCGGGTCGACTGGAGACTGTGAGCCCGAGCTTAAGCTTGTAATGAAGGCCCTTGGCTTTTGCAGGCATGACTCGGTCTCCCTAGCAGTCTCTGGTGTTTGTTTTGGGGTGATTTTACAAACTTGGGTACAACAGAGCTACACAATGTCTGTCCTGAGGCCCAACCGTAGCCTGGCCCCTAAAGGAGGTGGTGCTTTGAACCCAAAGACTAAGCCTATGTGGCACCCTCCTATGCACCCACAACGTAGCCATCCAGGAAGACCGAGCAATGCTGGGGGTTCCGTGTCTGGAGCCTCGTGGGAACAAACCCTAACCCGAACCCAAACCGTAACCGTAACCATATCCCTAACCCTAACCAAAACACCTGACACTGACCCCTAACCCCTAACCCCTGACCACAAGCCCAACCCCTAACCCCTATGCCTACTCCAACCCCAAACCTAAACCCTAAACCATGACCCCCAAACCGTAACTTTATCCTTACTCCTAACCCCTTACCCCAACACCAACCCCTAACCCTAAGCCCTAAATGATAACCCTACACCATAACCTTACCCAACCTTACATCCGAAACCTTAATCGTAACCCTTAACCCTAAACCCTAAACCCAACCCTAACCCTGACCCCTAACTCCAACCCTAACCCCAAAGCACCAACCCCAACTCTCTAACCCTCTAACCCTAACCCCAGGCCTAGACCCTAGATCCTAAGCCCTAACCCTAACCCCTAATCTTAAACCCTGATCCCAAACCTAACCCAAACCTCTCACCCTCACCCCTAAACCTCACCGCTAACTCCAAACCTTACTCCCGCATACCTTTCTCAGTCATACCGCATCTAACATCACAAAATCAGAAAAAAACATTTTTATCCCTTTAAAAACAGATGCAAAAATCGTCCGCAGAATACAGTGATATAAAACCAGAGCACAGAACACTGCTGCGCACGGTAAGCAAGTCACTCCCGGTATCCAAGGAACAGTCAACACACCGATACCAAGCAAAGTTACGCAGCACAAGTCATATCAATTGATACAAAAAAGGCTCCAAACAAAATCCACTGCTAGTTCATGATACAGAACCAGGAACACAGGATTACAGAGTAATTTAATGAATCTGTAGCAAACATCATCCTCAATTCCGAAGACGGTAAGGCTCCCCTGATACCTGGAACCGGGCCAAGATGCAGGCTATTCACCAGTAGTCAATACTGTACTGAAAGTTTC
>NC_043716.1:55680376-55686693 GCF_006229205.1 Suricata suricatta | reverse complement strand
TTAAGAAAATAATTCCATTTTAGGTAACACAGCATCAACATAGTACTTGGGAATATGTGTAACAAACACTGCTGACAGAAACTAAAGACAATCTAAAAGGTACTCCTGCTAACTGGCAACAGTACACAATGCAACATGTCGGTTCAACGTGATTTCCAGGGAAATTCACAAAGCCCTCCGTGAAGAAATGCTCACGCTAATCCTAATGGTCATATGGAAAATCAAAGGACCACAAAATAAACAATACAATCGACAAAATCAAAGGTAGAAACTCATACTTCCCAACATCAAATCTGAAAACAAAGCAACAGTGAATAAATCATTGTGATACCGTCATGAAGATCTACATACCCATCAGTGGGATTTAATTGAAAACCCAGAAATACACCCTTTCTTTTTTTTTCATAATATTTTATTGTCAAATTGTTTTCCATATAACACCCAGTGCTCTTCCCCTTAAGTACACCCTTTCAACTATGGTCAACTGAATTCTGACAAAGGTGGACAGCATGACATTGGGGGAAACCATGGTCTTTTCAACACAGGGTGCAAGACACCTGGCGATCATGTGCAGATGAATTAAATTGGGCCCTTGCCCTCACACCACATACAAACATTAACTCAGAGTGGATCAAAGCTTAAATGTGAGAGGTAAACTTATAAACTCTACAAGATATAAATGGAGATACGTCTTCAAGAGCATTAGAGCTGACACCAAAGCACAAGCAAGGAACGAAAAATAGATAAATTTGTAGTTTCCTCAACATTAAAAACCTTTGTACGTCAAAATGTGCTACTCCAAACGTGAAAAGACAATACCTAGAACAGAAGAAAATATTTGCACATTTGCCTGGTAAAAGTCTGTTTTGCAGAATATATAAAGAGCTTGTACGACTCATCAACAACAACATTAAAAAAAAAACAAGTTTTAAAATGGACAAAGGAATTGGATATACCTTTCTCCAAAAAGATCATAGACATGGTGAATAGACATGAAAAGATGTTACACATCATCAGCCCTCGGGGAAATGAATTATTTAAACTACAGTTAGATACCCTTTTACATGCACTAAAATTGCCACACTAAAGAAAACAACATGACAAATGTTGACAAAGATGTTGAGAAAACGCAACGCTTAAACCAAGCTTGTGGAAATGTAAAAGGGTGGCGCCTACGTGTAAAACAGCTTGGTGTTTCCTCAGAAAGGTCAAAACGTACCATGACCGTTTGGCTCCAGAATTCTACTCCTGGCTGTACATCCGGGAGAACTGAAACAGTTGTTTCAAAAAAGAGCCAACGCACGAACACACTGCAGCGCAGTTCACGAAGTCAAATGGAAGAAACAGGATGCAAACGCCCCTCGTGGCTGAACGGAGGCACAACCCGGGCAGACCCGGGAGCAGCAGTGTTGTTCTGCCGCGTGAAGGAGTGAAGTGAACGGGCGGCCAAAGAGAGGAGCACAGCGGTCCGCGGAGAGCAGCCAGAACCCCCTCTGTGTGTGCGCGCGCGCGCACACACACACACACACACACACACACAGCCTGGAGCAGACACTCCTGAGCCCGCGTTCGCAGCAGCTTCTGCACAACCGTCCAAAGACGGAACCAACACACAGGAGGCTGGCAGATGAATAAATGAGCAGAATGTGGTCTACACAGAACGGAAAACGGCTCAGCCTCACAAAGGAGGGGATTCTGACCCCGCCGCACCGCGGACTGAACCCCGCGGTCATTATGCGGAGTGACGGACGCCAGTCCCGGGAGGATACACACTCTTTCCCAAGGAAACCCGTGTTCCCGGTATAGACCGGCGCTGTTGTATTTCCAGTAAACAGAACTAAGAAACGGGTGCGCCCGCAGGACGCGAAATCGACACGGAAACACCACGAAATCGACACGGAAACACCACGAATTCGACACGGAAACACTGCGAAATCCACACGGGAACACCGTGAAATCCACACGGGAACACCACGAAATCCACACGAGAACACCGCGAAATCCACACGGGAACACCACCGGCACATCTACACACTCAGAACGACCCGTCGGAAAGAGACATGAAGCGCCGACCCTTTACAATGGCATCAGAAGGAACCAAGGGCCAGGAAGGAGATCTAAGCGAGGAGGTGACCGACCTCTCCGAGGACGACAGGACACGGAGACAGACATGCAGGAAGACGCACGGGGATGGAGAGCTGCTCTGGGCTCCTGGACGTGGAAGACTCCACCCGTGACAACGTCCGTCCTGCCCGGAGCGACCTGCAGGTCCGGGGCCGTCGGCACGAAGTCCCCCTACTCCGTGTCAGACGCGGAACAGACACCGGGCCCGCGCGGAGGCGGGGCGGGGGGGGGGGGACCCCGCGTGGTCACAGCGGCGGAGCCCGAGCACCGCCGGGCACCTGCTCCCGGACCCGGAGCCACACGAGGATGCGGGGGGAACCGAGTCGCGCGGAGCAGAAACCCCGACGGCCCGGAGCCCGGAGAGGGGAGCCCGATGGCCACGCACAGCCCCGCCGGGCCCCGCGTCCCCGCGCACGAAGCCGCCTGTCCTGTCCCCGCCGGGTCCCCTGGACACCGACCGTCCCAGGCGTGTCCGTTCCGAGAGCTCCTCCTCCCCTGGCCCCCCTTTCTCCTCACCTGCTCCTCCCGCGGCGGGTTCTGAGAAGACCGGGTTCTTGACGGTGTGGACGCCGCGCCGCCGCCTCCGGAAGCCCCCACAGCGGGTCCCGAGGAGCGGGGCTCCCGTCACCCAACACGCGATACCAGGACCCTCCAGAGCGGGCCCCGAGGAGGCGGGGCTCCTGCTGGCCTGGCCGTCGCCCCAAGTCCTCGCGAAGCGCCCCCAGCGGGTCCCGAGGAAGCGGAGCGCCTCTCAGCACGAGGCGGGCTGAGTGCGCGTGCGCGCGCCGGCGCTTGAAACGGAGCTCGGGCGCCCCCTGCAGGCTATGGAGGACATTTCTACCATCTCTCAACTTTTAGCATTGGTTGTCTTTGGAGGTGGTGAGTTCCCCGTCATCAGAGAAAAACAATAGAGGCTGGCTGGCTCACCTGTCTCAGAGGCTCTAGGGCAATGCTGTCAGGTACAAATATAGCGCCAGCCAGCATGAAAGTCCGGGTAGCCACTTAGGAGAAGTGAGAAGCAGCCGAGGAGATGAATTCTGGGTAATACATTTTATTTAACCCAGTATATCCCAGATATCACCCCAACGTGTGATAATATGAAATAAGTTACTGATAAGATGGTTTGCGTTTTTGGTTTTGTGCTAAATCTTTGAAGTCCTAAGCACGTGCACCACATAACTGTTCGGGTGGCCACATTTCCAAGGCCCCGTGCTCATGTGGGGTCGTGGTTAACAGTCCGGGCACATCCAGAACGTTTCCTTCGTCGCAGAAAGTGCCGTCGGAGAACACAGCCCTCAGGAGGCCTCGCTACTCAGGTCTGGTCTTCGGACCAGCAGCCCAGGGACCCAGCCTGAGACACAGCCGCCTCCATGAGAACCGGCATGGAATGGAGGCTCTGGGGGAGTCGCGCCCTAGAACGTGGCTGCTTCGGGGCTTACGGACAGGGTGGTCTTCAGATCTGCGAGACCGCCGGTCTGAGCCCATCACGCCCCCCCCACCTGCCGGTGCCTGTCTGCCCACGCTCTGTGCCCCAACAAAGTCTCCACCTGCCCGCGGCAGAGGGAAAAACTAAGACTCTAAGTGGGTGATTCTTGGGTGTCCCTGAGCATAAATGTGCCTTTGTGTAGAAAATGCCCGTTTTAGGGGCGCCTGGGGGGCTCAGTCGGTTGAGCATCCGACTTCAGCTCAGGTCACGATCTCACGGAGAGTGAGTTCGAGTCGCGTGTCAGGCTCTGGGCTGACAGCTCGGAGTCTGGAGCCTGCTTCGGATTCTGTGTCTCCCTTTCTCCCCCTTCCCCACTCACGTTCTCTCTCTCAAAAATAAACTTTAAAAAAAAAAAATAAAGCCCGTTTTACTGACGTCTTTATTTGGTAAAATAAAATGTCCCCTTTACCCCCTTTTTAAAAACTACATTGTACTAAGTGGTCCTCTTCAAAAGTCTAGAAGCCAGCGACCTACAGCTAAAACCACTGAGCCTCATCCATCCCACCGTCTGTTTTTATTTAAAAAAAAAAAAAAAAAAAGTTCTGTTGGAATGGGGCCAGCTCACTTGTTTACGTGCCCTCTGCGGCCGAGCGGGACAGTTGCAGCACGGACCATATGGCCCGCAGAGCGCCAAGTATTTGCTAGAAAAGTTTGCCCACCCCGAAGGCTGAGTTTTCTAGCAGCCTCGTTTACCAAAGTTTGCAAAGAAACAGATGAAATCCACTTCAATGATCTAGTGTTTCTCACCCGGTCCAGAATCGGTTTGTTGTGATATCTCATCGATGTAAACATGACCAAGCTACTTGGCATTCTTCTCTCGTGCTCAATCTTTGACATCCACTCTGTATATCTCGCTCACGGTGCGTGGCACGTGGGACCAGCCACATTTCAGATGCCCGGCAGCCATGTGTGGCCGGTGGCCGCTGCCGCGGGCGGTGCAGGTCTGGAAGGAAGGAAGGTCCGAGCGGGTGGTGCTGGGGAGACTCACGGCCACCGGGCTCTGCCGCAGCGTCAGGGGTGAATCTCGACCATCCCGAAGGGAGGCGGCAGTTTATATGGAGAGACAAAGGCCAGTGCTTCAGGCCAGCTCCCCGGGCTGCCTTGTGCGGGGCGGGCAGGGGCGGGGGTGGCCGCGGGGGTGTGTTGGGTCTTGGATGAGAAATTTGGACTCTTCTCAGTAGGCAGAAGGGAACCACGAACGGCCTTCAGCAGACCCGTGCTGTGAGCGGGCCCATGCTGCCATCGGGTCTGCAGCTAAGGTAGGTGAGTCCCGGATGGAGACGGAGGCTACAGGCCAGGGCGAGAGGGCACGGGGCTGACCTGGGGCTGGGCAGTGTGGATGGGCACCCGGGGGGTCAGCGAGGAAGATTCTGCATGTCCTCTGTGCACACAGACTGTGGAGGAGGGTCCTGTGGCATCGGTGGGTTTTCTGGCTTGAGGTCGGTGCTGATGCATGGTGGGTGGCGCAGTCTGGTGGCCGCGGCCCTGACCCTGGCTCGTGCGCTCCGCCCCGGGACCCTTCCTTGCTCCTCATTGGACAAAGGCCTTCCCCGGCCAGCCCGGGAGCCCCCCAGCCAGCTCCACCAGGCTGCACGTCTCGGAAGAGGACCCTCTTCCAGCCTCCTCTCTGGCCCGTTCAGCTGGACGGCTGGAGGGTGCACCTGACAGATGTGAATGTCTGACTGTAGCCTTTTGGAAGCTTCACACTTCATCTCTCACCTCCCTCAGCATCTGGTCTGAGCCTGGCTGCAACCTGGGCAGCCCCCCTACCCCCCCAGTCCTGCCCTCACACGAGCTTCTCTGCAAAGTCGATGCCTCGTTCCAGAGAGACGGGGCCCCCACGCCTGCAGCCCCGGTGCCCCCAGCCCCTGCCAGACACCTGGCAGGAAAGTGCATGGCAGGGGCTCGGGGCCAGGCAGCAGGCGGCCTCCGGTGAGAGCCCGAGGGTCCCAGGCAGAGAATGCTCCCCTCTGTACCACCCGGGGAGGCCTCACAGACAAGGGGCCGGGGCGGGTCCAGGCATGGGTGCGTGGGGGGAACCGGGCTCACACGTCAGGGGCAGCCTGAACCGGGCTGGGGTGCACCTGCCTCGCCGGCCTGGGGCGTGTGGTTCTCACCCCGATGGCCAGTCCCCGGACACCTGCCTGACGTGCTTTCTCATTCCCTTCAAGACGCGGCTGTCTCTCAGGAGACCTTCCTCGACTGTGACTAAGCCACCCCGCACCCCTTGGTCTCCCTCCCCACACCCGTCTCTCCCCTTCCCCTGCTGTATTTTCCTTCCGGCATGGATGGACACCTGAGCCTTTCCATGTTGTCCCTGTTGATTTGCCGGCACCTGGGCGGGGGAGGGCTGCTTGTCTGGCTTCTTGGCGGCTGGTCCCCAGCACCTCGGACAGAGCCTGGCTCCTGGATGGTGCTCAGCGCGCCTGCGTCACAGAGACCCTGCGTCTGGGCGCTTCGGGGAGCAGGTGCACAGCAGCAGGGCAGCGACCGAGGCGGGGTGGGGGCCCCGCAGCTCGAGGGGCAGGAAAGCTCCGGAGAGGAGCAAGCTGGGCTCATCTGCCCCGCCCTCCACGGTGTTTCCGGTCTCACTGTGCGGTTCCCGTCTGTGGTTCTCTTGAATGCGGTATGGTTCGCATCTCACACCCGTGTGACACGTGCAGCCCCGCGGCTCCCGTACACTCACGAGGTCTTGCAGCCGGTGCCC
>NC_043716.1:55677544-55680276 GCF_006229205.1 Suricata suricatta | reverse complement strand
CCCGCAGCTCGAGGGGCAGGAAAGCTCCGGAGAGGAGCAAGCTGGGCTCATCTGCCCCGCCCTCCACGGTGTTTCCGGTCTCACTGTGCGGTTCCCGTCTGTGGTTCTCTTGAATGCGGTATGGTTCGCATCTCACACCCGTGTGACACGTGCAGCCCCGCGGCTCCCGTACACTCACGAGGTCTTGCAGCCGGTGCCCCATTCCAGAACGTTCCCGTGGTCCCCTCGGCATGAAGCAGCCTTCAGGGCCCTGGCCCTGACCCCAGCCCCCAGCCCCTGGCCAACCCCCAGGCGGCTCTCTCTGGGCCCTTCTGCCCTGGACATTGCACGTTAAGGGAACCCTACGATCTGGGCCCCTTCCTGGGCTCTGCCATGGGGAGCACCCGCCGTGGGGAGCGGTGGGCTCTGCCCTCGAGGGCTTGCACATCTGAGGAGCAGGGGTCCCTCAATCCTGGGCTGAGGGTGACCCGAGGAGCCCCCTCCGCTGGCCTCTAGAGGGTCCTCGTAGGAGAGGTCCAGCCACCACCCTGCACGGGATGTGTGAGTGCGTGGGCTTGTGAGCATGAGTGGGGGCGGGGGCTGGGGCAGGAGGGGGCCCTAAACGTTCCCAATTTGGTCTCCTTATTACTACTCTCTTGGTCCAAGCCTTGGCCCTGCCTAGGGTGCATGGGAAGAAGTTGTTTGGTTTCTTCTGATGAAGCCCAGGCCGAGGACGCCCATCGAGCGAGTGCCTGGTCCCCAGCGGACACGTGTGCCCGTCCCTGAGCTCACTCAGACTCCCGCAGCCCCGGCACCGTGTGGGGGGCCCTTTGCAGCACTGCGGCAGGGCCCAGGGGGCCGCTCGGAGGCTCCACCCCAGGACAGGCTTTGGGACGGGACGTGGCAGGAGGCTGTGGCAGAAGCCAGGCCCCTCACAGCAGCCTCTGGCCCTCCTGGAAGGCACTGGAGTCCACGCTCCCATGATTGGGCTCCGTCCTATGTGCCGGACCCCTGCCCCAGCTGTGGGCCTGCAGACTTTTCCAGGAGTGTTCTTTCCCTTCCTAAGTCCCTCCTGCCGAGACTGCAGACTCCAGGCTGCAGGAGCTGGTGCCCCAGGGCAGGCCAGCGGCAGGCTGGGGAGGGCAGCAACTTGAAAAGAATCAGGAAGACACCCAGGCACAGGGGTCTGGAGAGACTTGGTCCCTGTTATCGAGGGAGCATAAGGCCAGAGCCAGTGAAGCTGCAGGCTCCCCAGAGGGGCCAGGGGTTTCCTCTCCCCACCTTGACTGCAGAGGGAGGTGGTCCCGCTGGCAGGTCTGCAGAGGCCACGCCTACGTGGGAGGACCCCAGGGTAGTGTGCCACGGGAGAGAATGCGGGAAACGTGACTGAGTTTCTCTGCTTCTCTCCCAGACTGGAAGCTAAATCCCGTGGTGGGTGCAGTCTATGGGCCTGAATTCTATGCAGGTACAGGCTGCCAAGGTCATTCTGGGTGTGAAGGGCGGAGCCGGCCGGAGCGGGTGTGGGCAGGCGGGGGCGTGGTCGTGCGAGGGGGCGGGGTTTGGGCGGTGCTGGCCTGGCCTCAGGCTCCTGGGGTCTTCCCTCTCACCCCCTCTTCTCTGGGCCCCTTTCCTGCAGTGACGCGGTTCCCCTACCCCACCACGGGCACGGCCGTAGCCTACCCGTAGCCTACCGGGACGCGCACCTACGGGGTCGGATCCGGGCCCGTTGTTAATAAATTTCGGGTTGTGCCCCCTCCCCCGCCCCCATCCCAACTTATGGAGCGTGAGTACCTGGGGAGGCACTGGGAGGGAGGCATGGGGGGAGACACAGGAGGGCATGGGGGGAGGCCCTGGGGGGATGGGGAGGGAGGCCCTGGGCAGCTGGAGGGGCCCGGCAGCCTTTCCAGGACTGCGGGAAGTTGGGGGGACCCCCAGACATCCGCGCTACCATCGCCTCCATATCAGTACCCCCCTTGCCGAGGGCACCAAGGGTCACTGGCCTTTGGGGGTTCATTCAGAGCCCCAGCACCTTGCCAGCAGATTTAATGGGATGGTGCTGGCCCTTGAGCTCAGCGAGGGCCTGCTCCAAGCCCTCCCTGGGCCCAGCGCCCTCTGCCCGCATGGGGGGACAGCTGCCTGGGCTGGGGTGGGGGGAGGGTAAGCAACAGGGGCCGCGGGGCCCCTGGCTTTGTGGGAGAGAGGAGCAGACCAGCAAGGGTGTTACTCTATTGTCATACCAAAACAGGGCACTGGAGCAAACGCTTGTTAAAATGCCAGTCCCATGGGCAGGGCTGGCACCCTGCCCCCTCCCTCCTCAGCAGACGCCGGAGCCGGCCTGCCCGCCACTCTCTTGTCTGTTTGCTTCCAGGGTCGTGTATCAGGACGGCTTTTATGGTGCTGAGATTTATGTAAGTGTGGCCCCGTGGGGAGGGGGTCTTCCCTCCCCCACCCCAGCCCACTGCATCCTGGGAGCCCAGGAGGGTGGGAGGGCCAGGGCTCCGGGTCCCTGGGGACCCTTCATAGCGGAGCCTGGGCTGTCTATGCTCCTCCAGCGCCCAGGGCGTTGGGTGGTGGGGGCAGGGGTGACCCTCCCGCATCCCTACCTGCATCGGGGTCACTGAGTGAGGTACCCCCTGTCCCGTACAGAGGCCCAGAGAGAGACCAGGGGGCAGGGGCTCCAGGGCGGACCCCCTGCTGGGCTCCTGTGGCTTCTCTCTCCCTTCACGGGCCGCCCCTGCTGCCGCCTCCAGCCC
>NC_043716.1:55672328-55677444 GCF_006229205.1 Suricata suricatta | reverse complement strand
CTGGTACGGACGGCCGAGTGGAGTTCCTGGTGGAGCCCGTCCCCAAGGAGGGCTTTCTGGTGCCGCAGGCCGAGTGGGCCAGGGCGGCCCTGCTCTACTCGGGGCCCCACACGTGAGCGAGCATTAAAGCAGGGTCCTCCCCGTCTCCAGGCTACGGCTGCTTCGTGCCAGGACCACAGGCCCCCGAGGGGCTGCAGGGGACGTTGGCAATAGGAACCCTGAGTGGTCCGTTTGCCGGGTGGACGATTTCCCGGCATGGAAGAGCTCTGTCTCATCCGGTCTGTCCCATCAGCTCCCAGGTGCAGGGACAGGATTGAAGTTAGTCCCGTCCGCGCCACGAAGGTGACTTCCTAATGGGCTGAGAGAGCGTAGGCTCACCAGGCAGGTGTTCCTGAGCAGCCCGGAGGCGATTCCCAGGGTGAGGACTGAGGGCCGAGGAGGAAGTGGGGGCAGGGGGCGGGGGGAGCTTCCCCTGAGCACCGAGAACCCAGGCCAGGCTGGTGCCAGGTTGTATCCACCCCAGGCCAGGTGGGCTGCCCCCGTCCAGACCATCCCACGTTGTGGCATCTCGGGCCCTGTGTCCTGGTGCGTCTCTCCCGGGTGGTTGGTCTTGGCGAAGCTGGCACCGAGGAGGGCTGTGTACCTTGGGCAGCCAGAGGCCCTGAGGGAGGCCCGGGAAGGCCCTTGGCCTGCAGTCTGGCCTCAGCCGTGCCGCGGGCGCTCCCGCCGCCCTGGTCCGTCACATCCTCCGCCTCTGCCACGGTGGGCGGGGCTCAGGGGGCTGAGAAGCGTTGGCACAGGCACTTTGAGGACGCTCTTCACTGGGCCCCTTCCTCTCTGGCCTCCTTCTCTGTCTTCTAACACCTCCCTTCCTTTGGCCAGCGGCTCTGCGTGGGGAGGAGGTGAGGGGTGAGGGAGCCGAGGTGGCTCCTCCGGGCTCACAGCTCCCCTGCCCAGCCCCAGGCCGCTGAGCTGGCTTCCTGGGGACGGGCTCTCCCCTACGGCCGCGGGTCATCTGCTTCTTGCCCAGCTGCTCTCTGGGGCCTGTGCAGTGTCATTCTCCGGGTCTCTCCCCCGGGTTGCATCGGGCCAACGACGGGGGGTTATGTGCCCGTTTCTCGCCCTCCACCTGTGCTGTGAGAGGTGGAGCGGTGCTAAGGGCCAAGCCGGTCCCAGCCAGAGGGTCACACCTAAGAAGGTCTGGAGTCCAAGCCCCGGGTCCTGGGACTTGGGTTTGCACTGTGGGGAGGGGACAGGCCACCAGGCAGCCGTGCAGCCACACCGCCTCAGCCTGGGATGCAGAGAGGTGGCAGGTGGTGGCCTTGGTAGACCCAGCCAGCAGGACAGCAAAGGGGGGGGTCTCCTTCCAGGGCCTACGTTTGCCTCCGTCACCCCCCTCCCTGCCTTCCTGGGTGCCCACGTGCCCTTTGCCAGGGAGACAGAGGCACGTGTTACTCTCCGAGCCCCGCCCTCGCCAGCTCTGTGCCCGGTGGGGAGTGGGTTTGCCTGGTTCACGCGGAACGGTGGTGCCGCCGCTGACGCAGGGCCCCTGGGTGCCCCCGTGAATCGGGACAGTTCAGAGTGGCGGCAAGGCCCGGCGCGTCTGCCGCTTGCAGCTGCTCTCACGATCGTGGTCTGGTGCGGACCGTTCCCTGGAGCGCTTTGAGCCTCTCTCGTCTGGTGCCCGCGAAGCAGGGTGCGGGCTCCTGGCCTTGCTCCCTGCGTCACCAGAGGCGGGCGTCCCCGGAGCTGGGTGGCCCGGTGCTGTACTGTCCCTCTTCACTCACGAAGCCTGTTTGCTTTTCTATGTGTCGGTTGCCCCAGTATTTCATGCAAAGAAGGGGGGACAATTTACAGTGGCCATTCCCTTCTCACAGGCGGGTGGGCAGGCGGTCAGGAGTGCGGGGGTTAGCAGAGCGTGGCGCGCGGCGGGACCCCGCAACCCCAGCTCCCGGGAGCTCAGACCCTGTCCTACGGAGAGCAGAGGCAGGAAAATTCATGTTAGCATTTCAGCCTGTGCCCCTGTGGCGGATGTAATTGCTCTCAAATAAATTCTCTGAAGTGAAACAGGAAGAATTCAAGATGGTGAGGTCTGTGGTGGATAGTGCAACCTTGGTTTCCAACTCGGGGCCCAGCCCCCCTGGTCCAAGGCTTCTAAGCTTTGATTTGACCTGTGCGTTCCTTCCCAGTTCTGCTCCCTTTTCCGGTTGGGGGTGGTAGTGGTGGTTAGGATGGCGGCTGCCCCACCCCCACCCCAGCCTTCCAGGGGTGGGACCCGCCCTGGAGCCCTGGACCTATCACACCAGCGGAGCCCGGAGTGCTTAGGATCTGAGGGCCCTCCTCCCACTGACGCCCCCGGCCCTGTACCCTCTCCTGCTTGCGCTTGGCTGGCCACAGGTGCTGGGCGGCGCCTGTGCGGAGTAGCCCCTGCTCCCTGGGAAGGGGCCACAGTGGTGGTCCCCCCTCCTCCGAACATGCTCCTAACTATGCAAACATGACCACACCTGCAGGGCCAAGGCCAAAGGAGTACGCATGAGCCCTCCCCCCAGTATATTCTGTGTCAAGTCGGAAAAGGAGTCCTGAGGACTTGGGCCCTGGGATCCCTGGCCCAGAAAGGTGTTTGGACTCCCCTCTAGGGACTCAGGGCACCGCCCGGCCCTCCACCTTCTGGGCTCCGGCTGGGAGCTGCCAAATCAAAAAGCATATTCCTGGGTTTAAGAAAGAAATCTTTATTAATAACCTTAATACTGTTGATTTTAGTGGTCACACCTTGGAAGCATACAGAATGGTAAGAAAGGAAGCCTGGGCCTCAGCTGCAGTCCTAGGGGGCTGGGAGCTGCATGTGGCAGGGAGACGGAGCTGAGCCTGGAGTGGAGAGGCCCGCAGACCTCACTTTTGGGGGCTCCTTCCAGGAAGTGGCTGGCCCCCAAGAGGCCTCTGCTGCCCCCTTTGGCTGCTAGCCGTCACTGCAGGCTGCCTGGGATGCAGGGAACTTGTTAAAAATCAAAACAAACAAACAAACAAACCCAAAACAAAATGGGGAGGGAGTAATCAAAACTAAGGGAGATGAAAGAATGTGTCCATATTGGCTCTGAATCTCCTCCCTCCATTTAGCCCCTGGAAAATGTGTTCCTCTTTGATGCTGGATGCCAAGCTAGCTAAAAACCGACATCAACACCCCCCGGGGCGGGCGGGGGGTGGGTGGGCACAGAAGGCAGGTGTCCCCTGGAAGCAGGTCTCGGGGTACAGAGTGAACTGGGCTGTGTGTGTTGACAGCTGGCCATACACACACATGCACACACACTGGTCTGCACACTGGCTGCTGTGAGCCTGCGGGGAATGCGCGGGGGGGGGGGGGGGCGGCGCTGATGGGTTCATGTGGGAAGTTGGGGGGCAGCCCTGTCCCTCTCCTTGACGTGAGGAAACGTGCAGTGACAGGACACAGGGGGACGGTGGCAGACACACCCCCAGGGGCCTCTGGAGCCTCAGACGCCTGGGCAGAGTGGGCTGGAGGATGTGCCCCCTGGGCCTGCTTCCCTCCAAGTCCCCGGGCACCAGGGCAAAGGGGCAAGTCCTCCCCAGATTCCAGTCCAGGCCTTGGTCCTCCCAGGCGCTGGTCAGAGGTCTGGGTCATTGTCCTCAGGGCCTGCCCACCCCAGCCTCGTCACGGCCGGCGCCAAGGGCCAGGGCCCCCCCCCCACCCGCTGCTTACCATGGTCCTGATGCTGTAGGTCGCCAGGGGGCTGATGGTGTGGTGGTAGGGGTCAGTGGCCGCATAGACTCTGCCGTAACTGGGGAGACAAGCACAGGGAGGGAAGTGTGGGGGGCAGTGGGGGGCAGGTGAGAGGTGGCAACAGACCCCCACCTCCTCCATTGTGGTCCCATCGGTCAGGCCCCTCCCTCCTGGCTGTCCTTCCTGCCTATTGAGAAGGAAGTGCCTGGAACACAGGCTGTCCTACCAGGGCCTCGTGGAAGGAACACGGAGTCCTCACAGAGCCGGGGTGGAGGGAAAAGAAACCTCAACCCCCAGGAAGAACACAGGCAGAGTGCTCAGAGCAGGAAGGCTCAGAACTGGGAGGGAGGACATGGGGGACATAGCCCCGTGGCCCCCTAATGGCTTTCCGCTCAACTTGATTCTGTGCGTGAAATGCCAGCTTCTTGTAGGACAGGGCTGGGCCGAAGGGCCTGCCGTGCACTGGACAAAACCCACACGTGAGATGCAGTGAGAAGGCTTGAGGGATGTGTGGGTCTCGGGGTGCTGTCGGGAGGGAGGGTCAGGGGGTCCCCAGGCTGGAACCCACCATGTGCATGCCAGGCATGGGGGCTCCCACACTCCTCAAGCAGGAACTCTGGGGCCAACAGGCCAAGTGCCCTAGTGCCAGGCTAGGCCACCCCTGTGGTACCTGCCCCTAAACACAGAGCCACCCCCCCAGCCCCTGGGCATGCTTGCCACCGGGCAGACGGCTGGCTGCTCTCAGACGGCCACACTGCCCACCTGGTGTTGCCACAGCCCCTGGGAGCTGGGCACACTGCTGCCTTTCCTTCTCTGGGCCAAAGGGTCTCAGATCTGGAAGCCATGAGAAGGATCAGAGGCCTGCCTGAGGGCAGAGGCACAGCCTTCTAACTACCCTTTTCATTCCGGGGCCTCTAGAGCTCAGGGAGAGGCCCGGCCTCCGGGGTTGGGAGTCAGAGGAGAACTGCGGGGTTCCATGGTCTCCCCATCATGCTAGCAGGATGGGACTAAAGAAATCGGGGGGCCTAGCTGGCTCAGGGGTCTCGGACCTGCCCTCCTCTGTCCAGATTCTGTGCCACCGGGGGAAGGCTGCCCCCGGCCCAGAAAGTGGCTAAGTCTTCCCATCCGAGCCCGGCCTACAGGGACCTGTTCCCCTATGGTCTGTCTGCACCCCGATCCCGCCCGGCCATACCTGTCGCTATAGGCCGCCGCTGCCGCTGCAGGCTGAGCGTATCTGTAGGCTGCGTAGCCCCCCTGCAGGGTAAGGGGGAGGGAGAGACAGCACAGGGACTTAGCGGGGCAGACACAGCCTCTCAACCTTCACCTTTCAGCCAGGTGAGGACGGGCTGGTGCAGGCCTGCTCACTCCTTCCCCCGTTATGTG
>NC_043716.1:55661196-55672228 GCF_006229205.1 Suricata suricatta | reverse complement strand
GCCCCGGAGGCCCCCCTGCAGGAGAGCCGGTCGCTCTGCAGCAGTGGGTCCGGAAGCATCGGACCTGAGACAGGGGGCAGGACCAGTGCAGGGTACAGCTGAGCCGGAGCCGGGCCGGGGGCTCCTCCCCCTCCTCAGCGGTGCCCTGCTGCCAGCGCACGCGGGAGACGGTGACACCCTGCACCCGGGGCAGGGGGCCAAGCAGGCTGCTGGCATCCACCACCTGGCGGGAGGGAGAAGGCTCAGTCCCCGGGGGCCGAGGGTGCCTGCCCCTGCACTCTCCCACCCACTGGCACCCTCGCCCCTGCAGCCCGCGAGCAGAGGGCACGGGCGGGGCGCACACGTCACCTGGAGCTCCCCTAGGCGGCAGGCAAAGGTCTCCTGCTCCTGGCTGCCAGGACGCCGTGAGAAGCTAACCAGGAGGTCCTGCAGGACACAGCCCCGAAGGTTCACCTCATAGCAGCTGGGGGGGAGGGGGGCAAGCGGAGGCTGGTCATCAGGAGCCCACCTCAGCTCGGTGCCTTCAAGGCTGGCCCATCCCCCCAGTGCTCCCTGTGGTCAGCGAGAAACCCCAGCCGCGTGGCGTGACCGTGGCACTTACCAGTTGCGTCCTGGGACCCCTCCAGTTCTGGGACTCTTCGGCCCCCCCCCCCCCCACCATCTGGCCACCCCCCGTCAGAGGCACTCACCGCTGGACCCAGCCCCCGCTGAGTGGCTGGCTGCAGTGGCCCAACCATCTGGCCAGCTTGGTGGGGGGCACCCGGAGGGGGCGGGGGCTGTGCCTTGAGCTCGTTTCTGCTGCGGGAGGAGACCCAGGACATGAGAATGAGGGGTGTCCAAAGGAAACGACACGGGGAGGCGTCCACCGAACAGGGGGGCCCTGGAGGCCAGAAGGCTCTCTGGTGGCACGAGGCGCCCAGGGCCTGCCAAAATGGGCTGAGGCCTCAGGGGAAAGAAGAGGGTAAAGAGCCCCCACTCCCCCCGGACACCCTCCCTCTTGGTGCCACGACTGGTAGGTGGCCTGATGCCCAAGCCTCGGTGGGAACAGAGACCCCGTCCCGCATGGCGCGCTCTGCCGCCCGGGGCGGGCCGTGGGCCACGGGCTCTGGCTGACAGGGGACTCTCCCTGTCTGGGCCTGGACCACAGCAGAGGTGGGATGCGTCCACCTCCGCCCACCCCAACTCCCCCGACCCCAGTGCACCTTCTAGACTCCCCTTCCCTGAGGCGTCCCCCACAGAGGATGCCTTCAAGAGACAGAGGCCAACCTTGTCCCCTCACCGCTCAACGTCGAGATGTCACCAATGTGACAGCTGCCCGCGTCCCCCGTGGTGAGCTCCAGCGCCACCTCGACGTCTGAAGGCCCTTCCAGCTTATATACCATGGACAGGAACACTTTGGGGGGCACCGGGACGTGCAGGGAGAACAGCCTGTGGGGGGGCCAACGAGGGCCAGCTGGCTCCAGCTCACAGCCGCCAAGCTCCCTGCAGGAGCTGGGGCGGCAGCACAGGGCGCGCTCCGGTCCCGCCTGAGGCTGGGGACGGCCCTCCTCCCCTCCCCTCCACCCCCCCCAGATCTCGGTTCTGCAACTCTACAGGCATGAGAAGCAGTTGGACTCAGGAACAGAAAGCAGGGTGGAGGCCGGGAGAGGGAGGGGGTGGGAGCCGCTCGTGGGGCCAGGTTCAGGCTTTTCCCTGCAGCAGAAACCACCGGTTCTGCCGGCCCTCATTCCAGCTGCTGCGCCCAGCCGCCCGGCTTAATGACCGACAGGGGTGGGGGGGACGGACGACCCCGCTCACTCACCTCACAGCCACGTGCCCGACCTCGGGCGGGATCGCCCCGCGGATGAGCAGGGAGCTGCCCCCGTTCCAGGCGTCCGCCAGGCAGCCGTGGGTCTTCACCCAGCCCTGCCCGTCCCCTTCCAGCCTGTGCTCCGCGAACAGGGGCTGGAGCTCCTGGGCGCTCGGGTGGTACCAGGGCCCCATGGCCTCCTCCTGTAGGGCGAGGCCACGCTGTGTGCCCGGAGTGACGGGCAAGTGCAGCACCCCATCCCTCCCACGCCCGAGCCCCCCCACCTCCCCCAGGGGACCCCAGAGGCGAAGAGAGAAGGCCGCCGGTGTGCCGTGACGTGGCCCAGCCGGGAGCCCACGCACCTGGCCGTAGCACACTCTCCGGGTCCCCAGGCCCAGGCAGAAGGAAGTGACAAAAGGCAGAGAACAGATGCTGTGTGTGGGCAGGTAGCGCCCCAGCAAACCCCAGAACCTGTAGGAGACGCGCACAGGGAGCTCGGACTCACTCTCCGCGGTCCGGCGCCGCCCACGTCCTCCCGGAGTGAGCACGGCAGCCCCGCGGCGCATGGGGGAGATGCAGGTCCGCGGAAGGGACCCCACTTCCATCCTCCCCCGTTGACGAGTCATCGGGCCCTCCCGCCTGGAAGCCGCCAAGGCAGCTGAGCCTCTCATCCTGCCCTGGGGGCCCTGGAGAGCTCAGTGGAGAGCAAGGCCTGAGCTACCTGGAGACGCCCTCGAAATTGCCGGAGCCCCCACGCGGCCATCCCTGAGTCCCTGAGCCGCCCAATAGGACTCACTTGTCCTGGTTCTGGAAGAAGTCCCTCTTCTCCAGACACTCGTACACCCAGCCAGGTGCGAAGAGAGCGGCCGAGAACCCGTGCTTCCGGATCAGCTCCAGCGACTAGGGAGACAGCAGTCAGGGGAGGCCCCTGCTCAGTGAGGGGCTCAGATGCCTCCCTTCCAGCCCCGGAGGACAGGGCCGATCGCGCTAACTCGCGTCCCCTGTCGCTCCTCAGCCCACCAGCAGAGGGCGCTGCAGCAGCGCCAGGGAGGCTCTGGGCCTGTGGGCGGCTGCAGGGGTGTGGGGGGCTCACTGCTGCCTCTCCCTCGCTGTCCGGTCACCGTTATCAGATTCACAGCGGGTGGAGAGGGTCCTAGATTACTGGATTAATTTATTCACTTTTAACTTAACTAATGAGCAAGAGCATCCGCCTGTCACTGGGGACGGGGCAAGATTGACAGCCCGGGAGACAAGCCGACTCCCTGTTTATCCCACACCAGGTGCGTCAGCCTCAGCAACCCCCTCTTCTGTGTCCTCACAGCCCTCGCGACTCGCCTGGCCAGAGACATCTCACTAGTCACTAAGCCAGCGATCCCCCAAACCGCCGCTCTGCCTGCGTCCTGAGCCCTGAGCTGCCGGAAGGAGACCGTCGGCTCACTGCCAGGATCCCCCGCCCACCCAGTGGTTTAAACGGCTAACTCGGTGCCCTTCCGAGGACGCAGTCCAAACAGAAGTAAAGCTAGCTACAAACGGGTCGGATGTCCGAATGGTGCGTCTGTCCACTAACACCTAACAAAAGTGCCAGACCAAGAAGGGGACGGACGTTAGGATTTCAGGGCACAGCCTGGCCCTGGGGCAGGTCACCGGTGTTTCTCGGTCCTCGGTTACCCCCCTCTGGGAAGAAGGTCGCCTCTCGCTCCCTCGGGTGCACATGGGAATGGGCGGTCGGCAAGAAAGCCAGGCCCGCGGACGACACGCCGGCCCCTCCCCCGCCGCACCCCGGCCCCGAGGGCCCGCCCCCACCTTGTGCGTGTCGAACTGGCCTCCGACCACGTTGCCCCGGGCGAACACGTCCACGCCCACGTACACGTCGGCCCGGCGCTCGCCCGCGTGCACCAGCATCCGCTCCAGATGCTCTTCCCGCCAGTTGTAGTTGGTGAAGAAGCCGTCACAGGAGTCGAAGAAGACCCTGGGGGTGACGAGGACTGGCTGTGAGGCCGGGACCCGGAGGCAGGGGGCCGCCCGCGCTCCCCCTCCCTCCCCTTCCAACGATGGCCTCCACTCATAACCCACAGACCGGGGCCAGAGGCTGCCCCAGGGAGCAGGGACCCTCGGGACAGAGCCGGGGGGCCTTCCATCGCCCCGCCCCCTCCGGTCCTACCCAAGGCGGCTGCGCACACGGGCTCCCCTCCCAGACATGCTGCACCTGCCGGAGCCCCTCCCCCCAGGGGGCCGCCCGGCTCACCGGTTCTGCTCATTGAGTTCGTCCTGCCACTTGACCTGCCCGCTGCTCACCACGCTGTCGTACCAGAGCAACAAGCCCCCCGGGACCTGCTGGTGCAGCCGCGTGCTCAGGTATCGGAGGAAGTGGGGCACGTTCCCCACCGCGGCCACCTGGAGAGGGAAGAAGAGAAGACCCTCGCTGAGGCCCAGCGGCGTCTGACACGCCAAAGAGGCCACGGTCCAGGAGCCCCTCCACCCCACAGCCCCCGGAGGGGGGTCCACCCACATGTCCTCCAAGTCTCCTTTTCTGAGGCAGGAAGGACACGGGCACAGCCACCAAGAGAAAATGCCACAAAGGGGAGGGTGGCGGGAAGGGAAGCCACGGGCAGAGCCCGGGAGAAACAGACGGAGGAGGAAAGGGGTCTCCTCCACGGAGCCAGGCTGACCAAGGTTCCTGGACGCGGCGCCAGAAAAGGTTCTGTCTGGGACCGGCTCTGACCGGGTCGGGAACAGCCGTTCCAGCTGCCGTGAAGGCCCCTTCGGGGCCCAGGGAAGTGGCCGAGGGCAGGGCGAGCACCCAGAAGGTCATGCTCACACTCAGCGAGCTCTCGAAGTTCATCAGCCAGCCATCGAAACGGAAAAATTGGGCAATCCGGACAAGCTGGTCAGCCACTGCCTGGTAGGAGCGCTCGTCCCCGGCCAGAAAGGCCTCACAGAGCCGCCCGCCTTCCTTCCACTCGGCGATGAAAGTCCCTGCCAGGACACAGAGGGACGAGGTCAGCGGGCCCCGCAGCTGGCAGAGCGCGGTTCCCACCACAGCACATCAAGGTCACCTGCAACTTGTCAGAGGTCCAAATTCTCGGCTGTCCCCGGACACCTAGGGAGTGCAACACCCTGAGGGCACTGCAGACCACACCCAACCACCACCTATTTTTATAAATGCAGGGGGTTTGTTTTTTTTTTAATTTCTTTAATTATTTTGAAAGGGATGGGGAGGGCGGACAGGGAGAGAGAAAATCCCTAGTGGGTTCCACGCTGTCAATGCAGAGCCCAACAAGGGACTCGAACTCATAAACCATGAGATCATGACCCAAGCTGACAACAAGAGCTCAAGGACGGAGCACCTGGGCGCCCGCACAAATGCACTCGGTGTTGCAGAAGCACAGCCACGCCCATCGGTCTGCCTGCTGCGCGGGGCTGTGTCATCTCCCTAGCAATTATGAGGGACCCCTGAGTCCGCTGGTCCTCCCCTATCGAGGTAGCCCCAGGTGACAAGCTCTGATCCCGCAGAAGCAAAGGCCTAGCCGGTTCCTCTCTAGGGCGCCTGGCCAGGTGGGCGGCGAGCCCTGGGACCTTACCCAGCACACAGACCCCGTGCCGATGGGCAGCGTTGGTCCAGCCCACGGGGGGGATGGTGACCAGGTGATGGCTGAAGTACACGAAGATGTCAATGTGCTGCCAGTGGTAAAAGCAGTAGGGGCTGGGCGCGGCCGAGCCCTGGATAAATCTGCGCAGGACATGGAGCGGTCAGGACGTGGGACGCGGGGACCCCGGGGGAAAGAGATGAGTGCGACCCCATGGGAAGCTTCACTGCAGTCCCGGTCAGTGACGCTGAGAGCCTCAGTCCTTGCATCGGGAGTCACCCCTGGACCCGACGGCTGAGTGTTTTTAGCCTCCAAAAACCAAGACAAGGCGGAAGGAAGGAGAAGCGGAAGGGCTCCTGCAGGAGCTCCAGGCCCTGGCGTCCCCCACACTGTTCCCTGAGCGGTTCCTCCGGGATGGTCTCCCTGCACGTAAGGCGGCGCTCACAGCCACCTGCGCTGCACCCGGATGTCCCCACCGGCCTCTGCCTGTCCTTGGCGGCCAGCTCTGACTCAAGCCTTCCCATTTCGTTCTATCCAAGGGTATTTTATAGACATTTAAGACCCCCCCCTGAGTGCACTGCCAGCCAGTCTGGAGGAAGGGAGCCCGGCTTTGAGAGGGGCAGAGGGGCGGAGCCTAACACTCCGAGCCGAAAGGACGGGCTCCCGGCCCAGCAGGTACGCAGAGGGGACTCGCTGTCGTGCCCGCCCCATCTGCCAGACCTCAATGGCAGGCGGTCCCCGGAAGCAAATGGTTTCAGAGCTGCAAGAGAGACCTCTCACCTGCCCCGTGTCCTCTTAACAGACAACACGCAAGGCCTGGGCTCCGCACCCAGTCAGGGCGGTCTGGTCCAGAGGCCCGGCTCCTGGCTGTCTCTGCCACACCATCCCTCCTTCCGCCCCCTCCATCCCGACCACAGAGGGGAAACACGCAACAAATTTAACACCAGGCAACGTCCTTGCAAGGCCTGACCTGTCATCCAGGTACCCGCCCATCATGTCATGGCACAACAATGTCCGGGGCCTCTGGCTGCTCAAGGGGGGCTGCCGACACACGAGGGGCTCCAAGGCCACGTTAAAGCTGTCCTCCATGTCGGGCGTCCATGCCAAGAGTTCCTCCAGCGAAGACAAGTAGAAACTGATGGGTTTGGAGGTGTCCTTGTCATAATATCTGGCTGGTCAGACAAGGGAACAGTGAGGAATCGACGGATCACCAGAGACGCCTCGGCAATAACCGAGAGAGAGCACGCGGAGACCCGGAAGGGCTGGGCCTGCCCCGAAGCCCCAGGGGTGGGCTGGACACGGCGTTCAGAGCCTCGGTCCTTCTCACCTGGGAGAGGATCTGGGGTGAAACTGACCACTTCACGAAAAACTGCTTCTTCTTGTTCCTCCTCGATTCTGAGCAAAAAGGAAGTTTTTAAAAAAAATTTTTAAGTAAAAGGGTGAAGAAAAAGAACGCTCAGAAGCACACAGACTAGTCTCCATCCAGGCATGTGGGGGGAGGCCGTGCTATTCTCTGACTTCAGTTCTGAATACAAGCTATGGAAATATGTACAAAGAGCCTGGTAGGCGCCGATCTTCCTGCCGTAGGAAGAGCACCTAACCCTCTGTAACGGCCACCCAGGCTTCACCCTGCAGGACGAAAGTCACCCTTCACGGAGTCCATGGGCTCGTCTACATCCACGGGCCAGGAAACCTCATAGAACCAGAGAGTTTTGGGGCCCCGGAGAGCAGGGCCAGGCTTTCTCCCCAGTCCACGTTTCCATGGGTATGTTCTGTGGACCCCACACTAACTCCCCAGCTGTCGTGGAAGATTCTAATACAGAAAAGAACACTTTCAGTACATGAAGTTGGAAAAGCCTGGATATAGCTAATATAAATTAGCTTTCTTTTATTTATTATTATTTTTTTAAATGTTTATTTTTGAGAGAGTGTGAGCGGGCAAGGGGGAGAGAGAGAGGGAGACACACAGACTCCGAACCAGGGCCCAGCCTCGGAGCTGTCAGCACAGAGCCTGATGGGGGGGCTCGATCTCACCAACCGTGAGATCATGACCTGAGCCGAAGTTGGACGTTGAACCGACTGAGCCCCCCAGGTGCCCTCAAATTAGCTTTCTTTTAAAAACGATTATTATCATTAGAGCCTGAGAAGACACCACAGCTTCCATTTGTGAGCTTCAAAGCAGAAATTGTCTAAATCTACCAACATCCATGGCCCCTTCTTTGTAACTTTCTTAGGGGACCTTGAGACCTACCAGGTGGGTGAAGGGGATGAGACATTTGAGTCTCATTAAAGTGGAAGTACTTGGGAAATTCTCCCTTGTAAATTTCGTTCCCTGGCCGAGCTCTTCCCTCTCCCTTGATAATTTCTCAGTCCTTCGGCTTGTCCCCCCCAACACCCCCGCACCAGAACCTGTCAGAACACCGGTCAGTCTGTACCAGAGGGTGAGCCATTCAACATTCCTATCCAAAAACTAAATCGCTCCACCAGCTGGCAGCCACTTGCTCTCCATCCCTGTCCAGTCTGAAACACCCCTGGTCTCCTTCTTTTGGATTTCAAACAAAGCTAGGGATGCTGTTTCCAAGGCCATAGTGGGGGCTCCTAACCTCCCCCCCCGCAGGTGGGCAAAGGCCCCAACAAAGAACCAAGCATGGGCTCCGAAGGGCTTGTCCATCCTTTCCGTGCCTCTGAGACTTTGCCCACTAGGTTCCCTCGACTGGAACACGCTTCCTCCCATTCGCCACCTGCTCCTAAAGACTCGGCGCAGATGTCCCCACTCCAGGCACCACCCCCTTCCTGTCCAGTAAGGACACGAGTGACACCAGCCGGCCTCTTCCGCCAGGACCCACGGCCGACGGCGGCAGATCATCACTCTGTTTACCGGGCGAGGACACACAGGCTGCCGGGTCACCGCACCACCAAGAGCGGCCCCCGCCGGACCTCCGCCCACCTCCTCCGCGGCTCCAGTCGCACAGGCTGGCGTTTCCGCTTCTCTTCCCGCGTCGCGAGCGCCCCAAGTCGCGCAGCCGCCCGGGTCCTAGGCCCTGCGGGCTCCATCACCACGCTGCACCCGCCGCCGCCGCCGCAGCCACCTCCCTCCGGCCAATCGCAGGCCTGGATGCGGCCCCGCCTCCGGACGCCGGCCAATCGCAATTCGGGATCGGGTCCCGCCTCCAATCGCTAGCCAATAGCAAGCCAGAGCCCGCCCCCGCCCCGCCCAATGGGGGGGGTTACTGTGCGGTAGCGCGGTCCCGCCCCGGCCGTGCAGCCCCGCCCCGCCTGTCCCGAGGACTTCCAGCTCCGACTCTGGGCTCGCCCCCAGGGCGGTGTGAACTTTGTAGTCGGAGTAAGGCCTGGGGGCGGGGCCGTGACGAAGGGCGGGGCCACGACGAAGCGCGAGGGCGGGGCCGCGCCGGCGCAGGAGCCCGGCTTTTGGGAGCTCCTATGGTCTCCCTCCGTTCCCCCAGCCCCCTTTTGCAGACGTCCACTGTCCCGAAGGTCCCAAAGTCAGTAAGCTGCAGCAGTGAGATCCGAGCTCGGTTCGTCTAAGATAATTTTCAGGAAAACATGAAATCCTAATTCTCATTCAGGTTTAAGTATGGAGAAGTGATAAAGGCTTTATTTCTTCTCGTTTGTCAGCGAAGCAAGCAGACAGATGTTAAAACCAGTTCAAAGAGAGTAGAAAAGGAGACCGTTTATAGACGAGGCGGATTGAAGTGAGAACATGTAAGTAGAGGCAGTACTAGTTTTTCTGCAGGGTGGGGGTGGGGGTGGGGATCCCCGAACTCCTCAGAGAGACAGTCTGCACCTTGTGAAAGAGACAGAGCAAGACTGGGGTCAGGTGACTGCTAGGATGTGTGGTAGGCGACGCACTGTGTTCCCCTGAGGCATGGATTTTTTTTCCTACACCCCAAATCTGCCGTGGGTAGGGCCCCCAGGCTCACAGGGCCTGAAGGCATCTCTGAGGAGGCACCTTCCCACCCCGTTCACAGTAAATGGTGGAAGGAGATCTGAGCAGGGAGAAGTGTAGTGGGGGTGCACGGTCCCCAACAGACCAGGCTCAGACACTCACCGCTGAACAGAATCCAAAGACAGAAACAAATGGTGGAGAAACAAGCAAGGGATTGATTTCAGGGAGGCCAGCGCCGGGAAGACAGCGGACTCGGGCTCCAAGACTGTCTCCAAAGTGCCGAAAACACGCCCAGGTTTATATAAGCAAACTGTGGGACAGAGGTGGGTGGGTACGTGCAGGTGGGCAGTCAAGGTCAGACCCAGCACTGTCCTGCTGGCTCAGAGCTGCTCGTGATGCCTGAGGGGGTAGTTTTCCGTTCCTACCACGCGATGCTTTGCCTGGAGGATCTGTTGTCTGAGTGAAGAGAATCTGGAAGGAAGAACGTGATCAGTTAGAAAGTACAGGCGGAGGTCAGAATGGAGGTTGTTGACGTCCTTTTTCAGAAGCAGGAAGTTCAAGGAGGCAGACGCAGGGCTGGGGCCTGCAGGGCCAAGCGTGGGCCAGCCTGAGGCTCTCCTACCCCTGTGTGTGCTGCCAAGCCAAGTTGAGTGGGCCTTTTACATTGGTTGGTTGCAGACTTTGAACTTCACGAGGCCCCAAGCTTCCATAAACCTTGAGCGTGGCGTGGTGATTCAGGCTGTGGAATGTGAGCACAGGCCACGCTGCCGGGAGGACAAGCCGTCGCGGAGCCAGGGACAGCAATCCACGGGGAGGACAGAGATTGCAAAGCGCTGGGGAGTTCACCAGGAGAAGGGGGAGCAGGGCCACAAGGCTCACCCCCCCCTCCCCGCTGTGATCAGGTGAGCACAGAAGATGGGACGTCTTTGGTCTGTATTTGACCAGCTGTTCCCAAGCACTTACCTGCAGCTTAGCGATACATGTAAATGAATACACGTTTCATCCGAACAATTAAAATAGTTCTTGGAGATACTTTAAATAGCCATTAGGGAATGCTCAGTCTCGGGGGGAAAAATATACCCAGGCCTCTCTTTTCTGTTCCTCTGAACAGCATTAGCCTCTGGTCTAGGCAGACAGCAAAGAGTCAGGTCTCGTGACCTCTGTGTTGGCCCCTGCTTGCTGCCTTCCCAGCTGACCCTTGTGGCTCTTGGTCTCTCTGGGGATCAGGACGAGCCTGGGGGTCACACTGCTCCCTGCTGGGGCTCCAGACCCCTCTGAGATCTAGCTGGGCCCCCTAGAACCCTGACCTTGTAGGATTTCCATATAAAATGCAGGATGTGCCCCCCTGCACGTGGCCTGCTTGTGTGCCTCCCTCTGTGAACACAGTCACTCCAATGACAGTAAGATGGCACCCCTACACGAACATCACAGTCACCTTCTCCTTTTAAAAATTTAAAGTGCTCTAGATAAAATTAATGTTTCTTTTAACCCACCTCCTTCCTTTCCTGGCCTCCCCTTGCCCTTCACCGATGCCTCAGTGTCCTACCAACTTCATCATCTAGGCCTCTTTCCTTCTAGTTTTAAAATACTTTTAGGAGCACCTGGGTGGCTCAGTCGGTTGGGCTTCTGACTTTGGCTCAGGTCATGATCTCATGGTTTTGTTATGCCCAGGTCACAACATTGTCCCCAAAAACCAGAGACCACCAGGGAGACCGAGTCACACATGCAAAAGCAAAGGGCTTTATGATG
>NC_043716.1:55628609-55661096 GCF_006229205.1 Suricata suricatta | reverse complement strand
TTGGCAGTAACTCTAACCATACACATTGTCCAGAGTGTTCCTTACTTTTGGCGGCACCCAATCACCACATTTAGAATATCTTTGAAAATAACCAGTGACAGAGTGGGCCATGTAGGGTGTAACTAGCCTTAAGCAATAAGTGATTATCCATAGCGTCTATCTCTAGGCCTGGCCTTAGGAATGTTAAGCATTTGAGCTGGCTGCTTCTGATTGGGTGTAACTAGGGTGGTCCCGGGTTGAGCAATCTGTGTCCTTTCAGTTTGTGAGTTCAAGCCCTGTGTCAGGCTCTATGCTGACAGCTCGGAGCCTGGAGCCTGCTTCAGATTCTGTGTCTCCCTCTCTCTCTCTGCCCCTCCCCTGCTCCTGCTCTGTCTCTTTCTCTCAAAAAGAAACATTAAAAAAAATAAAAAATAAATAAGTAAAATACTGTCACACACACGTAGTAGCTGGAACTATAGAACGTTGTTTGTGTCTGGTAAAAATAGTATCAGGGACGGATGCCTGTGCGTCTTGCTTTTCTCACCCAGCAGGCTTTCTGAATTGAACCAGGTTGATTTCTGTGGCTCTCACGTGTTCTGTTTTTACTGTTATTTAGTACGCTGTCGCTTTAACACCTCCCTGGCTGCTTACCCACCCGCCCGGCCCATGGATGGCCATTTAAACAGCAAGCAGTTGTTGGCTTTTATTTTTTGAATGTTAAAATGAACATCTTTGTATCAATCTTCTGGGACGCCCATAGGCTTTTTTTCTTTTTCAGATAAAAACGTAGGAGTCGAGTTGCTAGCTGTGATCGGGTGCACAGTTTTCTACTTTACGGTCGCCAATGAGCCGGTCCATAGGCGCTCTGGAGCCTGGACAGCCTTCCCCGCGCGGGGCACGGGTGCATTGCCCCCCAACCTCTTAGCCCTGATGTTATTGAACTCCCGGATTCTCTGCTCACCAGATCGGTGGCACGTAGCTTCCTTTTTAACGTGAGGTCACATGGCTCTTGTAACACCGGGCAGCCACGTGGAAGCGTGTTCTTCCTTCTGGGACAGACGGTTGAGGTCGTCCATTTCTGCTGGGTGTCTTCTCACTGCTGTGGGGCGTCTGTCACGCGTCTCGGAAACGTGTGTTTTGCTTCGTACACACAAACATGGAGGAAGTCTGTGGGCTGCTGCCCTTTTGAACTCTTTCTTCTTCTTTTTTTTTTTTGGTTTTGTTTTTTTATTTCTTATTTATTTATTTATTTATTTTTGAGAGACAGAGAGAGATAGAATGAGCAGGAGAGGGTCAGAGAGAGAGGGAGACACAGAATCGGAAGCAGGCTCCAGGCTCCAAGCTGTCAGCACAGAGCCCAACGCGGGGCTCGAACCCACAAATTGCGAGATCATGACCTGAGCCGAAGCCGGACGCTTCACTGACTGAGCCCCTCAGGCGCCTCGAATATAGTTGTGTCTTGTGTGTGTGTGTTGCAGGTACATAACTTCCAGATGCCTTTGGAGGTAGGCCTTTAACATTTTATTTTCTTTTTTGGTTGTTGGTCTGTTCAGATATTTCTTTTTTCCTGGGCCAATTTTGCTAATAAATGTTTTACTGGAAAAGTGTCCTTTTCATGTGGTTTTCAAATGTGGGGTATTAAGTTCTTCCTGATCATGTTTTTAATCTCGTGGTCATGCCCTCTCTTTAACCTCAATGTTGTTTGTTTGTGTTTTCTTTTTTTTCTGGAAGCTTCTTGCTGAAGGGCTATTTTATTAGTCTTTGTAAAACACAAAGGCTTGGTTTCGTTCTATTTTTTTTTGTTTGTTTTCTGTTTCCCTAATCTCTGCTTTTCTTTTCTTTCTTTTTATTTTCTTCGGATTTATTTTGTTGTTCTTTTTCTGGTTTCAAAAGTGGACAGTTTGGTTTACTTAGTTTGAAATCCTTCTTGTGTTCATATAAAAATGGCAAGGGAGGGGCACCTGGGGGACTCAGTCGCTTAAGCGTCCGACTTTGGCTCAGGTCATGATCTCTCAGTTCATGAGTTCCAGCCCCACATCGGGCTCTGTGCTGACAGCTCAGAGCCTGGAGCCTGCCTTGGATTCTGTGTCTCCCTCTCTCTTTGCCCCTCCCCCATGCTTGTGCTCTGTCTGTCTCTCTCCCTCTCAAAAATAAACAAACATTTAAAAAATTTTTTTAAACTGCAGCAAAGGAGTACACATCTCCGGAGAGTGACTTGCGCCGTGGCCCGTAGGTTTGAAGTGTGGCACTGACGTGTCCGTTAAGTTCTAAATTCTCCGAGAACTTCATTAGCTCCTCTCGACCCCGTCCAAAATGGTCCTTAATTTTGCTGCAGGAGAGTTCATCAGTCTTGTCTGTTATGATCAGTACTTTTGTGACTTTTTCAAAACGCACTTCCCCACCCCAAAGGCATGAACAGGTAGACTGCTCCGTCCTGGTATTTTCTAGAAGCGCTGTTGCTTTGCTGTCCACCTTCCGCTCTGCATCTCAGCTGCATTCATTTGTGTTTGTGATGTGAGGGAAGAGGGCGCATTTCATTTTTTATCATGTGGGTCCCCAGTCATGCTCTGGTTTTGGGAAAGACCGCCTTCATCTAGGACTCGCAGAGCTCCTTTCTGGAAAATCGGTGTCCTACATACATGCTCGAGCCTGTTTGGGCCTCTGTGATACTGTGATTCTATAATAAAAACTGTGTATTTTGTCTTCATTTCTGGCAAAGAGCTTCTAAACCTTGGAATTCCCCAAGCGATAAGACCCATTGAGGTATCTTTTGTAATCCCAACGAGCCCCTTTCAACCAAACCAGAGTTTATGACCAGAGGAGGAGACTTCTGGAAATCTCTGAGTATGGAGGCTGGTTTGACAGGGAACCAACCTGGATCAGAAGGTTGGAACATTCAGGATCGCCCCCAGCACCTCCTGGGAGTGGAAGGGAACCGAGACTGAGTTCCTCACCAACGGCCAACGATTTCATCCATCGTGCGTGTGTGACAAAGGCTCCGGAAAAATCCCCCAGCTACAGGTTTGGGAGAGCTCTGCGGTTGGCAAGCCCACGGAGGTGCTGGGAGGGTGGCGCATGCCCCCCAGAGAGCACGGGGACGCTCCACGCTCCTTCCCGCACACCCCACCCCGTGCGCCGCCTCTCTCTGGGTGTTTGTTCCCGAGCTATAAAGTTTTATGGTTCTAAGTCTCGTGTACATCCTGTCCTGCCTTGGTGTTTGCTCTCAGAGGCCCAGAAGCGACCAGCCGCCCATAGACTGAGCTTTTATATCGTCTGAGTAATATCCTGTAGTTCTCCACGCAGACGTCCTACACACCTGCTGGTGGATTTGCTCCTATAAGTAAATGGCAGGTAGAGGTGGTGTCCCGGTGGGGGGGGGGGTGTCACATATGGCTGCAAATTCGCTTCCTCTCCTCCCAACAAAGGAGGGAGGCTGTTACTCACACCTCCTCTGGGCTGACCAGTGGTCGAGCAGCTGTGGGAAGGCTTCTCCGTCTAGGTCTCCGCAGGTCTTGGAGCTTCCCCTCCTCCCCTCTCGGTGCCTGTGCTCAGAGCACCATGCTGTAAAGAAGCCTGGGCTGGAGGACAACGTAGAGAGAGAGCCCTGCAGGTCCCGGCTGTGCGCGTGAGGCTGGCGGCCACCTGCTGCGGTCCCAAGGCACATAGACGTGCCAGCCACCTGCAGACTCCAGTGCCCGTCTTCTAAGGTACCGAGGTTTTTAGGTGGTTTGCGATCTGACAATGGATAATGCACCCAGCATTTTTATTTAGAGAGCAGGGGAGGCGCAGAGGGAGAGGAGGAGAGGGTCCTAAGCAGGCTCAACGCAGGCAGTGTAGATAGAGCCTGTCATAGGGCTTGATCTCACAAACTGAGCTCATGACCTGAGCTGAAATCAAGAGTCAGAAGCTCAAGTTGAGCCCCCCGGGCGCCCCTGCTAAAAGCTTCTTAATCACAGATTCTGTTTGATTCTCCTGAGACTGTTCAGACCTCCCTTCTCCCTGCATCGCCGTTGGGAGCTTTGTTTTTTGGAAACAGAGAAGTGCTCGTCTCCTCCCGTTTCTCAGACGCATCACCACAAAGTTATCCCTAATATTCACGTGCTATTTTCCGTGTCGATAGCAGTTGGAGTGATGTTTGCTTCTTTTCCTATTTCATTATTTCCTCCTTCTATCTTTGTTGTTTCCTTCCTTACTTTTGGGGGGTTAATTTGCTGCTCTTTCCCTAAGTCCCTCAAGTGAATGCTCATCTCATTGATTTGCAGCCTTTCTTCCTTTTTTCGATACTTCCGTAAAAGCTGGACATTAAGCCTGGTTTGGGTACACCCCACAGGGATAGTGGCGTGATTTCCATTTTAATTAACTTCAAAATATTTTCTCATTTGGTTATGATTCGTTTTTTTATGATTCGTTTTTTTAATCCATGGGTTATTTGGAAGTATATTTCCTAACTCCCAAACATATCATTTGCTTTTTGTTATTGATTTTTAGCATAATTGAATTATATACTTGAGTATACAACTGAAAGTATGCAGAGAAAATACTCTGTATGATTTGGTTCTTTGAAAGTAAAACTCACTTTATGGCTAAAATGTTTTAAAAGTAGGCCATGTGCTCACCTGAAAAGACTGTATTTTGCAGTTGGTGTTTTATAAATGACCATTAAGTTAGATTTTCTAATCCTATTTCTCCAATCCTCTATTTATTGATTTTTTTGAAGAATATGATTATTCTATCAGTTACTGAGAGGGCTGTGTTAAACTTTCCCACTATCATTCTGCATTTGGTTTGTCCTGTTCCTGCGTCTTTATGTATTTTTGAGGGTATGTTATTAGGTACATATAGACTGTAAATTTACCTTCTCTCTTCTTCATAAATTGACTGAGTGATCATCATGAAATGCCTGCTTTCTAGTAATGCTTTAGCCATTAATGTCTATGTTGTCAGACATTATAGTTCTTTTTTAAATATAATGTTTATTTTGAGAGAGAAAGCATGAGCCGAGGGAGGGGTAGAGAGAAAGAGAGAGAGAGAAACCCAAGGTGTCAGCACGGAGCTCAATGGGGGGCTCCGTCTCACGAACGGTGAGGTCATGAGCTGAGCTGAGATCAAGAGTTGGACTCAACCAACTGAGCCACCCAGGTGCCCCTATCTGATCTTATATTTCTTTTTTTTAAATGGTGATTTATTTATTTTTGAAAGAGAGAGAGAGATAGTGAGCAGGAGAGGGGCAGAGAGTGAGGGAGACAGGATCCCACGTAGGCTCTACACTGTCAGCACAGAACCCAATGTGGGGTTCCAACTCACGAACTGTGAGATCACAACCTAGGCTGCAACCAGGAATCAGAGGCTTAACCTACTGAGCCATCAGCCGCCCCTGATGTTGTAGTTCTAACAGCTTGCTTTTCACTTACACTGGCAAGTACCTCTATCCGTTATTTTCCTCTCAGTCTTTCTAGAATACTATATTTTAGCTATCTTCTATAAACGTAGTTGGGATTTTTTAAATCCAGTATAATAATATTTGCCTTTTTTTAAGGTTTATTTATTTATTTTTGAGAGAGAGAGATAGAACACAAGCAAGGAAGGGAAGAAAGAGAGGGAAAGAGAGACTCCCAAGCAGGCTCCATGACCTCAGCACAGAGCCCAACGCAGGGCTTGAACTCATGAACTCTGAGATCATGACCTGAGCCGAAGTCAAGAGTCAGATGCTTAACTGACTGAGCCACCTGGGTGCCCCTAATCTTTGCCTTTTAATTGGAGGAGTTAGTCCATTAACACCTAATGGAATCACATATGTACTTGGCTTTAAATCTGCCATTTTACTAAGTGTTTTATATTTTCCATCCCACGTCTACATTCTTGTTTTTCTCCTTCTGTGCCTTTTTTTAGTTGATTGCTTTTTATTTATTTTTTAAGTTTATTTATTTACTTTGCAAGAGTGAGAGGGAGCACAAGCAGGGATGAGGCAGAGAGAGAGAGAGAGAGAGAGAATCCCAAGCAGGCTCCATGCTGTCAGCGGGAAGCCAGACACAGGGCTCAAACGCACAAACTGTGAGATTGTGACCTGACCCGAAATCAGGAGTCGGATGCTCAACCGACTGAGCCACCCAGGAGCCCCAAATGAGTCCTTCTGAAAATTCCGTCCCCTTCCATCAGCTTGGATGTTATGTCCCTTTTACTATGATTTACTGGTTCCTTAAGAGATTACTGCACCATCCTTCATTTATCAAAGTCAGGTATTAGGTTAGTTTTACTTATTTCCAAGACAACGTGTGGATCACAGAACACTTCAACTCCGTGTGTCCTCCACTCTCTGTGCCCGATGGAGCCGTCTACACCAGTGCAACAATCATCTTACCACACTCACGGACTCTGGGGTTTAGCAACTGGGAAAGAGGACAGAGGGGACCTCTGGCCTCCGCTGTCGTACGTTCAACATGTTGAGGGTACTTGCAAATTGTTTTCTGAGACATTTTCCCTATAGACAGGCAATATCTGTGTAGAATTACCACCCAACCGGCCATTTTTGTAGCTTCTCGTTCGTGTCTGCATTTCTCACCTTCCCTCTGGGGTCACTTTCACGTGGCGCATGTTGGCCAATGATAATTGCTCCCGGTTTTGCTTGTCTGAAACTGTCTTCATCTTCTTACATTGTCCTTGGGGGCAGAACTTGAGATCAAAAAGCTTTCATTTTTCAGCCCTTTAAATGCACCATTCCACTCTCATTTGGCTTCTATTCCTTCTGTTGAGAAGTCAATTGTCACGTTTCTTACTGCTCCTTGGAAAGACACCATTTCGCCCTTCCTGTTAAGATTTCCTCTTTGAGGGGCGCCTGGGTGGCTCAGTCGGTTAAGCATCCGACTTCAGCTCAGGTCATGATCTCACGGTTCGTGGGTTCGAGCCCCACGTCGGGCTCTGTGCTGACAGCTCAGAGCTTGGAGCCTGCTTCAGATTCTGTGTCTCCCTCTCTCTGACTCTCCCCGGCTCATGCTGTCTCTCTCTCTCTCAAAAATAAATAAAACATTAAAAAAAAAAATAAGATTCCCTCTCTGCCTGTGGCTCGCAATGGTTTCCCCACCCTGTCCGTGCTGCTGTGCCTCGTTTTCATTCATCCTGCGACTGATTCATGTCTGGAATCTGTGCCTTAGTGACTCTCGTGGGTCAGGTGACCTGCTTGGCTGTTTGCTTCTCCAATATTGTCTCTCTCCCGGGACCCCAGCTGCGCATGCGCATACGTTGGGCTTTCTCCCTGTCCCCTCCCCCTACAGATAGGTCCAGTCTGTATCTCCCCTTCCTCCATTCTCCGTGCTTCTTCCTGAATATCTTCCTCTGATTTATCTTCTACGTCACTGGTTTTTCTCTTCGGCGAACAACAGGCTGGTGCCCGCGGCCACAGGGCTCTTCGCGGCCCCTGCCTCTTGTCCACTTCTGGAGTTTCCGTCTGATTCGTGTGTTAATTATCACGAGTGTCACGTTCTCGGCCACAACTCTGTATCTGCTCGCGTGCGGCGAGAACAGCTTTTCCATCGGATTGTGATGACGTGACCGTGGACGCCCCCCACGCAGCAAGCTCGCTAACTCACCTGCTGGATGTTAGGAAGGAGATCTCGGCGCTGAATGGACGCCGAGTGGACGGCTTACTCGATGACTATCTCGACTGAACGGTTGGAACTTTCTGGCCCTCACCTGAGCATCTGCTAAGAGCAAGGGGCTCCGCTCTGCGCAGCCTGGGAGCCGGCTAGCAGGGCCAGCTGACGGAGGGCGGCTGAGGTCACTACGCCTCTCCAAGCCCCGCTCCAGCTGCGGGGGGACGTCAGAGAGCAAGCATGGTCCTCCGTTAGCTGTTCCTTGTGGAATGCTTCCCTTGGCCCCTGAGTCAGCCTCCTGCGTTCCAGTGATCTCATCCAACAGTTGGCTCCAAAGCTCTTGTTAAGTAAGTTAGGTTCTCCTGGGAGACCCCGAGGCTGACCGTCCCATCCCACTCACGAGCCTGGACCCTGACCCTGTCCTAAGCCAAGCCCAGAATAGGGACACTGGCTCTGAAGGTCACCTGTGTGGAGCTCCAGCACTTCCCGGGTCTGAGCAGAGAGGGAAGGGCTTCTAGCGTGCACGCATGTGTGTGCTTGTAACTCCTGAGCTGGGACTCGGGCGGCCTGCACTGTGCTCCTCTCGGGGACGCAGCCCGCCGGCTCTGGCGCAACCACGGCCGCCATCCCTTTGAGGACATTGCCATCGCCCCGAAAAGAGAACCCTGTACCTGTTAGCAGCCACCCCCTTCCCCCAAACCCCAGCCCCTGGAAACCTCTAACCTGTCTTCCGTCTCTCTGGATTTGCCAGTTCAGGACATCTCCCGTAAGTGGGATCGTATCACGTGTGGTCTTCTGGGACTGGCTCCTTTCACTTGGCATCATGTTTCTGAGTTTCATCTGTTACATCGCAGGTGTCACTGCCGTGTCCCTTCCTAGAGCCGAGCACTGTTCTGTTGTGGGCGGGCCGCGTTCTGTCCATTTGTTCACCACCTCATGGGCATTTGGTTTGTTTCTACTTTTTAAAAAATTTTTTTCATTTCTTTCGGGGACACACCTCCAAGTGGGATTGCTGGGTCACCCACAGCTGTCTGTTTAACAGTCTGAGGTGCAAGACTTGTTTCCAAGGTGGCTGCACCATTTTACACCCCTGCCAGCGCGTGTTGGGGGTGACAGCGTCACTACATCCTTGCCAACGTTTGTCATTTGTGAACTTGTATCTCACTGTGGTTTTGACCTGCATTTCCCTGGGGGCCAACGATACTGAACATCTTTTTTGTGTACTTATTGGTCATTTGTAAATCTTCTTTGAGAAATGTTTATTTGCCTATTTCTTTTACTTTAGAGAGAGAGAGAGCAAGTGGGGGAAAGGGGCAGAGGCAGCAAGAGAGAGAGAAAGAGAGAATATGAAGCAGGTTCCATGCTCAGTAGGGCTCAATCCCACAACCCTGGGAACATGACCTGAGCTGAAATCAAGGGTTGGACACTCAGCCAACTGATCTCCCCATGAGGCCCCTTTTGCCAATTTTAATTTGGTTTTTTTTTAATGTTTATTTATTTTTGAGAGAGAGAGCAAGTGGGGGAGGGGCAGAGAGAGGAGGAGACAACAGATCCAAAGTGGGTTCAGCACTGTCACCAGAGCCCGATGTGGGGCTCGAACTCACGACCTGCCAGAATGTGAGTCGAAGTTGGATGCTCAACTGACTGAGCCACCCAGGTGCCCCAATTTGGTTTTCTTTTAATTACTGAGTGGCAAGAGTTTTTAAAAATATATTCTAGATATAAGTCCCTTATCAGGTCTCTGATTTACAAATATTTTCTCCCATTTCCTGCTGTCTCTTTCTCAGTCATGTCCTTTGATGCCTAGAACTTTCAATTTCGATGGTATTCCAATGTATCCATTTTCCCTCGGGTTCCTGGGGTTCGGTATCACCTCTAGGAAACTAGTGCCTAATACAAGGTCATGATAATTTACAGCCATACTGTTTCCTATGAATTTCGTGTTCCCAGAAATACAAACTTGTATTTGTAACTTTGATTCACTTCGAGTTCATTTTTGTATATGGTGTGAGGTAGGGGTCCAACTCCTCTCTTTTGCATTTGAAAGCATCTTGTTTTATTTATTATTTTCTGTAACCTTCTGAGTTTTCTTTTCATGATCGAGGCGAGAAGGCCTCATGTCATTCCAGTTACTGTGGCCCCCAAAAGAAGTTTGCCATCATACCATTGTGCTCCCGTAGTGAACACTACAGAAAATCATCCCTGAGCAAGAGCGGGCACGCACGCGCGTGCACACACACACACACACACACACACACACACACACACACTAACCCCATAGGACGGGGAGTGTATGCCTCACCGCCCCCACCCCTGGCTACAGAAACCCCTGAAAACTGTAGCATAAACAGCTGTCCCCTTTGGCTGAGTCATCGGCTGTTTCTAAGTCCTTTTGCTAAAAACTAGTACTTGTTTTGCAACTGAGTTGATCAAGTCTCTTCAGGAATGGGTAGCCAGTTCCTTACAAGCTGAGGTCAGGGCACAGGGGAAGGAGCGCATGCGCAGTAAAGTGCTTGGGGCGGGAGGCGTAAGGAGCAGATAACTCGGTGCCAAGCACGCCCTTCTTCTGAGAAGGCTACATCCATGTCACGCTGTAGTTAAAGTCCTCTGGAAGGCAGGCACCCGATCTTACTCATCCTGGTACCCCAGCACCCGGGCAACCACAAATCAGGGCAGGGTAAATATTTGGAGGAAGGGACAGGGGCCGCAAGGACCGGGAGCAGGGAGAGCTCAGAGAGAGAGAGAGAGCGTTGTGTGGGCTCTGGAGCAAATGCCCTCTCATCTCCCACGTTGGGCTGGTGGGCGGTGGAGCAGGTGTCCCGTGCTCCATGTCCCTGGGGAGAGGCCAGACAGTAGGCACCAGGAGGAATGACCCGTTCTCTCCAGGGAGAGCGCCGTAGGTCCCCACTGCATAGAAGGCACAGCCTGCCGTGGACAGCCCCAGCTTCGTGGAGGTGGGGGTCTGGTCCTCGCCTGGGGGCGGGGGGCAGAACTGCTCCTGCCTGGCCCCAGCCCTCAGCCGAGCCCCGGCTGATCCAGAACCAGGCAGGGAAGGACACACACCAAAGGGAGCAAAGGAAGCTTGGGCGCCGTCCGCCGTCGGAGAAGGAGGCTGACCGCTAACCGGCTGGCAAGCAACGGAGAGAAGAAAAAGAAACACCTGCTCTTCTGCTGGAGCAGAAGGGGGGCTGTTGGTGGGTGTGTTCGAGCCTGCAGGTCATCGTACTGGGTTGAATCATGTCCTCCCCCTCCAACCAAAAAAAAGGTACGTCCAAGTCCTAAACCCTGATTCCCGTGAATGTGAAGAGGTCGTTAAGTTGAGGTCATCCTGGATCTGGGGTGTGGCCCGAAATCCAAAGACTGGTGTCTCAGTGCAGGGGAGGAGGGGGGTCTGAGAGGCCCAAGAAGAAGGCCTCGTGCAGACAGAGACAGGCAGAGGCCGGAGTGACAGCCACACTCCACGGAGTACTGGGGCCACCAGAAGCTGGAGGTCCTCCCCCGTGGGGATCCTGAGAAGCAAGCCCGTCGAGCCCTACATCTGGTACCTTTGGACTCTCCAGCTGTGAGACAAGAAAAGTGTGTTATCTTAAGCCATCAGGCTTGTGGGGGGTTGTCCTAGCAACCTGGGGACAGCAGCACAGTTGCCCAAACACCCCCTCCACCCGGTTCCTCGAAGACTCCTCAGCACGGGGCGCCCAACAGGGTCACGTCGGGCTGAGCACGAGCACTCCCGGAGGAGCACGGCCGCTCAGGGCCCCGCCTGTGCCCGCTGGGCATCTACGTTCTCGGGAGCTGAGCCGCAGGCCCCCAGGCTTGCAACAGGCAGTCGGCAGGGGTGGGTAGGGGGAGAGAAAACAGGGAGGATTTGGTTCAATGACCAAACTGAAGAGGCCGTGATGCTCAAACACGTGGTCCCAAGTTTAATGTTTTCAGAAAGAGCACCGGGACAGCAGGAAGCAGCGGGCAGGTGCCCCGCCCACCAGCACGCCCTTGGACACACCGTGGGGAAAGTCTGACTAGCAGAAGTCCTTCAGACGGAAGGATGCGCAGGCCCCAGACCCGGTGGTCAGGCCCCGGGAGGGCAGAGGGAGGGGGCAAGGCCAAGGGTCACCAGGGAAGGGAGGGTCCCATAGGGGCTTAGGGGCCCAAGCAGGTAGGAGAGGGAGCTTGGCCCTGGGCATTAGAAAGAGGCAGGGAAGGGCCGCCCGGCCAAGGTCAGCCAGCGGCTGGAGCACCAATTCTAGGCAGTAGCCGCGCTGGGCGTTTCTACACCCGACCTCCCAGAGAGGGTTCTGACTCCAGTGCTTGAGACAGGCCTTCTCTCCTGGTCAGAGGGACGGTGCCCCACGGGGACACCGAGACAGGCCGAGGGGGCGCCTTCCAGCCCCTTCTGGCCCTTCCCTGCTATGGGGCCCAAAGAAAGCCCCTCTCATGGTGTCTGAGCTGCTGGCCCCAGAGGCCAGGGGGAGAGAGCACGGAGCCTCAGGAAAACGGGACCCGAGACGGCGTGCAGGAAGATGGTGTAGCAAGTATTACATAACTGTGACAGCGGGTAGGTGATCAAGGCCCCAGTGCCTCCCATGACTGACCCATGTGGGGAGGAGCAGAAAGCCAGGGCCAGGGTGGCAGGCGTGAAGGCCCTGTCCGGGGGCTCCGGGGAGGCTATGGCCGCCGAGCAGAACCACGCCGGGATGGATGGCTCCGCCTTGGCAGTGCTGAGTGGACCCAGGGACTCCAGAGGTCCCCGGCTGCTGCCAGGAGTCCGTGGGTTCCAACAAGCAGGCTGCTCCTCCCAGCCCAGAGAGCGAGGCCAAGGGCTGGGCTGTCCCGCTGAGAGCTGACCTTCGCTGCCCCAGCCCCCACCCCCTTGCTGATGTGGCTCAGAATGACCGGCTGAACCCCCTGGGCAAGGCCGTGATGACCCCAGGACTGGGGCGTCAGTGCAGGCGTTGCCCGGGAAGGCTCATCAAGGGCCCAAGGAGGGCCCCACGCCCTCCGCCCCCCCCCCCGGGCCCGCAGCGCCCCCTTCAGGTCTCTTGCAGGAGGCCCGCAGAGCTCCAGCCGGAGCCGCCTCCCCCGGGAACCCGCGTGGCTGGTGGGAAGAGGCAAAAATAACAGCGCCTCCCTTTTCCCACACGGCTTATTTTGCTTCTTTCACAAACTTCACCATTTCCGTAATTAGTTCCAGCCACGGGAGCATGGATGACTCGGGGACACCCTGCCCTGTGGCCGCGTGTCTGCTGGGTCGCCTAAGGATATGTGCAAGGAGGGAAGCCGGGACAACCCTCCCCCTCCGTCATTGTCGCAGGTGCCGGCCCGGTGGGCCCCCCACCCCTGAGGAGCCCCCAAGGCCGGGAAGCACAGCCGATTCTGCTCCCCGCTCGGCGGAGGGCGTCGTGTAGAGGGCCAAAGCTGGGCGGTGAGGGGGGAGGGGCCAGGACTGGGGGAGGGGCTGCAGCGAGATCCGTGCCCCCCCCTCCCGGGGTGGGGGTGCGGGTGGGGGGACGGACGCAGGGCTGGGCGGGGCTAGGGCTCCAAGGCGTGCTTGACCAGGTAGCCGCTGAAGGTGATGTAGGTGTCGAACTCGTCGCTGAAGATGGCGTTCTCCCGCTCGCCCTTGAAGAGGCGCACCCACACCTCGTCCTGGTCCCGCAGCTCCAGCATCAGGCTCTGGCTCTGCATGATGCTGCGGTCGCTCACCTGGGCGAACAGGATCACCACCTCCTCGCCGTTCTTCATGATGTGCAGGTACGTCTCCTTCTGGTTCCAGGTGTGCACGTTGAGGCTGAAGAAGTAGATGCCGGGCACGTAGCAGTAGAACCTGCCGGTGAACATGTTGAAGTGGCCGTAGAGGTTCACGAACTCCGTGTCGAAGATCACCGTCTGGTAGTAGTTGTTGCTGTGCAGGGGCTTCCGGCGGCCCACCGAGAAGGCGGCGTAGTGGCTCTTGCAGCGGTCCCCGGGGGCCCCCATGGACCCTTTCTGCCCTTTGGGGCCCGTGTGGCCCCTGGCGCCCGCGGATCCGGTCTTGCCGTATTTGCCTTGCAAGCCTCGGTCCCCTCGGTCCCCCTTCTCACCTAAAGGGACAGGAGAGCACCCGGCGTCAAGCAGAGCTGACCCCGCCCCCACGGCTGTTCTATTTGCTTCCAGAAGCCATCATCCCCACCCCCCCAAAGTGCTGGCAACGCAAAGGGAACATATGGGTTTGTCCCAAAGTGGCAGGCGCTGCGGCCGGGCCCGCGGCCGCCTCGGAGCAAATGAGCTGCAGATGTCGGGGGCTCGGCCCGGAGCTTCCCGGTCAGAGTGCGGGCCGCGCCAGCCGGTCGGGGCTGCGGGCGTTTAAGGAAGCGGGCTGGGGGCCGAGCCCCAAAATAGAGGACACACAGACTCAAATGCATCGGGGCGGGGGCAGGGGAGGGTGGTGAGGCCCTCAGGACCAGGGCCTCTTCTTCCCAATCGGTCCTCTTGCAAAGGGGACAGAGCCTCAGATGGAATTCTCTCCTCCGGCTAGTAGAGGGCAGCCTGTCTCAGCTCCGTGCCCTGAGGGCGGCCCGTGTCCTCCACCCTAAAGACCACATCTTCTGGGGGCGCCAGAGTGGCTCAGTCAAACATCTGACCCTGATCTCACGGGTTCACGCGCCTTCGAGTCCCCGCATGGGGCTCCACGCTGACAGCACGGAGCCTGCCTGGGATTCTCTCTCTCCCCTTCTGTCTTCCCCTCCTCTGCTCTGTCTCCCAAAATAAGTAAACTTTAAAAACAATTTATGGGTGCCTGTGTGGCTCAGTCGATTAAGCATCTGACTTAGGCTCAGGTCATGATCTCATGGTTCATGGGTTGGAGCCCCGCGACGGGCTCTTTGCTGACCGCGCAGAGCCTGGAGCCTGCTTCGGATTCTGTGTCTCCCTCTCTCTTTCTGCCCCTCCCCTGCTCGTTCTCTGTTGCTCTCTGTCTCTCAAAAATAAATAAAAACGTTAAAATTTTTAATAAAAAAATAAAATAATTTTAAAGGACTATGTCTTCTCCCCTCGCCCCTCCCCCCCAGAAGAGAGCTCCCCACCCCCATCCAGGGGAAGTCCCCCCCACCCCGTGGCTTTGCAGCAACCTGACCTTTCAGGATGGTGATGTTGATCTGGGGCACCGGGATGGCCTGGTACACGGGGGTGCCGGGGTCACAGCAGCGAAAGCATCGGGAAGCAAGCACCTCGTCCCCCTGCCTGGGGCTGTATTTTTCATGGTTCTCTTCATCCCTAAGGGAACAAAGACATCACCTCGAAGGAAGGCCGAGAGCTCTCCCAGCGGGGACCTCCTCTCTCCTGCTGCCAGGGCCTGGTCTGCCTGCTCGCCTCCCCTGTTTCCTGGGTGTGCCCTCCCTTTCCCTCCACAGAGGCAGCATTGGCTCCTGGCGAAGTCTGGGACCCTAAATGAGATTTCTGGAGGGGCCCCCCGTCCCCCCCACCCCTGCACAGCAGTGATTTGAGGGCCCTGGGAGCAGGGGCAGCTTGGAGAGATCTGCCCCTCCAGGAGGGGGTTTAGAGGACGTGGTGTGATGATGCTGTGAATCCCCTCCAGGCAACGGTGATTCTAGAAGATACTACATTAAGCTGACTCATTTGTAAATGAAAGGGCTCGGCCTGATCTTTAGGGTTCCGTATAGCTTCCGCAGCTGGAGACTCTACTGTTTACTACGGACTTTCGAGGACGGCTGGGGAGGGGGCGGGGGCGGACGGGGACAGCTCCATGCTGCCACCTGGCGGCATCGCCCGGCACTGCGCGGTGCTCTCTGGCTTCCGCTCTTCGCTCCCAGGCTCTGGAGCTGACGGTACCATCTCAGAGGTAGTCACTCCATCCCAAAAGTCCGCTTCCTTCTCTGCCTCCGCTCTTGCTTTTAAACTCCGGACAACCCAGATAATGGGTTTGTACACCTTAAATTCAGGCCCACAAGCGCCAGACGCCCAGGTGGACCCCTGCCTCTAGCCGGAAGCCTCCATCCAGAGTCTGCAAACCCCACAAAGGTGATGGGTCCAAAAGCGTCTGCCCTCACTCGGCCCCCGGAACCTTCTCCTTCCAGGCTGCCTCACGTTTCCATCATCGGCCGCCCAGAATGGAGCCTCAGGCTCATTCGGGAGGTGTCTCTGGCCTCGCCACCACGTTCTGAGGATCGCAGAGTCCTGAGCGGTCAGCAACCCCACCAAGATACCTGCGGAAGCTGGGACCTCAGGCCCCCCCCATCTCTGGGGGACCCTTACCACTCTGACTGCCCTCCTGGAATCTGCCTCCCCCCACACCTCCCATCCATCTTCTCTGCCTTCTCCAGCCTTCTTTCTGGAAGCCCAGGACACTGAAACCTCTCCATGACCCCCCTACCGCCTCTGCAATAATCGCCCATGACTCCCTGCAGGGTTAAGTTCAGGAAAGACCCTTCCCCCGCCCCCAGGCTCCTCTGCCTTCCCAGTCCTAGCCTGGGCTACCCCAAAGCCGCCTGTCGAGGACACAACTTCCCACACACCCTCCTTCTGCACCTGGATGCCCCCCCTGGGGTCCTACAAGATGAGGTCAGTCCTCTGCTGGGTCTCCCCCCTCCCACCGCCACCCGCGGCATTGTGGGCACACCTGTCCTACGTCACTGCTCACCGCTCTGTTCCCCCATAGCCTCAGGGCTCCTGGAAGCCAGGGACTGTCACCCATGCAGATCCCCCAGTCCCTAGCAGATGGCCAGACCAGTATTAGATGCTCAGTGTTCACCGAATGAAAAGAGAGAGGAGGAAGGGGGGAGGAGGGAGGAGCAGGAGATGGTAGATGTCACCCTGTACCACATCGTATGCAATTCCATTGTCTTCTAAAGCTCACCCGAAGCCTTGGGCACCAGGTCAGCCCAAAGCTCAAATTAATGACGAAAGTCGAAGCATCGAGCTAGGACCTCACATCTGAGGCATGACTGTTCCATGAGCTATATCCTAGGCGTTTGTGAATCCCTACAAAACATTCCAAGTAGCCTGAAGTCTGTGTCATGGGAGGTCACGTATACGAAGATGGAACCATTCAGGAGAAATTCCTAACTTTTCAGGAAAAGCCGCCCCTCCACCATCCTCTCCAGTCGGTCACCTGGTCAGCTGGTCAGGGTCGCGGGGACCAGCTCACGGCACCATCCCTGCCTCCTCCGAGCAGGGCGTTTTTACAACCCTGGAAGATACTCTCGAAGGACAGAGCTAGAATGGTAAGGCAAGCCGAGGGCTGGGGTGGGGGGTTTGGTGTACTTTTTTCTTTAATGTTTATTTATTTATTTTTGAGAGAGTGAGAGATAGAGAGCAAGCAGGGGAGGCGCAGAGAGAGGGAGACAGAATCCCAAACAGGGTCGCGCTGTCAGCACAGAGACCGATGTGGGGCTCGAACCCACAAACCATGAGATCACGACCTGAGCTGAAACCAAGAGTCAGATGCTTAAGGGGCTGGGCCACCCAGGCGGCCCTTCGGAGAACTCTTTATTTAAGGATGTGTCTGCAAAACCTTACACAGACTCAGTCCCTTTGGGGTTAGAAGGAAGTGGGTTACAGTCCTCGGTTTCATGGAAGGCTCACCGGAAAGAGAAATGGCTGGTCTGGGCTCCCAGCCCAGCCCAGGTTATAGCTCCCCTGCCCCCAGCCTCGAATGAGCCCCCTGGGGGGCCCTGGACCCCAGGCCCCACCCGCTGAGCGCGCGCACCCGGCCGCCGCAGTCTCTCACCTGTCTGCGTGCTCCAGCGGCGGCCCCTCGGTCCCCTCCTGCTCCCGCAGCTCCTGTGGGCCCCACGACGCTCGGCCCAGCGCCGGGCCGCAGGCGAAGGCCAGCAGCAAGCAGCACGCCAGCCCGGGTCTCAGTCCCCGGGAGCCCATGTTCCTGTGCGCCCTGCTGGGAGAGACACACGGGCAAGGACACGGGCTGGGAGGGGCCCTGCGGAGAGGCCACCGGAGGAGCGGTGTCAGCCACGTGACTTCTGGGAGGGCGGCCACATGTACGGTCACATGCCCACACCCCCGCATGCTCATCCGTGTGCCACACACATACTCTGGCACGCTACACGGGCACACGTGCTTGGTGCCCTCACGCGTGCACACATGCTCCTGTGTACTCAGTGCTCTCACACAGGACACACGTACACACATCCACTCACACGCAGCAGGTGCACACGAAAGCTCACTCTTACACTCGACACACCCTTGTACGTGCACGCACACACACGTACACACGTCTGCAATATCCTAACACATTCACACGTACACACTCATGCACCTCAGTGCACACTCACATGCCCTGCATGCACACTCGACACACCCACACACTCTCACATGCATGCAGCACACCCAGTACATGTATGTGCACACAATCCCACATATGCACACTTTCAACACACTCGTACCCACGGGCATGCTCACACAGGTTACATGCGCGTCCACACACTCTCCCACGGCCTCACACACGTGCACGCACATGCAGGCACACCCTCACATGCATGCACACGCTGTCATGTGCACATGGACTCTGTCCCTGGAGCCTCAGCCGGCACGCTGGCATTGGAGCACCAGGCTGCCTGACGCAGTGGGCACAGCACTCCCCGGGCCACCACGCCTCCGTGGGAGGAGGTCCCTCGCCCGTGGGCTCTGCAGGTGACGTTATCAGCCCTGTTAGAGCAATAAGCGCAGGCCCGGATGAGTGGGCGCAGCCACCGTGGACGGGGAGGGAGAGGTGTCACGCATCCCACTTAGGGAGGGGGTGGGGTCCAGCCCTGACACCTTTGTCGCTTATCGAAGCCAACTCCGTGCCTCTTCTGGTGTTCTCAGGTGAAAGCTCGGGACAGGTCCTCGCCCAGTATTGAGAACATTCTAGAAAGACACGTCCACCGGGGGGCCCCAGTGAGCCCATTAGAGGGCAGTGCTTGGGCTTAAAGTAGGCAAAAAGCATCCTTTCCACTTCCGCAGTTAGAGGCGCCACCCCCAGCTAATCTGGGGAGCTTCCGGGTGGATGGCTGGATGGCCTTGGCTGCTTCTGGTGGGTCCGGAAGCCTCCCCACTGCAGGAGTGGGTGACTGGTCAGTCCCAGCCCCCCTCTGTTCCCCAAAACCTGCAACTCAGCACCTGGCAGGGCCTGCCAGGACACGCTGCTCAGTGCTTTCAGCTGCCCGGGGAGAAACAGAGGCCCCGTGGGAATGAGAACCACCCTCCCCCTCGAAGCCGAGTCAGGAGCCTGTCGTCAGTGGCAGACAAACCTCGGAAGGTCCCAGGTCTGATTTTCCTTCAGTTCCTCCTTTGTGCTTACGGAGAATTAAGTACTGAGACAGATTTCTTTTTCTGTCAGTAACTATCTGCCCAGATGAATGTTCCTCTTGCTGAGCACGGGAGGCCCTAGACTTCCCTCAAACACCCCATTGCTCAGAGGCCTTGGGGCTGGTAGGTCCACTTTGGGGCTTTGTTCTCTGTCCTGCGTGTTGGTGGGCTCGCTGCTCTAGCCCTGCAGAGGGGGAGCTCCGTTAGCCCTCCCGGCTGGAGCCCCCGTGGCAAATGAGCACAACATGGGGGAGGCAGAGAGCCAGGAACCAGAGCCCCGGGACATAAAAGGCAGAGGCCAGAAGCTCTCCAGATGGGGCCTTCGAGATGTGATGAACCTCTGAGCGAGGGAGGCTGCCTCCCCAGAAATCCCACCCTTCCCTGTGACCCCCAGCTCCGCTGGGTCTTCAGTTCTCTGCGGGACTCCCCACCTCCCACACTGCAGTGAGTTAGCTGGGCCTCCCCACCTGCAAGTTCTCTACCAGCCAATCCTCCCTCTCAGGCACCGGGGCCCAGAGAGCTTCCCAGTGACCAAGGGACTGCTTGGACCAGCTCCCCACTCAGAAACTCTACGGGGTGTGTTTATGTGAATTTATAAAATACATATTAAAATTATCTATCCATCCACCCATCATCTACCCTTCTATCATTCCATCCATCCATCCATCCATCATCCATCCATCCATCCATCATCCATCCATCCATCCATCCATCCATCTATCCATCCATCCATCTACTCATCTATCCATCCATCGATCCATCCATCGTTTCTACCTGACAGGGCATACATGACGCCCCAGCCTGTCCCCACTCTTCAGCTGCATTATACAGCACCCCGCATCCTATGCTTGAGCACCCTGCTTTGCACGCACTGACATACACATGTACCACCCGGAAATAAGGTTAAGTGCAGATTCTGCTTCAGGAGGTCTGGGACCGAGCCTTGCCGCTCCTGCACTTTCCACAAGCCCAGGTGCTCCGGTGCTCCTAGCCTTTGGGCCATACTTTGAATCTCAACTTGCGGCCACAACCCCCAAACTCCTGGCATCTGTCCATCCATTTGCATCCTTCCCCCCTGGCTGGAAGTTCCCCCTTCTCCTCCTCTCTTCCACTAAAACCCAGCCTTGTAGGACCGACAGGTGCACCGGGCACCCCACTGGGAGCATCCACTCCAGGCATCGTCTCACTGCATCCTTCTAGCCCTGCAGGTTAGAGTTAGGCCTAACAGCACGTCCTCCTTATGCCATCATAGGACTCAGAGGGACCTCCAGTGAGTCCTTTGAGGAGACATTCACTTATTCATTATTACACCAATCTTACGAATGAGCAGAGATGTAGAGAAGTTGATTAGCTTAAGATTGCCCTATCTTTAAAAGTTTTTAAACATTTATTCAGTTTTGAGAGTCAGAGTGTGAGCGGAGGAAGGGCAGAGAGAGAGAGGGAGACAGAGAATCTGAAGCAGGCTCCAGGCTCGGAGCTGTTGGCGCAGAGCCCGACATGGGGCTCGAACTCAACAGACCGTGAGATCATGACCTGAGCTGAAGTTGAATGCTTAACCGACTGAGCCACCCAGGTACCCCAAGACTGCTCAGTCGTTAAGCGGGGTCTGGAGGCGGGCACTGGATTTGACCTCAACAGGCTGTCCTCAGATCACGTCATTATCATACCTGGTCCTCAAGACCAAAGCCAAGTGCCTCCCCTTCCTCCTGACGCCTCCCAGACCCTCAGCTGGCAAAACCTCTCCCTCCCCTTTTTAAACTTTGCTTTTCCTGCTGTCTTATTCTGCCGAGTTTGGCTTGGCCTGTAAGATTCTGCACAGCACCCCATGACCTCATCGTGTCCAATATATCTTGGACCGGCCAAGCATCCTGCAGTACCCTGAACTTGACTGCTACTCAACAAATATTTGTGAACTGGGATTTCTAAAGTTGTTTATTTCCCTTTTTCTGTATTTCTCTGTTCCTCCTTGGCCCTCAATAATTACTCCTTTTTTCTTTAAATGCCAAGCTTGCATGACTTAAAAGGAAAAGAGGAGGAGGCTTTCCTTTCTTTAAACAGTTTTTTCCTGAATCCAGAGTAATATATATTCATTTTAGGAAAGTCAGGAAATAACAACAAAGACACATAAAAAGCTACCTTGGATTCCTTTCTCCCCAGGGTTTCTCGATCTAGGCACTCCTGACATTTGGGGCTGACTCACTCTTTGTTGTGGGAGATTGTCCTGTGCGTTCGCAGGATATTTACCAGCGTCCCTGAGCTCCACGTACTGGATTCGATTAACACGCCCCCCTCCCAGCTGTGACTGACAGCCAAAGACATCTCCAGATTCTGCTGCGTGCCCCCTGGGAGGCAAAACTACCCCCGGCTGGGGGTCCAGGCTCTACCCCCAGTGGGAGCCCTCTTTCTGGTCTGGAAAGGGCTTTCCTGGACCTTGATCAGAAGAGACGGGGACCGGGATGCAGCCGACGTAAGGGGGATGATACCAATGGGGACGGAGCCAGCGAAGAGTCACAGGCGCCAGGCTGACATGGTGAAAACAGCAGAGGCTGGTGGTTCTCCTCAGGAACCTCCTCTTTGGGGCCAAAGCAAACCCCAAGGGAAATCTTTTTCCCTCTTCAAAAATGACTCTAGAATCTGGGGCGCCTGGGTGGCTTTGTCGGTTAACTGTCCGACCTCAGCTCGGGTCATGATCTCGCGGTCTGTGAGTTCGAGCCCCGTGTGGGACTCTGTGCTGACGGCTCAGAGCCTGGAGCCTGCTTCAGATTCTGTGTCTTCCTCTCTCTCTGCCCCTCCCCTGCTTGTGTTCTCTTCCTCTCTCTCTCTCAAAAAAAAAAAAAAAACCCATTAAAATAAAATAAAAAATACCTTCAGAACCATTTTACCAACGGCCACAGAAAAGTCAGCATCACGACATAATCATTTTCATAAGTTTTGGGCAAAAACAGTATTGCCCAACGTCCAACCAAACTTGGCTCCAAATCACTTTTAGCAATTTCCAGGGAAATGAAGTCACCTACAGGGGTGAGGCTCTGGCCCCCAGGAGGGTAACTCAGAAGAATGCGCCCACACAGCGAAGGCAGGTCCGGGGGGCCGCCCCCGGGATGGCTCCGCCAGCCGTGCGCCACCCCCGCCGTCTGGGCCCACACGGCCCGGTCTCCAGGCTGCCTTGCGGTCAAGGCCTCTGAGGCCAGCTCCAACGTGACTCAAGTTCCTGAGTTCCCTTCTCAAACCTTGTGAAGACATTCATCCTCCAAATCCCACGTCAGCTCGGTGAACACCACTTTTCCCCCCTTCCTGTCCCAGAAGACCCGTGGGTCTCCGGCCGCTCTCCCCTCAGCCCTGCCGGCCACCACCTGCTTCACCTGCCCCAAAGGTAGAACCCCCGTGTAGGCGTGGGGGTGCGGAAGGGGGAAACGGCCCCCCGGGCAGGGTCTGGAGGAAGCCTGAGAACACGTCCTCGTCCATAATTTTCATCCCTTTGGGGTGCCTGGGGGGCTCCGTCAGTGGAGCGTCCGACTCTTGATTTCGGCTCAGGTCATGATCCCAGGGTTGTGGGATCGAGCCCTGTGTCGGACTCTATGTTGAGCATGGAACCTACTTGTAATTCTCTCTCTCTCTCTCTCTCTCTCTCTCCCTCTCTCTCTCTCTCTCTCTCTCCCCCCCATCTCCCACTCGCACGCTCGCTCTCTCTCCCTCTCACTCTTTAAAAAAAAATAATAGTAATTTTCATACCTCCTCAGACCTTTGTGGACACGGGGTAAATCTTTCGAGGAGACGGTATTCATACCCACGTTCAAGGTTCCTGGCATCTGTTGGGGGGGGCCCGCCCACCTCCACATCGTCCTGCCTGTGCTCTGACGGGTAACTCCCAGAACTTGGGCACCACATGTTTGCAGTTTTGCCTCGATGCCACACCCAGCCCAGTGCCATTTGACAAAAGCATTTATAAAGTTTCCCCTCTTCCTGAATGCGCATCGGGTGAGCAGCTGTTCTGGGTGGCGAGAAGCCTAGGATCTCCCTGGATGAGGGGAAGCTTGGAAGATGGTCCCACTGGCTGTGGGGCTCAGGATTTCCGCTTGGCGGAAGGCGTCCCGCTGGCCTGGCTTCCCGAACCCCCACGACTTGCCCAGCCTCGCGTCGGGAGAAAGAGATTCCGCCGCCAATGAAGTTTCCGCCCTGACTTCGAGAAGATTACGTCCAGCGAAGGAGACGGACAGACGCGCACCGTGTTGCCCAGGACAGAAGGGCACGCGTCGAATCAAGACGCTCAGGTGCCTGACGTCCCAGGCCGGTGCGGTCCCGTGTGACGGCCGCTGGCCGTGTGTCGCTATTTCATTTTCAACGAATTAAGTAAAATTCAAAAATTCGGTCCCTCCGGCGCGCTAGCCGTGTTCCAAGCCCTCCACGCACCGCGGCGCTGGTAGCTCCCACGCTGGACACAGCACGGGCCCGAGCATTTCCGATCACGGCAGAAAGCGCTCTCGGACAAACCGCCATCAGTGGGGGAGCAAGCAAGGCGAAGAACGAGCAGCGGCCGAAATCTGGGGGTCATTTCGGCTCCTTCCTCTCATGCATCCGCCACATAGAATCAGTCACCGGCTGCCTTTCCTCCGAGGGTCCCTCCTCCTTTCTACCTTTTGCCTCCATGGGATGCTTTCCCAGAGCTCTAGCGCATCCCAGACCTCAAGACACCCGAGGCGAGCAACTTTGTCTGGCTTTTCTAGGGCCTGGACATCACCCCAAAATTTCACACGTGGCTCCAGAGGGCGCTTGGCATCAGAGAGGCCTGTCTCCCCCACCTAATGGCTTCTAGGCCAAGAATGCAATGCAGCGAGCTGTGTTTTTGAGACTTTTTCAACGTGGCCTCCAACATCCCTCCCCCACCCCCCACAATCGGCTTCCGTCACCTCTTCCCAGCACCCTGTCGGCCCGAAAGGGAGCCCCGAGGCTGCCCCTCTGGGCCTCGACATCTGGCGGAGTCCTCCCACTGAGGAGCTCCGAGCGGGACCCCTCTCCTCGATGCAGAGCCAGGGGTGCCCAGAAAGGAGAAAGCGCCGTGTTGGGGGTCACACATGACATCTGCTTTCCTGCCCAGAAGCGACGCATCACACTGATTTTCCAATTCTGAGACGCCTCTGGTGACGGGAAGGAGGCACGCAGAGTGACTTCCAGTTGATAAATGACATTTGCTCACCAATTCCAGAAGCTCACTTAATATCTGATTTCCCTTCTACAACGGGGCCCAGCGGCTCCCCCAAGCCGCAGAAAGGAAGCCGCGGTGGCGAGGCTGAGGACCCCCTCCTGGAGGAACTTGGGTCAGTAAGCGTGGGGTCCCGGCGTCGGGGCCACTCGCTGAACCTCACCCTTTCCCCTTCCCTGAGAAGCCACTCTCTGGCTCAGAGAAGAGGATTTATTTTCTAAGGTTTGGGGGTTTATCCGGGGATCTCCAAAGCACATGGCCAGGGACGGACCTGCGGTCTTTCTAGTGAAGAAGCAAGAGGTCCCTTTCCCCTGCAGAGCGGGGACAGAACTGAGGAAAAAAGGAGGCAGGAGCCTCCCGCCCCTCCGTGGGGCACCTGGCTGGCTTGGTCAGAAGAGCGTGTGACCCCTGATCTGGGATCATCAGTTCGAGCCCCACATTGGGTGTAGAGATGACTTAAATGAATAAATAAGAACCGTATTAAAAAGAAAGAATCCTCCCCTCCACTTCCTAACATCGTCATCGCTCCTGGGGCGGCTGGGCCTCGGGAAGGAAAGGCTCGCCCGGCCTGGAGAGCGGGCACCGTGGCGTGCCCAGGCCCCGCAAGCAGCCAGCCCACGGGGGCCGCCGGCGTCGGGCCTCCGGGGGCACCTGGCCAGCCCAGCCTCCGCAGCTCCCGAGTCCGACCCGGTGCAAACAAAGGCCTCCTTGCCTGGAGCGTGTCCTCAGATCACCTCCAGGCCCTGGGCTGCAGGCCTGCCCCTGCTCTGACAGCTGCGTGGCAGAAGAGAGCTCCTGACAGCTCGGTCCCCGCCGTGTGCCCGCTCTGCAGGTGGGCTGGCCCGGGGCCCATGTCCCCACAGCGCAGACGCTCTCAGGGAGGACCCGGGACTCGCAGGGCCCGCGCCCCACCACGCCCACCTCTTTCCAAGCACTACTTTGGTTCTTCTGCGTCCTGGACACCGATGGCCCCAACAGCTCATAGGCACCCCCGAAGGAAGCTCGTGCTAAGAGAGAACTTGGTCCCTCACCTAATGGCTTCTGGGCCAAGAGCAAGGTTTAGCTCAGCATCCGGTCTGCAGTCAGTACAGGGCTGGCCACCTCGTCCCCTGTCCCCGCTCTGCCTCCCAGTGGTCATCCTCCACGGGCGCGCCAGCAGAGACAAGTGTCCACAGGCCTGTGGCCTTGGCAGTCAGCCCTCCCCCTGGAAACACGCTCTCTGGCTGTCACTTTCTACCGGGACGGCTCCCTGAGATCCTGGGCCCCACCCGGGCCTGGCTGAGGAGCTTTTGGCCCATGCCCTCCAGAGCCATGGGCACTAGCCAAGGGGGCCAGTTAAATGTGTTAAAATGAAACAAAATGAAAAATCGGGTTCTCATCCACAGCTGGTGATGCTGGGGACCAGCGTCTTAGACGGTGCTGCTGGGACAACAGGTCTAGGATGGAAGAAAGTCCCCTGGGACAGCCTGGGCCGTCGGTCTTCCGAGCGTTCGCTCTGCACTCTGCCTTAGACCCGTGAACCCCCGAATTAACTCCGCTCCTGTCCCCACCTTACCTGCTTCTCTTGCAGCTACAGCGGCCGCCCACACAAGGGCGTGAGGCTGGAAATCCTGGGGCCACTCAGACCCCACCTCTCACGCACCTGTCACCTCTCATCTGCCACCCAGCCTCCCGAGGGCCTCTGGTCCCCTCTCCTCCTTGGCCGGCCACCACTTCCTTCCCAGCTCTCCGCTGCCCTGCCTCCCCTCTGTCTCCCCTCCGTCTTCCAACCTGCAAACCAGTGAGGCACCTTGCAGAACCGCCAATCCTAATCCCACCCTGGGCATAAAAGGCTTCCCACGAAGGACAGAAAGCATGTCAGCCTTGTGCTCACCCCCTGGCTCTTGCCTCGCCTCTGGCCAAGCTGCCTCCCGGCTGCTCCCGTCTGGAGCTGCTCACAGACCCAGCACAAGCCTCACGCTCTCCTCCGTCGGTCCCTTCCCTGCCACCCTCTCCATCTCGCGTCCTTCAGAGCGCAGCCTGGGGGGCGCTCCTCCAGGAAGGGGCTCCCCCAGCCTCCCATAAGCTCTCCCCCCTCGGACAAGCAGCCCCTCCAAGGCAGCGGTGTCCCCCCCTCCCTCGAGCCTCCAGTATCTGGGGCCTGATGCTCAACACTGAACTCGACGCTCACCTTCCACAGAGCCGACATGCCCACGGGACTCTACGTCCCACACTTCTTGCTTGGGCCTAGGGCCAAGGTGTTCAAATCTCTCTCTAGCTCAGGGTGGGGCTGCTTGGGGAGAGGGGAGGGGGGGGGGACCCAGGGGGCCCCCGGAGTGCCATCGCAAGGCTGAATCCTGGGGTGGCCGTCTCGGGCCGTCTTACCCTCCGAGGCTCCTCTTACCTGCGCTCAGAAACATCTCCTGCTTCTCAAAGGGCCACAACCCCCCGCCCCTTTGGGCCAAGGTTCCAAGCTCCAGGAGATGCTTGCTTGCTTCGAGTAGAGGCAAGTAAATAAATAAATAAAGCGGGGAGGGGCAAGCTCAGCCAGCCGCACCAATTAGCCACCCCTGTGAACAGATGCCCGCAGACGTGGAAAGATGTTCATGATGAGTGAAGGTCGGGGTGGAAACACACACATCAATGCACATCCGTATGTCAGCCGCCGGGATCTGAAGGCCACCCACCTGGCGGTTGACAGCAATTACCTCTGGGTGAGGAAAATAGGGATGTTTGCCATTTTCTTATTTTGGCTTCTCTGGGTTGTTTTTTTTTTTTTCCTGCCATATTTTTTCACATTAAGTACACATTATTTTCCACTTAGAACAATGACAAATAAGCCCCGCCCTGGGGACTAAGAGCAGATTGTATATCCCAGGGGCTGATGGTATGAGAATAGAGAAGGAGAATGAAGGAGGGGCGTGGGGACGGGGCTGTGGCAAGTCCAAGTCCGTGCTTCCTCGAAGTGGGGACCGCGTGGGGCATAAACTGACCTAGCGCTCTCGTCTCAAGTTCCTGCACCAGCGTTTATTGAATGTCTGTGTGTACAGGGCAGAGGGCTGGACTGCAGGGACCGCAGTGCAACAAGGAGACGCAGCCTACCCCCGCCCCACCCCCCCGCGCCCCCGGGCCGGGGAGCAGACCCCCTGGAGTGGCACAGCTTTAGGTTAGGCCAGGGAGGGGCATCTACCTTGGACTAGAGTCAGACCTCGCAGAGACATCCTTGACATACCTCTCCCTGGTGGTACTTGGCCATGAAACCAAAGAAATGGAGCCAAATCCTTGCACCCACCTTGAGGAATTCTGGGCAATGGCCCGTCGAGTTAATGGGCCCATTGGGAGCAGCGCCATCATTTATCAGAGATTCCTGCTAACAAAGCCCTACTACCATTAACTAAACCAAGCACCTACTACCTGCCGGACTCCCGGCACAGCGCTTTCTGAACGCCATTGAGCTTGACCCCTATAGTGCACCTGAATTTCCCAGATGAGCAAACAGGCTCCGAGGGAAAGCCGCCCACCCGAGGCTCCGTAGTGGCGAGGTGCTGGCAGACAGGTGCGTCCGACAGCACACTGCCTTTTCCATTTCACCTCCAGGGGCCTTTGGAAAGATGCCGGGTTGGGGAGGGGGCAGGCACATCCTGCCAGACCGCAGTGCAGCAGGCGCCCCCCTGCCGGTGTCCACCTGCTGAGCTCACTCAGTTAGAGTTGGAGAAGCAGCAGGAAGGGACGTTTGGCTCTGAGGGGCCCACCCGCCAGCTGAGCCCCTGCAGTCATTCATTCGGCAGGTTATGGGCACCTGTCCTGCGCCGGTACTAACATCTCCCATAACCCAAAATGCAAGGGGTGTGGGAGGCGCGGTCCGTTGTGTGTGTGTTTTTAGAGCATTGCTTTTGCAGGGTGGAGAGGGCGTCCATGGGTGAACTCCGAAAAGGAGAAAGAGCGGGAGACGGCGTTGTGGAGGGATGGCAGACGGCTTCACCCTGCCCCCAGTGCTCTCTGATGGACAGAGGCCGACTGGAGGGCTGAACTGCAAAGTGGCCCGAGGCCAAGTGCAGCCGGCAGGAACCAATGGTGCAAGAAATCGCCGTTGTGGTGGGAGCCCGGTGTCTGCCCATCCCTTGGGTGCTGCCTGGGGATCAGGCTGGGAGGAAGCCCCTAGTGGAGGCTCCTGCAGAGAGAGACCCAGAAGGGAGAGGATGCAGGAGCTGAGGACGGAACAAAAACCAGAAGGTGGGCATCGGGCTCCAGCCCACCTCCCCTGATGCCGGGGCATTGCTCTGCCTGCTCCCTGGGCACCGTCCTCAGGATCCCCACAATTGGCTCTGCCCCAAGAACCATGGGTCTTCCTCGCACAGCTGGACCTTTGGGGGGGGGAGGTTGCCCCAAGAGTTGAAGGGCCCACGGCCATGCCCATCTCTCGCCGGCATCCACTTTCAGGCTCCTCCCAAGGAGAAAGGGCCCAGGTGTTTCTAAACACGACCTGTGCCCCAACTCCACAGACCAGCCCCAGAAACCTGCAGGGCAAAGTCGCCCAGCCTGACTTCCGGTCTGCGCCCCACCTCCAAAGCCACCAGGGTTGGCAAGTTGCCAGGGTGAGGTCTTTTTCCCTCCCTGGTCCTCAGGGCACAGGGCGGCTGGTAACCAGATGTCCCCACTTGGGGAGGGGGTTGCAACTCGAGGCAAAAGGTTTGGGGCGTTCCCCATGTATGGCTTTAGCAGCGGCCAGCAGGGGCATTTGACCTAGCCCCGGGGCACCTTGATTCCCGGACTCTTCCATGCCTGCCCCGCCCGTCTGCCTCTTTTCCCGTCCTCCCTTCCCCTGCTGCCTCCCTGCCCGCAGTCCCCAGCTCTGCTCTGTCTTGTTTCAAGGAAAATTCCTACGGGAGCCAGGAGATGGTCAGACATGGAGGCCCCACCTGGCCCACGGCCATTCTGGACAAGGGCAGGAGGCCTGCGCCAGTCCTGTCCGGAGCTGGACAAGGGGTTGACTCCAGGGGCCTCCAGGGCAGGCCAGAGACAGCCTGGTTGTGGGGGGGTGTGCTTCATGCCTCTGCCCACACGCCTCCCATGTTGAGCCCACTCCCAGAGAGCAAGCGTGGGCAAGAACGAGGGCCCAAAGGGGATGCTGGGAGCTCAGTCTCCTGCTCCACTACAAACTTGACAAAGGCCCAGAGATGAGGATGTCCCAAAGGCTCAGGAGCTCCCAGTCCTGTTACACCCCTGCGTCCCTCCCCACGAGGCTGAAGGACAAGGGTCTGAGGACCCAGGCTGCCGCAGAAGGCCGCCCCCCCCCCCCGCAGGGCCCTGGGCACCCCAAACCCCAAGCCTCGCTGGGCGGCCTCAAAAGAGTAGACAGAAGCACCCCATGCAGGCTTTGATGATTCTTTTCCGCCTTGTCCTCCAAGCGGGCAGACAGCTCCTCGCGCCGTGTGAGGGCACGGGGAGACACCCACGGTCCCGTCCAGAGAGCCGCCTTGTCTCCCTCGGCTTAAAGAGAAGGCAGATTTCAGCAGGTAAAGGCAGGAAAAGAATTAATAACCCTGGGCCCACGTGGTTGCTACGCCACCGAGGCGGAGTGCCCGGGGCGGGGTGGGGGAGGGGATCACCGCCTCCTAAATATCTGGGCTTCTGAAACACCCATTTTCCTCCCCAGTGGATCCGCAGACAGCACTGCCTCCACAGTCAGAGCCCGAGGACCTTTCCATGCTTCCGGTCCTTGTCCTCCGTGAGCTGTCACCACCCCTCTGCCCCAGGGCCCTCAGTCACCCACCCCCAGCTCTAGGAACACGGTCCCACACAAGGACACAAACCCGATAGCAAGCTTATGTCCGGTGAGGATGCCCAGCAGCGCGGCTATATCTACAAAATTCTTTTCATCTTTGTTTTGATGGGTGAATTTCAGTGCCAGAATATTTGGTTTATGAGTCACGATAATTACAGCCGGGGGTGGGGAGGGCCCGAGGCACCAGGAAGAACCACAGAAAGAAACACGTTCTGAAACAGCTATGCTCTTGGCTGCAGCCCTGAATCGGGAGGTTTACGTCCCAGGAATGAAGGGGGGAGACACCTGTGCGCCTTTCTGGGCCCACGTCAGCTTCTCACTGTCCGCCTGGGAGGGTGCCTCTCTCCGGCTGGCTGGCTGCACCTGTCCCCGGCAGGCAGGGACCCCCTCCGGCTGGGTGAAGCCCCACCCAAGACCTCCGGCCCCCGAGTTTCTCTGTCTCCTTAACCCGTCGCTCACTGGCAACACCTTCCTTGGCATCGCCAGAGGCTCGAGATGGGAGAAGGAGGAGGGAGAGGACAGGAGGGGTAGCATTCCTGAGAAACAGAACCTGGCTGTCCTGCCTGCCCCCGGGCGCTTTCTCCACCGACAGCTGGGAAGTGGATTTTCGCAAACTTGAGAAGCTCAGGTCTCAGCCTCAGTTTGGAGAGCTGTGCATCCTGGAGCAAGTTACATGCCCTCTCTGGGTACAGAGACGCAGGTCCTCCATCGGGTCCTCTCTCTACCGTCCACGGGCAGGTCACGAGCCTCTCCGAGCTTTTCAGGGGTGAGGGCCACGTCGCTAGAATCATTGAGAATCTGCAATTGCTCAGCGCCTGCCGTGCGGGACACGGATGGACACACACACACACACACACACACACACACACACACACACCCCGCGCACCCATGGCTGCGATTATATTTATTGCCACTATTGTTGCAGGTCACCCTACGCTCCTCACAGCTCTCAGATCAAGAGGGAGAGTGGGGAGGGAAGGCAGGACGGAACAACTCACCCTCTGCCCCCCACCTCCCCTCCCTCTGTATTTTTTTTCTTCTCTTGTTGGCGGGGACACGGGGCAGGCCTCTCCTTGCAGCACACACAGCAGCCAAATGCATCTGTTTGTGACCTTGCATGCGGGGCCGGCTGCCTGTTTCCTGCACTATAAAAAGCAAAGGCCTGGCAGCCTCCGAGGACCTCACATCCTCCCCTAGGGACCCGGGGTGCTGCTCGTGGCTGAGAAAACTCAGTTTCTCAGGACACGCCTCGTTCACACTGCTTGGAGAGAAGGCTCTCCATTCCTGGAAACAAGTGAGATGGAAGGGAGAGGCGGGTCACGGAGGGAGCCCGGTTCCTCCGGTGGAGCAGGAGGGACCTGGCGGACCCTGCACGCCCACAGAGGGTGCGGGGCTGCCCAGGAGTCGGCACTGTTGGCTGGGAAGCAGGCTAACGCGATGGGGGTGCCCAGTGCAGGTGGGGATCACACCTGTCCCCATGGAATGCCGGGAACAGGGCGGTGCGTGCTGGCTTGACTCAGAGCCGTTTGAGGTCCGGAGACTCAGTGGCCCCTGGGTGCCTCGGGCCCAGTCCAGGAATGGTGCTCGGCGATTCAGGCAGCCCAGGAGCGTCCCCGGGAAAACGGGCATTATTCCCCCCTGTTCAGACCGAATCCCCTCCAGGAGCACCAAGACCATTAGATGCCGGGGCCAGAGCCAGCATTTCCCATTCTGTGTGGGGTCCCGACTGGCCACGGGCAAGGCTGGGCAAACCTGTTTCTCAGGTGACCCAGGCAGTATTGGGGTGGCCTGTCCCCAGGGACAGCGAGGACCTGGGTACCACACCTAGAGAAGTGTGAAGCAAATAATCAGCCCACAAAAAACTAGGGGAGGCACAATCCTTCCCGACGACACCCGGCTGCCACGGAGCCCCTGCTCCCGGTCCCACAGAGAGACGGCCACCCGGCTCTCCGCAGAGCGTCTGTACACCGGGGCTGCCCCGCAGCTCCGGGCCTTTCTGCCCCCCGGTGCCGGTGCCGGTGCCACAACTGCCACCCTGACCCCTCCCACTGGGCTCTGGCAACCACGCCGGAGCCGCGGAGCAGCCCCGAGACCGGCCCTGAGCCGCCACCTACCTCTAGCCGGCGGCGGGCGTCCTGCGGTGGCCTCGCGGGGCTTAGAGCATCTCCCAGCGGCCGCTGAGCCTCCTCCCGGCCAGGTCGCAGGGGGAAGAACAGCCTGGTCCGTGGAGAGAGCGAGAAGAAAGGGAAAAGTCCTCCGGGCAAGAAGGTGCAGAATGTAGGGGGAGGGGGGCGTGGGGGGCGGGTGCAGCCACCAGCCCGTCCCTGCCTTCCCGGCACCTTGACCTCCTCTGTTCCAAGGTCTCTCTGGCCAGAAGCGGAAGCGCGGTTTCTCGAAAGTGGAGGAAGAGCCGAAGAAAGCGGGACAGACTCGTAAAGAGCAAACCCCAGCCAGATGTGAGCGGGGCCGCGGAGCCTCCAACGCTCCCAGGACATACTATCCAAACAGCAGCCGCCAAGGATTAACTGTGTGTGTGCCCGGCGGGCAGGGAGAGCCAGCTCTGCCCTCCTCCGGGCCGCCCGGGGAGCTGGCCTGGGCTGGCGGGCGCGGGCCACCACTCCCAGCCTCCGGAAGTCCCTCCAGGTGTGGGGGTGGCGGGG
>NC_043716.1:55622171-55628509 GCF_006229205.1 Suricata suricatta | reverse complement strand
AAAAACAACAACAAAGCTGTGTGTGCATGCACGTGTGCCCACATGTGTACTGTTAGACAGGGACAGATTTTTGCTTTGATCAGATTCTTGGAGAGCCTCGTGATCCAAAGGTTAAGAACCCGCCGCTGGGGATGCAGGCTTTCCAGAGGACCATGTGGCCTGGGTACAACCAGAAAGGGCATCAGGATAGCGAGATCTCTATCAGCCTCTGGTTCCTTGGTATGAAAAACAGGCCTTTTGCCCAACTTAACTGCACGGGCTTTAAAAAGCCCTTCTTGGCCCCGCCTCCCATGCTGAGAGCTGCCCCCTCCCCCTCCCCCTCCCCCCTGCCCCCGGGCCAGGCCGGTCTCCATCCTGAGTCAGAACGCATAGTTCTGGAGTCTTATCATATCTTCAAAAGAGGAAGGATGGAGCCAGAGGATGGAGCCGTGCGGTGGCGATAACCGTGTTCTTGCTTCTTTCTGAGCCTCCTTTCCACATTCTCCGTGAGCCTCATGGATCATATCTGTGCCCGTTGGTCATTTATCACCATACCTCCCGAGGGCCCCTCTCTCTGGCTACGTGCGGACAGAGGTACAAACAGAGGTGCTGGTTTGGGCTGTTCCGGGCAAGGCCCAGAGACCGCAACCCCCTTGACCTTGCCTTGGAAATCCCTTCCCACCACTGCTCCCCACCTGTCTGCCCAGAAGGCTGAGAAATCGAGAGGAAAGGGGGTGCAAGCCTGACCCCCACCAGGCACACGGTCTCACCAATGGCGTGGAGAACGTGGGGATGGAAGAAAGGGAAGGTTTGGGCAGCCCTGTAGCCACTCCTCGGAGACCCCGGCAGCCCACCCGCTCCCGTGGGAACAAAGGGAGCAGTGCCCTGACCCTCCAGTGGCCCTGGGAGCTTGCAGGGCACCACGGCAAGATCAAGTAAACACGTCTCCATGGGCGACGGGGCTCTGGCTGGCGTTAGAAGGCTCGAGAATCGGTCACGATCTTTGGCATGTGTCTGAGGTTTGGAGAAACTTACCACGTCCCCGGCTGCTTATCGACACAGGAAGCCCGGAGATAAGTTTGTCTTCGCTCCTGTGCGCAACATGAGCAACCTTCCTGGCCAGCAGAACCCAGGCCTAGCGCGCTGACTGACCTTCCGCTGGTTGCTCGCTCTGTCCTCAGATGGCCTTCGTTGGCAGGGACACTGGAAGAGAGTCCTCGGGACGCGTGTGAACCAGGATCTCCCTGAAGGCAATGGGAAAGCCCCCCCAGAGGCCCAGACCTGGGGGGTCCTGAATGGTCACCAGACTCAGAGCGCATGAAGCCGGGCACGTGGCTTGGAAGAGAAACAGATGCAGAAAGACGGTTATCTTAAAGATAATCCCAAGACAGAAAACCAGAGGCCCGACAGAGAGCAAAGTTCTAGAAACACAGCCACATAATGCCCCTCTCTTCCAGGGGGCCACACCTCATTCTAGCCCAAGGCCTTAGGTCCTGAGCCAGGGGGCACTTGAGTCGCCACCTCAATGGGCCTTTGTTTCCTTGTCTGTAAAGCAGAGGTAGGTCCAGGGTCTCTCATCTGGAACTTACACAACCGGATGTGTTCAGAGGAGGACGCGGACATCACTTGGATTATCTCGCCTGCCGGGCCTGCCGGACATTTGCAGGTATTCCAAAACCAAAGAGACGGGGGCGGTGCACAGCCTCTCCACACCACGGATCACAGCGTCACACTGTCCTGTCAAGTTCCCTCCCGCTAAACTCAAGCTCCAGGTTGTCTGAGTGTTTTGTTTCCAGGGGGGCTTGGGGTAAAGGATTGTGACTCTGTAATTGTCACACGGGCTGAAGAAAGGGCTGATGGAGCGGACGTCATCCCCCACATCCCCCAAGAGATCAGGAAAGAAATTACTCCTATCTCGTGAGGGAGAAACCAGGAGGGTGAGGGGTGCTCCTATGAAATGTGGCAATCAGGACCTGGAGTTTCCCTAGACACCCACGAGAGACAGAAAGCTCAGAGGCGTGGGGAGTCCCGGAGAAAGGGAACCGTGGTCTGAGCACATCTTGGGCACACAGCCCGCCGCTGAAGCCAACGGACACATGGGCAAGATTTCACAGGCCAGTTCAGGTCTCAGTGAAAGAAAGGAAATCTGTGACCCAAACACAGAGCCAGCCAGGTTCCTAATGCTTCTCTGTCACCCACTTCATCATCGCTTTGAACCGGTAAGTAGGAAAGCCCCGGTCGCCAAGCCGGGGCTGGCCTTGCAGACTACTTGAGCACCCCCAAGCAACCGAGGCGGAACGCTCCCGATTCAGCAAATATTTTCCCTTTGGAAAGTGCTGGCCAGCGCTGAGGACAAGAGTCATGGCCAAAAATCAAAAAACAAAAACAAAAACAAGAAACAACAACAACAACCAAACAAACAAAACCCCCACAAAACCAAAACCAAAACCAAAAAAAAACCACCAACAACCAGAAAAACATTGACACATCAGAACCCAAAGCCAGAACCATGAGCCCCCAACCCCCAAGGTCTCTCGGTTCCCAAATACAGGCCACGCCCATTCTGGAATTCCCTAGGAGCTCACATCTCCCACACAAGGATGTCTGGGCCAAACGCTAGGGCTTCCTAACATTCCCAAGGGGCCCCACGTTCTCAGACAAGGGCAGCTCATGGGATGGAAAGCCCAGAGGCTCACGGGGGAAGAGAACATTCCCTAGAATCCTTGCCCAGAAGGCAGCACATTCTATGTCCCCCGTGTGGCAGTTCCTTCTCTCTCCCTGGGCGTATCACTGCGGCTCACTGTTTTCTCATCACGGGGAGAGAGCCATGTGACCTCGGTTAACGTCTGGAAGGCGCTCGGTTCCAGATACGCACAGCCTGTCATTAGCAGCACTGTGATTTTTTCCCCCACTGTGGCCCCAACATTCTGCTTCTCCCAGCTATTTTGGGCCAGGCTGCCCAGTCATCCCACAAGGGCAGAGACCGGTACTGCAAACTTCTGAATTCAGGCTCAGACGCTGGCGTCCCGCTGCCAAAGGGTGGGAGTGAAGGAGTCTCTGTGGAGATTGGAGGGTGAGGCCGGGATGGAAACTTGGCGGCCAGACCCAGCCTCCCTGGCCGCGGGCCCGAGCTCCTTGCTCCTGGATGGCAGTGCCTGCGCTCTGGAAGGCTGGGGGCAGGTGGGGATCAGGACAGGCGGCTGCAAGGACAGAACAGTCTCATCGGTGGCTTCACGGCCCTCACACCTGGAGAAGACTTCTAAGGAGGACAAGCCTTCCTCTGGAAGCTCCCCTGGAATCGACGCAGAGACGGGTGGCCAGGGACACCTCTTGCCATTCATCTGGTTTCTGACTCTCAGCAGGCATTTAATGCGCCGCGCCTCGGTTTCCCCACTGCTCAGTGTTTACGCCCCTGTCTTGGAACTTCCTTTTCAGCAACCTTCAGAGACTCACAGAGATATCACCATCAGGCAGCATTTTGCTTGAAAGATAAAATGGGAGGGCCCCCTGGTGGACCACACGAGTCTAAGCCTTGACTGTGTAACGAGGGAGTGAGGCTGTGAGCGAGTGAAAACACAGGATGGATGATGAAAGTGAGGAATTTTTAGTCTTTGACGTAGAGCCACGGAAACAAAAGGAGGAGAAAAGCTCCAGAGTGCCATGGCGCAGTCTCCACGGACGCAAAGGAGGGAAGGAGGCTTAAAACCACAGGACGTGCCCCGCGAAGGCAGCTTCCCGGCAGCACCTGACCGGAAGGCAGGAAGGCATGGCCATTCATGAGGGATGCAAACACTCTCTGACCTAGAAATCTCTTCCAGGAACTTATCCTCCAGATAGACTTATGGTTGTGCTCAAACAAGTAAGTTCACGGATATGCCCTAAAGCATTGTCGCCGTGTGAAAAGATCAGGTACTCAAAGGGACGGCATTGGGGACCCGGTAAAATAAATAACAGGACATCCACACAGAGGAATACTACGCAGGGAAGTCCTCTCTCCGTAACCATATGGAAAAGGCTGTGTTGTGAAGTGAGAAATGACAAACCTTCCTGAAAAATGTTAACAGAGACCCAAGGAAATGGAAAGGCAAGCCGTGTTCTTGGGTAGAAGGCTCAGCATCAGGAAAGTCTCAGTTCCTTCTGAATTAATCTATAGATTTAAAGCAATTCCATTCAAAACCCCAAAAGGGAAGGGTGGATGGGGTGTAGGAGGGAGGGGAGGGGGAATTGTCCTATAACACGTGAAGGCTTATTGATTTCTTTATTTATTAGTGTTTATTTTATTTTTGAAAGAGAGAGACAACATGAGCAAGGGAGGAGTGGAGGGAGAGGGAGACACAGGATCCGAAGCAGGCTCCAGGCTCTGAGCTGTCAGCACAGAGCCCGACGCGGGGTTCGAAATCCCGAATGGCGAGATCATGTCTAGAGCCGAAGATGGATGCTTAAGGGACTGAGCCACTCAGGTGCCCTGAAGGTAAGAAAGATAAGAATGAGAATAGTGGTATTGGAGTGCAGATAAAAGCAACTATGCCGAGGGAGCCTGGGTGGCTCAGTCCGTTAAGCCTCCGACGTCGGCTCAGGTCAGATCTCACGTTCATGGGTTTGAGCCCCGTGTCAGGTTCTGTGCTGGCAGCTAGTTCAAAGCCCGGAGCCTGCCTCCGGTTCTGTGTCTCCTTCTCTCTCTGCCCCTCCCCCTCTCATGCTCTGTCTCTCTCTGTATCAAAAATAAATAAAACCTTAAAAAGGTTAAGAAAAAACATTTTAAAGAGCAACTATACCAATACGACATAATAGAAAGTCCCTAAACAGACCCAGGTGTATACGGAAACTTGATCTAAGACAAAAAATGGCATTGCATGCAAGCCAGTGAGGAAAGACCGGATTATTTCCTAAAAACAACACTGAAGTGTCGGGACATCTGTAGAAGGAATATAAATGGCCAGGAAAAAAAAACAACCCAAACAAACCCACAAGAAAGATACACAACTTCTCAGCAATCCAGGCAATGAGAAGACATTTAATGCCATCAGATTGGCAAAATGTATACACATGATGATATGTGTGCAGTGACAGCATCTCCCACCCATTGTATATAGTCTTATTTCATTTTCGTGCTTTATAATAAGCATATATAGTGTTGAGGGATGCAGACCTATATGCTAACATATAAGATAACGGATGCAAGTAATTCAAAATTGCAGTCACCTCCTGGGGTGGGAGGGGTTGGGAAGAGGGAAGAGCACAGAGAGCTTCCAGGATAGCAGGACCAGCATTTTCTTTCTCAAGCTGGGAGGCATATGGAGATGCAGATGCCTTAGCAGACGAAAGGTTTGAAAATAATTTAAAATAGTAGTCATATACGGTATGTAGTTAGGACTCCGTTTAGCATAATGGGAAACAAGTGAATTCCAGAAGGGTTTGTCCCCTTTCCACCCCCAAAAATGCACAACTGAGTGTTTAGCAAATTTCCATTCGGTTTTTTAAAAGGGTGATTTAACAGATGTGTTTATGGTTTATTTGTGTGTTACCAAATATCTCTGACAATAACCACAAGAAACTAGTAATAGTGATTGCTTCTGGGCAAGAAGAGGGGTGAGTTTGTTTTTTGTTTTTTTTTTACTGTGCACCATTTACATAATCTGAATATTTTCCCTTGTGCACCTGTTACCTAATGCCAGGCTCTTCCCGGACCCGGGTATGATTGCGCCCACGCAGAGGCCGAGGGTGCAGACCCGCAGAACACCGACCCTCGTCTAGCTCTCGAGGGACACTTTACTGCTACACTTCACTGCTCCCAGGCTTTGTTCATGATTTCTAAAATGGGCATCTTTGCAAGACTTCTGGGGTGGAGGGCAGGGACGTCCATTAACATAGCTCAGGGGCCGGGAAGGGCACCGAAGCAACAGGATATACTGGATGCCCTTATTTGGGACACTCCAGCTTGCAGACCTGAGCCCAGATCTTTGCTTTGGAAAGCGATCAACTTCCCAACGTGGCGGATTAGAAGAGGGGTGGAGAGGGGCTCTCTCTGATAAGGAGAGTGGCAGGAAGGGGTCCGCGCGCCGCCGCCTCCGGGCAGACCACAAGTGTCGAGAGGGCCAGGCAAGAGGTCCTAAAATCTCAGCTGGAGAAGTGATACCCGCCTCCCGCCGTTGCTCCGCCAGCGTTCCACTACAAAGCGGGGGAAGCGGCCAGCGGCACCTGCTGCGCGACCCTCTGCGCCGCCCCCTCTCGCCCTGGCCCTGGCCCCGGCCCCGGCTCACTGAGCAGTAAAAACTACAACTCCCAGCAGCCCCTGGCCGCGCCGGCGCGCAGCCGCGGAGCAGAGGCCGCCGGGAGCGCGTCCCGGAGACGCGGCGAGC
>NC_043716.1:55580064-55622071 GCF_006229205.1 Suricata suricatta | reverse complement strand
GGCCCTGCCGCAGCGAGGCCGAGCCGCCCGCGGGCCCCGGAGCCAGCCCGCCCCGGGTGAGTGGCCGCCGCCCTCGCACCCCGCCGCGTCCTGCCCCTGGCCCTCAGCCTCCGGGAAACGGTCCCTTCTTCCTACGGGCGGGCGCGGACACTCCAGCCTCCGACTTGTGAGACCTACCCTGACAGACTTGCACGACTCTCTGGCTCTGACGAGTGCGGGGCACCAATCCCTTCCAACTGGTGGGACTCACATCGGCTCTGACTGGTGCAGGACACCTCCCCCCTCTGACTCGTGGGACTCACACCCCCTCCGACTCTCAGGACACATCCCCCCTCTGACTAGTGCTGGACACCTCCCCCTTCTGACTGGCGTGGGACGTCACCACTTCTGACCCGGGAGACGGGATGCGTTCCTTTCCTAACTCAGGTGGGACAGCGATGATTGCCTGGCCTCTCCTCCCCTCTCAGACTGGCACTTTTCTGCACCTGCAGCAGGCCTGCCCCACCCCCCCCAACCCAGGCCTTCCTCTCCTTCCCCTCAGCGCAGCTCGCCTTCCTTCCTTTTGCTCCCAAACTGTCCCCCGCCCCCCGCCCACTTTGGCCTGACCCTCATCCCTGGCTTCCTCCACCCCTGTTGCTCGGTGCCCGTCCTTTGCTCGCTGTGCCGCCAGGCCTGGCGGGCACCGTGCGCTCCCAGTCCCTCTTCTGCCTGCCAGGTACACCTTTCCCGCGAGCACCTTGGTGACCCCAGGAAACCAGTGTCTCTTAGCACAGCTCCCTCTGTCGTTCTGTCCCTGAGCGTGTGCTCGCCGTCTGTCCCTACCCCGTCTTCAGCAGCGCACAGGCTTGGGGACGAGCGTCTGCTGATGTCCGCCGGCTCTCGTGGGCTGTTCAGTGTAAGGACCCAAGCTTGGCGGGAGCATGGCGGCACCTTCTGGAACTTAGAGTCTCTGCACCCCCTCCTGGCCCCCCAGAGGAGCCGGGCTGGCTGCAGGCCCCCCAGCTCCCGGCCCCACCCCACAGGCCTTTCAGCGGGCACAGTGGGGCCCCTTCCAGAGCTGCGGTGGCCTCCCCGATGGCCTCAATGAGCCTTCTATTCAGGCCTGGGCGGGGGGGGGGGGGGGGGGGGGTCCTGCTGAAAGACACATTGACGGGCCAGGCCCTCCCATCTGCGCCTGGAGAGGTGTCTCCTCCTGTGCGTCCCCGCGTCTTCCGGGAGGGGACTCAGGTGAAGCGTGGCCTTGTTTGGACGCTGTTGGGCGGCCACGGCAGTGCTCTGGGACAGAGGGGTCTCAGTGCCGTCACGGCTCTCCGTCCAGGTCAGCTGCCTCGCAGGGCGCGGAGACAGTTGTATACTTGCAGGTGTGCGGGTGCCCTGCCGTGGCCCCCGGGGTCCCTCGGTGCAGCTGTGCGTCGGGCATTTGGTGCCCTGTGTTAGCTGCAAGCCTTTCTCCCCCAGAACCACACCCCGGATGCAGTTCGGGCCGTGCTTCCGTGGCCCACAGCCGCGTACCAGACGTTGGCTCAAGCAGTTGGTACTTGACGTGTTTGCCCACGAATAACTGTACGTAACCCGCCTGCTTCCTTGAGCCACAGAGGGAGTGAGGACGGACCCCGAGTGCGACAGGGACAGGTCCCGCTCCCTGCATGTGGCCCTGAGGCAGGCTCGTGCAGGCTCACAAATACAGCCCCCTTTCATGGGAGTCTGAAGCCTTTCTGAGCAGCTGGGTGGCGGTCCCCTTGGCGGACCCCAGGGCTACCGTATGGGGCCGGTGTGTAGAGACTCCAGTGTCTTCTGGCTCAGAAAGGGACCAGCTCAGCTCCACGCATGTGTCCGGAGTCCTGGAATGGATCAGCACTGGGACAGAGAAGCCGTGTCGTGTGATGTAGGCCCGTGTGGAATGGCCCCTGGGATACTGGAAGGAAAACTCAAAAAGTCGTGCTCTCCTTTCACGAATACTCCGGACTGTGGAGATTTTCTAGAAGGCTGTGGTTAAACAGCAACACTTAGGGAACGTAAAACGGGTTGGGGTTCCCAAGCAGAGCGCCATTCTATCTGTGTCCAGCCAGGAGAACAGGCTGGGGGAACGCGGCAGGGGTGGGGTCCAGACGGCGTTGTGCCCACACCGGGTGACAGCGTGGGCACGACTGTCCGATCAGAGCCATCCAGAGTGATTCTGTGGGCTCAGCAGGGCTGCCCGCTGACTGCGTCCCGGGGCCCGGGCACTGAGCGGAGCAGGAGGGAAGATGGGTCCGGGCAGGCGCGACCCCACTGTCTGCAGGAGCAAGCCGTGGTTGGGTGGACAGTAGGGCTTTCGTCGCATCCCCTTCAGGCTCCCTGGAAAACAGCCCTGATTATGAGTAGTGTTGGGACACCGCTCTCAACTGGAAGGGTGGCTTTTTGCTGACATTCCTCCTGAAACATGAGCCCGATGGTACAGACCCATCACACACAGCGGAGGCTCTGAGGCTGTGGGGGGGTGGGCGTGGGGAGGGGGATTCTGGTCCCTGGGACGCTGGGGCGTCTTTCCCTGTCTCCCTTCTTGTGCTCGGCAGAATAACGGCCCCAAGATGTCCACGCCCCAGCCCCCAGGACCTGCAAGTGTCTCATGCGGCAGAGGGGGACGAAGCAGCCGATGGAATCAGGGGTGCCACTCAGCTGCCCTTGAAATAGGAAGGGCATCCTGGGTGGGCCCCAGGTGGGCCCAGTGTAGTCCCAGGGCCAGAGGATGTGGGCGCAGAGACAGAAGAGCAGCGGGGAGGGGGTGCAGGGCTCAGAGAGACGTGGCCTTGCTGCTTTGGGGGTGAGGAGGGGCTGCACACGAGGGACGGGGGCACCTCTAGAAGCCTGAACCGCCGAGGAAGTGGCTTCTCCCTGGAGAAGCCCTTGAATTTAGCCAGCGGGACTCGTCAGACGCCTGTCCCGCAGGCCTGTGACACGAGTGTGCAGTGTTGAAGCGCCACACCAGGTCACCGCAGCCATCAACACTCACTTTAAACACGCGGCTGAAAAAGTTGTTCTGAGTTGTATTTAACCTGACTCAGGAGGCAGTTGTGAGTGCCTGCTGTATGCAGAGAAAGGAGGCAGGAGAACTGACTCTGGAGGCAGTCATGAGCGCCTGCTGTATGCAGGGAAAGGGGGCGGGAGATGCAGAATTTAGTAGGATTCAGAATGTCTGCCTTTAAGGAAACGATCCGGGGGGCGGGCCTCAGTCCCTAAAGCACATGCTTGGCCACTGTGACTTTTTCCTTCCTGGTTTCCTTATGCCTCTCACCCCCGTCCAAATTTGAAATGCAGTTTCCTTGCCGAGTGCAAGGCAGAAGAGTGCTGTGAAGCAGGTGACAGGTTCCAGGACCCTGGCCCGCAGCGGGTGGTCGACGTTCACATCCCTGGCTCGTCCAGCACTCGCTCCTGGAGCCGCTGGAGCCTCCAGCCCTAGTCTTTGTCACTCAGGAACACAGGGCCAGCGGGCTCAGCTCTGCATCCCAACTAGGAAGTGCCCAGTGGCAGCCGGCTCCCGCCCAGTGACTGGACGTGCGCTCTCTCGGGACCCTTCAGTTCAGAGACTAGAGACTGTGCCGGGGACGGGGAGGCTGCCCCTGTGCCGGAGGGCAGGCCTGAGGGGGGAGGCGGGGCCCGAGGGGGGAGGCGGAGGAGGCCTCCTTATCCCCGCTCCCTGCCCCTGCTCCCTGCCCCTGCTCCCTGCCCCTGCTCCCTGCCCTTCCTAGATCCTGAAAGGGAGGAGTTTGGGTCTGGCAGCGGCAGCTAAACCTGTTTGCTCTGCCACCTGTCACACACCTGTCCTGAGGGAAACGGAGGAGACCCTCCTGGCGTGGGCTCTGCCGGGAGTGGCTGCCGCCTTGCATCCCAGCTTCATGGAGAGTCCCATGGGGGCCTGAGGATGGCCCCGGAAGGTAGGGGTGGCCGCTCCCTCCTGCCTGGAGCATGTCCCTGGCAGTGCCTGGAGTCCAGAGTCCGGGGACCCATTGGGAGGGGACAGACCCAGTGTCACACCTCGTTGCTTCGGGCCTGGGCTAAAAGGAAGTGCTGGTGACAGAAACCAGGAATGTAGGAGAGGCAGTGAGCCACTCTTGATGCCCGACTTAGAGGGGGTGGGGGAGGCAGTGAGGACTGGCGTCCCTGGGGGGTGGTTGTCCCCCTCCCTCCCTGCCTCGTGGCTCTTTCCCGGGACCTCTCCCTGCCATGTGGCTGGCGCAGGAGAACAGAGGCCAGCAGGGGTGCCGTCCCCCGGGGTTCCGGAGGGAGAAGGCAGGCCCGCCAGAGCTGGTGAGCGGGCCAGCCAAGATTGAGGATGTTTTACCATAGTGACTGGGTTCTGATTTTCCTGGTTATGTAAGATCTGCCCATTATGCCTCAGAGGGTGGGGTTGATGACCTTGTCACAATGAAGCAAACATTCAAACTGCCTAGAGCTTTTCAGAGCAAGGGCAAGGAGCCTCACCCCGGCCGTCCTGGGAGCGGCTCTGTCCATTTCACCCTCGCCCTCATGGCACGTTTCTGCCGGTGTTCATGGCCGGACAGTGGGGTTGTGTTGTTGTTGTGTTTCTCCTTTGAACATAAACGCAGGCTCCCGCTCCGCCCCAGGCCTCTGGCGACAAGACCCACGGGCGCCGTCGGGTCCGGGTGCTGAACCAGCCTGGGGTTGGGGGAGCCAATGGAAAGACATCTGATTTTACCTCCACAAAATACCAGTTGTTCCTGGGACATGAACGGAAGGCTGTCTTCAGAGGTCGGGCTTTGATCCAGAGAGAGGTTACTCCAGTGTGAAGCCAAAGGGATTTTCTGGAAGGCAGAGTTCCTCTGTGGTTCTCTTGTCCACAGGAGGTGCTGGGGCCCCAGGCTCTCTACCCGCGGGTCAGGGGTCAGGACCCCACCTGGCGGGGCAGAGCCCCATCCCTCCAGGAGCTCAGAGCGCAGTGGGTAGCCTCGGTCCCGCCACCCCTGCCCCTGTCGTGCACAGGTGTGTGTTTGTGGACCCTGCCGGGACAGAGGGCCACTGCGCCACGTTTGTTCCCTCTGGACGCTGAGGCCCGAAAGCCAGTGTCCATGTCACCGGGCAGGCATCAAGGCATGAGCAGCCCTGTGCTCCCTCCAAGGGCCGAAGGGGACAGTCTGGCCTGGCCTCTTCCAGTGTCTGGGGTCCCCAGGCTCTTCTTGGCTGTGGCCACGTCAGTCCCCTCTCTGCCTTCGTGGTCACGGCCCTTGGTCATTGTCTAATCCCCCTCTGCTTCCTTTTGTGAGGACGCTCACGGTTGCATCCAGGGCCCACCTGGAGCGTCTCCACATCTCAAGATCCTGAACTTAGTCGCACCTGCAGAGTCTTCACTGACAAATAAGAGGACTTAGGCCTGGGTACTTCCGGGTGTCCCCAGCAGGGGGTGCGGGTCCTTCACCACAGATGGGGTGTGGGGCAGGAGAGGAAGGGCAGCAGAAGCATCGCTGTCGTGGCACAGCCCAGGACTTCCAGATGGTTCCATGTGGTCAGAGAGGTCGGCATCCCAGGCAGAAGCATCACGTACAGGGGTTTGGCTCATGGGCCATGGGGTTGTAAACAGCCCAGCGCTGTGTGCATGTGCGCACGCGTGTGTGTGCACCCCTGTGTGTGCATGTATTCGTGTGCGCATATGTAGGGCATGTGGGAAAGCTTTAGGATCTAGTAAAGAACTGTAACCCACATTCACTTCTTGGGAAAATTGTTCTATCGCTCATGTGGAGGAGGGTCTGAGAGGGTCCACGGCAGGGACCCGCACGCTTCTTCTCTGGAGAGACATTCCTTATGCTTGGCCTTCAGGCTGCACAGTCCTTGACCTTGCCACCGTGCTCAGTACTTACTTCTCGCCCAGCTTAGCCACTCAGCTAGGCCCCCTGGGCAGCGGGCAAAAGTGCCAGCGCTGTTTCACCATGGTTTACACGTGAGCGGGCGGAGGCCCAGAGCGCGGGGGTCAGGCAGCTGGTGGGTGGCGATCGCCAGGAGGCCAAGGTGAGACGGCAGCAGGTGGAGGCCGTGGGGACCCAGAGCCAGGGCGGTGTTGCCGACCAGACCGCTGAGGGGAGAGGGGGCCGCCTGCCCGCTCCCAGGATGACTTCTGAGGCTGGCAGTGCCCTCGGCCTGCTCCGCACATTCCTGAGGGAGCCCATCCTGGTGCCTGCAGGCAGACGGGGGGCCCAGCGGCCGGGCCTGGACGTCAGGGAAGAGGTGCAGGCTGGGAGGGCGCGGGGAGCCCACAGTGTAGCGCTTCTGCCCCCGGAGACTGAGCTCACCTCAGGGAAGATTCTGAAGAAGATGTGGGTGGCAGGGAATGAGCTTTGAGCTCACTGTCCCTCTGGCAGGAGGTCCAGCCATGCGACATGAAGCACCCCGGAGGGGCGGAGGGGCGGCTGCTCCTCCAGGAGGTGAGGGGCGGGGAGGGACCGAGGTGTCCCGGGCTGGAGGGTCCTCACAGCTGATCACTCAGACACGGTATTTACTGGGCATGTTCAGTGTCCCTGAAAGTAGAACGCGCAGATCAAATGGCCACTCGATGGCTGATTTGGACACCTAGGTAGATGGCGAAGGAACCAACTCAACTGTCCCCAAGCAGCAGGAGTGGCCCCTTTTCTCCAAACCTCCTGGACTAGGGCCGGGCAGCCTGGCTCGTGGGTGGGGTGGCCATGTGGGCTCCGCCCGGGGCCCCCAGTCACCTGCAGGAAGCCAGCGGGCAGGAGGTGTGACAAGATGACCAGGGGCAGGATGGGGCCAGTAGCAGGACACGTCACAATGGTGACACCTGGCAGGCATTGTGTCCACCGCCCCTGAGGCCCAGCCTGTCAGGAGCCGGATGCAGGGGTGTGGATTTGCAGGGTGACTGAGGTGGGGCCTGGGGCGGAGTTGAGGGGCTGTTGGAAACCTGGGCGTGTTTTCATTGCTTCAGCAAATATACCCCGAGTTTCCGCTGTTCGCCTGCTGCCAGCAGGGGTGTCTGCTCACGGCGGGCAAGGCCCTGCCCCGGGCCCACGGCAGCGCGGAGGTGACCACACGAGTCACTGAGGGCTGCGGAGAGACGGACGGGATGCTGTGGTGGAGAGAGAGCGGGCGCCCGAGGGCAGTCCCTGGGGGGTGGGCGCCTGGTCTTTTCGAGGAGCTGACACTTTAGAAAAATCCTGGAAGGTAAAGCAGCCACGCAGAGAGGTAAGACCATGCTGGGGGGCGGGGGGGGGGGTGGAGTGAGCCCTGGCCCGGGTGCACGAGGGCTGTGGTGGCCGGTCGGCCAGAGGAGGAGTGAGGTCTGGGCAGGGGCCAGGCAGTAGCGGGGCTTCAGAGACAGGTGGGGTAGTGGAGGTTTACTTCCGGAGCACGCAGGGACGCGGTCCGATCCACCCGCGTGGCTGTAGCAGGTGTCACCAGCTGTGGGGCAAGCAGGTCATGGGGAGGGGGATGGCAGCAGATGGGTGCTGGTTGGAGGGAGCGGGGGGCCAGACTGCCAGGTGTCCGGCTGGAGCCAGCTGCCGTGGAGGGAGGGGCCCTCCTGGGGTTTTCAGGGTGGTGGCGGTTCTCGTGCAGGAAAGGCCATCTCCTGGGTTCCGATGAAAATTTGGACCCGGGCAGCTGGGAATATGGTGGCTCTCCCATTACCCGAGGGAGGAGTCTGGGGAGAGGGAGCAAGACCTCCTTGGAAGCTCAGAAAGCGTTAGGGGCCCAGGCGGAGCTAGGAGCCGGAGGCGAGCCGGGGCTAAGCTCCGCGCCCACGTTGCGTAGGAGGTAGGCTCTGGGTGGCCTGGCCCGGCCATGGTTTGTAAAGCCCTGGGGTTGGGCGCCGCAGAGGAGGGGCCGCAGCCAGGACCCTGTTTCCCAGCCAGGAAGCCGCTTCGTGGGGAGGAGGGAGCCCTTGCCCAGCATCTGAGGTGAGGAGCAGGGGGCTTCCCATGCAGCACCGTGCCCTCGGGGCCCCCCTTTCCTGCACCTGACCCTGTGGCCAGAACCCACACATCTGTCCAAAAGCGAGAGAAGGAAAGGGCTGGCCTGCACAGGGAGCCGTTGCCACATTTTCCATCCTCAGAGCCGGCAGCCTGTGGTGTGGACGGGAGCTCCTCAGTGGACCCCCCACGTGGGCTGTGTGGACTGGGGTGCGGGGGAGGGGCCCAGGGTGTCGTGGAGCTGCCTGGCCCCGCCCTTCCCTGCTGCCACCGCCAGTGAGACAAGCATCGGCCCCGAGGTCACACTGATGGTTGTTTCGGGTGGTCCGGCCTGAGGTCCTCCTGCGGCCAGGGCTCAACTGCAGTGCAACTAGGGACAGACCGACAGCCGCCACCCAAGGCCAGCTCTGCCGCTGCCAGAGACACTGGTCTGATGCCGCTGTGGCCACACCAGCCAGTCCGCTGTGGTCCGAGCAGGGGAGGTAAACGGGGCAGGTGAGAGTCCATCAGACTCTGGTTCCTCCGCCGTTTGCATCGATAGAAGGGTGCCAGGGGACAGACTTTGCCAGAAACAGAAGTAGTTCTACTTGGGTGATGTCTGTTTCATCCTGTCCGAATATCACAACCGCCCAGCCCAGGAGGAAGTGCACACAGGTCCGTTCTGGGCACTGAGCTAGGAGTGCAGGACTCAGGTGAACCCGCTAATACCTGTGTGCCATGGTGCCGGGCAGGTGTGTGGTGACAGATGCCACGCAAGGGGACATTGGGGGTGCTGTTGGGAGCAGGGCCCCCGGGGCGGGCTTCTCGGGTGAGGCAGCATTTGATGAGAATGGAGCTCTGGAGCCTGGCCCGCCCAGACCCCTGGGCACCCCGCCACCTCCCGCACCCCCTGCTACCCCCTCTCCTCTGAGCATGTAAAGCACCAGCCACCACAGGATCACCCTCGGCCAGCTCTCTGTCCACCGGTTGACACAGAGGGGATGGGATAGTTTTGCTTTGGAAAGACGGCTCATCTCACTGAGTGAGAGAAACAGAGATCCTGCTGGAGTCAGGGTTTGATTGAGCCCTGGAAACGGCGCAGCCGCAGAGCCCGGGCAGTGCTGTCGTGGGTGTGGCAGCCTTGGGGCTGGGCACCGTCCTATGGTTGGGATGCCACTGACCCCTCTCCTCTCTCTCTGGGTGCCCAGGTCCCGCCCGCCCTTCAGTCTGATGTCCGTCCAGCCCTCCAAGCACCTGGAATGGAATGAGTCTATGCACTCCCTCCGGATAAGTGTGGGGGGCCTACCGGTGCTGGCGTCCATGACCAAGGCGGCTGACCCGCGCTTCCGTCCCCGCTGGAAGGTGATCCTGCCGTCCTTCGTGGGCGCCGCTGTCCTCTGGCTGCTCTACTCCCACCGCCCGCCCCCAGGCAGGCCCCCTGCACCCAACGCCCACAACTGGAGGCTCAGCCAGGCGCCTGCGGACCGGTACAATGACACGTACCCCCTGTCTGCCCCCCAGAGGACGCCGGGGGGCACCCGGTACCGCTTTGCGGTTATCGCAGACTTGGACACGGAGTCAAGAGCCCGAGAGGAAAACACCTGGTTCAGTTACCTGAAGAAGGGCTATCTGACCCTGTCAGACAGCGGGGACAAGGTGGCCGTGGAGTGGGACAAAGGTCACGAGGTTCTCGAGTCCCACCTGGCTGAAAAGGGGCGGGGCATGGAGCTGTCCGAACTGATTGTCTTCAATGGGAGGCTCTACTCTGTGGACGACCGGACGGGGGTCATCTACCAGATCGAGGGCACCAAGGCCGTGCCCTGGGTGATTCTGTCCGACGGCGATGGGACTGTGGGGAAAGGTAGGTCGGGCCCTCTCCGCCTCCCGGCTCTGGCTGAGGTGTGGGGGGACAGGTTTGGGCTGACTCTCTGCCAGGTCGGTTTGCGCACGTGTGCGGTAAACACGCCCAGGAGGTCCCACCGGGCAGAGCCGTCTCCCTCCTGCCTCTGGCCCACGCCCCCTGTCCCCCACCCCGAGCTGGGAGCTGAAGCCTTACGGGGCCTGGGACCGAACAGCTTCTAGCAGTGGGAGCTGTTCCCAGAAGACTGGCCACAAGGCGGGCCCCGTTCCAGCACTAGTTCGAGGGCCTCGTCCACTGCTGCTCTCGGTGACCCCAGGCCGAGCCCTTTCTTGCACACAGGGATGACCCCCCCCCCCGAGTGTCTTACCTTTAATTTTTTTTTAATGTTTTATTTATTTTTGAGAGAGAGAGAGAAACAGTGTGAGCAGGGGAGGGTAAGAGAGGGAGCCACAGAATCCGAAGCAGGCTCCAGGCTCCGAGCTGTCAGCACGAACCCAACGTGGGGCTCGAACCCACGAACTGTGAGATCATGACCTGAGCTGAGGTCAGACGCTGAACTGAGCCACCCAGGTGCCCCTGAGTGTCTTACCTTTAAAGCCACAGTGTCCAATTGCTCTTGTTTTGAACTGAGGCCTTATTGGAAAGGTAAACTGAGGCTGCCTGGTGCTCTTTTCTGGAAACCCAGCCGAGGGAGGGCCTGTGCATAGCAGTGACCACACTGGAGGGGACCTGCACTCAAAAACCAGCTGTGACCCACTGCTCTGTTGTGCCAGAAAGGAGTTACCGCTTTCAGCCCGCAGGGACACGGAGCCAGAGCGGCCCGCGGGGGTGGACAAAAGGGGTGCGCCGTCTAGGAAACTAGGCTGCCAGCCTCGCTGAGGTCGGCGAGTGGCAGGACGTAGCTGGGCCGTGGGGCTTGGGGTCTGCCAGCCCTCCGCCGAGTGGTAAAACCCCTTCCATAGCCTCGAGCCGTCGGCAGGAACGACCTCGGCCTACATTTTAGAGAAAACACTGGTTGCCCGTTTCCTGCCTTGGTCTGTCAGCGTTTGTGGGCAGCCATTACAGTGGTGTTCTTCCCCGTTGGATCAGGAAGAAAGCGGATAACGGGAGCCTTGGGTCAGGTCATCAGAAGGGACCAAAGACCTGGTAGATGGGGAGGGTCTTATCTTGGACGTGACCTGGGGGGTGGATGGGGTCCCTGCAGAGCATTCGGAGGCTGAGGCTCTAGGTCCTCGCCTCGCAGGACGTGTGCGGAAGGAAGCAGGCACACGCAGGGCACGGTGCGGGGTGGCTCTCCCGCGCAGCCCGCGTGCATGCAGCCTCCGTGGGCTCACAGTAAGGAGGCCTGCCCTGCCCGAGGGGATCAGCATGCCGGTCAGAGCAGACGGGACCCCCGCCAGCCCCTCAGCTCTGGCCACTGGTGCTTCACGTCCACTCGATGGGTGCTGGCCGCCGTTCCAAAGACAGAGGCCGCTCTCTGCCCTGATGACCGCTCCAGGCACTCCCACCTGCCCAGGGTGGGGGGTGATCCTCAGGTTGGGGCGCAGCTTGAGAAACAGTTTGGGGACCAGGGGAGGTCAGCCAGTGGAGCAACAGGTGAGGCACTGGCAGTAGGAGCCGTCAGAATCCGTTTAGGACAGGCTGTCCCAGCAGAGGGTTCCTGGATCGAGAGGCGGGGAGACAGGTGTTAGGGGAAGGGGAGAGTAACCGGCAGGGGGCAGGTGCCCCACTGCTGACCCTCTGGGAAGGGCGCCCTGAGGCAGACTCTCCCCCGCTCTCTGGCCATCGCCCTGCATGACGCCACACCCCACAGGAAGCGGGGGAGCCCCGGGGTGGCCGTGCTCTCAGCCGCGTCCCTGCGTCTCCCTGTCCCCAGGCTTCAAAGCCGAGTGGCTGGCGGTGAAGGACGAGCGCCTGTACGTGGGCGGCCTGGGCAAGGAGTGGACCACCAGCACGGGGGAGGTGGTGAACGAGAACCCGGAGTGGGTGAAGGTGGTGGGCTGCAAGGGCAGCGTGGAGCACGAGAACTGGGTGTCCAGCTACAACGCTCTGCGGGCCGCCGCCGGGATCCAGCCGCCAGGTAAGGGGCCGCCCCGCGGGGACACCGACGTGCTGCGTGCGCTCCTTCCCCGCGCATGCGCTCTCAGAGCATGGCCCGGCATTGGCCAGCGGCTGCTCGCTCCTCCATCCCTTCGCTGCCCCTGGCGGGTGGCCTCCTGCTGTCCGAGACCCCAGCCCCTCCCCCATGTGAGCTCTCCTGGCCGTTCCCCGCGGGAGGGGCCCGGGCCTCGCCCCGACCAGCTAGAAGCAAGGTGCTCCTTCCCTCGCCTTCCGGCAGTGTCACACGTGTCACGGCTCGGCTCGTGGCGGGGTCGGCATGCTCCTAGCGGCCGGGTGGCTGGCCCAGGCTTGGGGGCGTGGCGCTGAGGCTGTTGCTTGGCCCCCAGACAGGAGGGGCTGCTGCCTCCCTTTCAGCCTCGAGGGAGCGCCTCCCCCACCCCGGATCCGATCCCTTCCTCACAAATCCAACCTGCTGCTTTACCTCGCTCCCTTCCCCCGGGCTCGCTGGCCGTTCTCCTTGGTTAGCGGCACAGGGACCCAGTCCCCGGGGCGCCAGGGACAGAACAGCCTGGCCGGTCTCCGTCGGGCTTCCCCTCCTCTGGGTGATGGAGGACACGGACCGACGGAGAGCCCCTCAGGGAGCAGGGAGGCCTCACTGGGAGGAGCGGGGACACGCGCGGGCGGCGCAGCGGGGCGCGGCCCGGTGACCCTGTGTCGCGTGCCCCCAGGCTACCTCATACACGAGTCTGCGTGCTGGAGCGAGACGCTGCAGCGCTGGTTCTTCCTGCCGCGCCGCGCCAGCCACGAGCGCTACAGCGAGAAGGACGACGAGCGCAAGGGCACCAACCTGCTGCTGAGCGCCTCCCAGGACTTCGGCGACGTGGCCGTCAGCCGCGTGGGCGCCGTGGTCCCCACGCACGGCTTCTCCTCCTTCAAGTTCATCCCCGACACGGACGACCAGATCATCGTGGCCCTCAAGTCCGAGGAGGACGCGGGCCAGGTGGCCACCTACATCCTGGCCTTCACGCTGGACGGCCGCTTCCTGCTGCCGGAGACCAAGATCGGAGACGTGAAGTACGAAGGGATAGAGTTTATTTAAGTTTACAGCGTTCGGGCCGGCAGGGCCGAGCGCGGCGGCCTTCGGCTCCGTCAGGACTCGCTCTGGTAGCGGGAGAGGGCCAGAGGACTGCACTGTTCCCGGGGTTTTGTGTTTCCCTTTCTTCTTTTTTTCCCCCCTTTTTGGAGCTCAGGTGTGTGCCTGGTTCAGACTCCCCCTCCCAGAACGGGGAGCCCCGCCCCGGGGTGCCGGGAAAGGGGCTGGAGCTGGAGGGGGGCAGCTCCCTGCGGCCGCGGGTTCTGTGCACCGCCACCTAGTGGTGGCAGCTGGTCCCTGCAGGCGTCCAAACCTGGGGCCCCTCTTCCAGGCCCCCCACCCCCACCCCGTTCCCGCGCACCTCCCTTTTTCTCGTTCCCTTTGTTGTTTTGTTCAATAAATGTGTCTTGAGCTCCTGCTGTGTGTCCAGCCCTGTCCCGGCTGTGGGAGCCAAACAGCGAGTCAGCAGTGGACCTGCCCTTAGGAACTCCCAGGCCACCCTCTCTTCTTCCTTCCAGGTGAACCTCCTGCATTAAATCCACTCCTCAAGGCACCGGGGAAGGACCCTGTCTACACTTCAGGGTGTTACAGGACTGTTGTGGGCGAGGGCAGACCTCCAGGGACGCATCTGCCCAAAGCCTGCAGGACAAGGACACAAGTTCGCTCCTTTGTCCTCAGCCTCACAGCCGACAGCCCCCGCCTCTTGTGGCCGACTCCACAGCCTTTCCCTTCAGGAAGATTCTGTGTCCAGGCAGCACTTTGATGTTTTAATTACTCTGCTCGCTTCTGCACCACGTACACTGAGGTTTTAATTATTAACTTATTTTAATTAAACCAATTTCCTTTCTCACAGTGGAGTTGCTAAATCTTATCACACAGAGCAAAGTCCTATAGTTAATAAACTCATTCCCAGCAGCGGAGACAAGTCAGGAAGTGTATCAAAATCCTTGGTCAGAGGACATAAAGGTAAAACATTAGCAACTGTCACAAGCCACCGTGGCCTCTAAGACTTCCACGAACGAGGACCTGTGACTTCCTCTATGGGCCCGCCCTGGGCCCGGGGCGCGGGGCTGTCTCCAGGAGGTGCGTACGAGGCCCACCGGGCCCTGTGCTCCGTGCCCGGGCCTTTTCTTTCTCCCTCCCCCGGGGAGCCCGCAGCCTCCTCTCTGGAAACGGCACACAGGCCTCTCACCTGCGTCCCCACGGCCCCTTCGCGCCCCGCGGCCGAGGCAGAGCGTTCAGGACAGGTCAGCCAGGCCCAGAGTGAGGCGGGCGCTTCTCGGGAGGGGGGGACGTGCGGTGCCTGACGGTCCGGGAAGGACCCGTGTCTCAGGCTGTTCCCACGTGCGGACTCTGACACCGCTGCGGAAGGACCCGTGTCTCAGGCTGTTCCCACGTGCGGACTCTGACACCGCTGCGGAAGGACCCGTGTCTCAGGCTGTTCCCACGTGCGGACTCTGACACCGCTGCGGAAGGAGCCCAGCGAGGACCCCTCTTCCACCATAAAACATCTCACAAAAGCCTGTGGCGGGTTCTTTTGGAACTCGGTTCCCGCTGGACGGGGCCTGGAAGACCCGAGTGTTTTCTGACCTTGCCTGGCCAGGCTCCCTGCCCCACGTCCTTGGGGAACGTGCCTGCTGCCGGCGCTGTGCGAGTTTTTAAAACCGAAGCAACCTTCGGAAGGTTGGAGGACTTGGCACCGTCACTACGTCGCGCCCTGTCAGAGGGCACTTTAGTTGGCCTCACGGTTAGGACTCGGGGCTGTTGTAACGCCAGATATTTCTTGTTTCTGTGTTGGCTGCTGTACGTGTCAGGGTCGCGTTCCTTCCTGCTGGAGCCATTGTCTTCTAAACAGGAAAGTGACAGAGGGGACTGACTGCTGCCTCTCCCGGGTGTGTGCTGGCTGTGGGCCAGAGGGCGGGGGCCCTCACACAGGCTGGGGCCCCAGGGCGCGCTCTGTCCTGTGCTGGGCGGGGGTCTGATGGGCCGCGGGAGCTGGCGGCACAGACTGAGGGAGACTTTCTGGAAACGGAACCCTCCCGGCCCAGCTTTTCCTGTGTCTGAAGGCGCTCGCTCGGTCATAGAGGTTAAGCATATGTGCCGTGAAGTCCCTTGGTGGTTCCAGTCCCGGCCCTGACGCTCCCCAGCCGTGTGACCTGGGACAGCACGTCTGACTTCTCGGTCCTCCGAGCCCCTTGTCTGTAAAGGGAGGATGCTGGGTGAGCGTGCGCTGGGGCTCTCCGGGCGGCCGGGCGATGAGGAGGGGGCCCTTAGCGTGTCTGTGGAGCTGCGGGGTCGAGACCGTTCCCAAGGGCGGGCGGTAGCCCAGGAAGCCCTACCTGGAACCTTCAGGGGCACCGGGGAGGCAGGGCTGATGCAGGGAGGCAGGCCTGGGCTGGCGTAGGAGAGCCTGGGAGGGTGTGCGAGTGCGCTCACGGGTCCCTTTCTCTCTCCAGACCCTCCCGCCCTGCTCTGCGTCCCCAGGGGCTGAGCTGGGGGGGCTCGCCTACTGTCGGGAGGGAGGAGGATGAGCTGGGGGACCCCAATTCCCTCCGGCGGGGCTGCGTCTGGCACGTCTCGCAAGGTGGGTCCATCTGCCCCCAGCCTGCGCTCCAGGCCCTGCTGGCCTGAGAGTGGTCCACGCTGCAGGCACCACCCACCTCCTGGACTGTCCCTACCCCTGCTCACTCCCGCCTCGTAGGGCCCCCCCTTTCTTAAAGCCTACGTCAATGACCCCAGTTTGGAGCCTTCTGTTTCCTCCTGGGAGCCTGCCCCATCAGATACCGCAGGGAGGTCAGGGAAGAAGGTCCGGAGAGTGTCCATGGACTGAGCCACAAGGAGGACCCGGTGTTCTGGGCAGTCCTCCGGAGAACAGCTCCAGGAGAGCCGGGAGGAAGAAGCCAGAGGCAGCAGCCTGAGCTGGGACCAGACAAGGAACCGGAAACGGAGGAGAGAGGAGCTGGAAAGCAGCCTTGGCCCGTCTCTTTGCGGAGCCTCAGACCCCGCGGACTCTGGCTCACGAGCTCCTCACACGGGTGTGACCGGCCTGCTGGGCGCCGTCTGTATTCAGCAGGTGATTCATCAGTGAAAAGAGAACGCCCAAGCGCCATCTTGGAACGGGGTGGGAAAAAGTGCGATTAATTTCTTCCCAAACGCTAACCCTGTCGTCCGCCCTTGAAATTGCTGGGTAAATTGTACCTTCATAAGACTGTTTAAAAGATATAAACCATAAATAAAATGCCTTCATGCCAAGAACATTCCAAGGCCAAATGATTTTACTGGTGAATTGTACCAGAGATTTAAGGGAGAGACAATACTAAGCCAACACAAAATCTTCCATGATTTTGGAAACCGGGGACCCTTCCGACTAGGGCACCGCTCTCCTGACACCAAAGCCAGACAAACCTATTACAAGAAAAGAAAAGACCAGCAGCCCTTTCGAACATCTATGCAAAAGTCCCTGACTAAAGTTTAGCTTGTTGAACCCAGCCGTATATAAAAGTGAAAATAATTCATGAGAGGGTGTGTTTTACTCCAGGAATGCAAGGTTGGTTCAATATTCTACAAGTAATGAAATCCACCACGCTGGCAGACCGAAAGGACAAAATCACATGATAATCTTGAAAGATACAGAAAAAGCATTTGGCAGAATTCAACCCCTGTTCCTGATTTAAAAACAAACAGAACTCTCAGCAAACCAGGCATAAAAGAAATGTCTCTCACCTGATTCAGGGCACCTAGCATAAACCTACAGCAAACATCATACTTTGTGCCGAAGACTGAAGGTGTCCCCCCAAGGCAGGGAACGAGGTAAGAATGTCTGCTCTCACCACTCCCCTCCTCCCGTCCCGCCCAACAACCTCATTTCATATTCTGGAGCCATTTTAAACCACACAGAAGTTGCAAAATTAGTAGAGTGTGGCTGGGTTCCCTTCGCGCAGCCTTCTCGGGTGCTGACGCCTTCCGGTTCCCACGACCGTAAGCGCAGTGATCAGACGCGGGAAACGGACATAGTTCTCATCCCTTTCATTCCCACTCCTCCTGTGGGGTGTCCCGGACAAGGAAAAGAAAGTCACTCAGACTGGAAAAGAAAGAGTGACACTGTCTTTTTTTGCCAAAGACCAGATCGGCTAGGCAGAAAAGCCGAAGAAGCCTTCAAAAAACAGCTACCAGAATGGACAGTTGAGTTTAGCAGAGCTGAAGGGTGCACGGCGCACGTGCAGAAATTAACATTTCTATACAGCTAGCACGAACAACTGGAAACCCTGAAAGCGCTGGACACGGAAATCTAACAAAATATGCACAAGATCAATAGGCCGGAAGTGTAAAACACTGATGAGACCAAAGAAGACCCAAATAAAGGGAACAGTATCGTTGTGGATAGGAACCCAGTTCTGAGAAGAAAAAACAAAGGCAAAGGACTGACACCATCTGACCTGTAGACTTAATATAAAGGTATAAGGAATCAAAGCTGCTGAACGGTAGACAGATACATCAAAGGAACAGAAGGGTCTATAAATAGACTCGTATGCATGTGGTCAGTGGATTTTGGACCAAAGTGTCGGGGTACTTCCGCAGGAGAAAGGCTGTCTTTGTGGAAGTGGGGTCAGGGCCACTGGAATCTGTAGAGACAAATGGTTGAAACCCTCAACCCCTACCGCTCACAAAAGTAACTCAGAATAGATCACAGAACTAAATGCGAGAGCTAACGGTACAAAAGTCCAGCAGACCATAGGCTTTGGGTCAGACAGAGATTTCTCCAACACAACACGGAAAGGATGAGACCTTGAGCTTCATTCAGATTCGAAAGCTTCGTCCTGCAGAAGACACTGTTAAGAAGACCAGAAAGTGTGAAAAGATTTTTTAAAAAAATCTGCAAGTCCTATCTGCTGGAGGACTTGCGTCCGGAATACATAAAGAACTTGTACAGCTCAGTAATGAGACAGTCAGCCCCGCGTCTAAAATGTGCCTGAGATTTAAACAGACATCGCGCCAAAGAGGAGGTACCAGGGACCATCCAGCATCTGAAAAGATGCTCAACAGTATGAGCCGTTAAAGCCACCAGGAGACCCCCCCCCCCCCCCCCCCCGTGTCCCCACCACGATGGATAAAATTAACAAGACTGGCAATGCCGAGCACTGGCAAGGATTTAGAGCCACCGGGACGCTCAGACCGCTGCCAGCAGGGACGCGGACCGGTTTGGCCGCTGTGGGAGCCAATCCGACAGTTTCTTTAAAAAGTTAAACGTCTATCACATGACTCGGAAATCCTATCACTCAGTATTTCACACAAAAGAAAGCAACGCTTGTGTTCACACCAAGTCGTCTTCCCAGATGGTCCTCGGAGCTTTATGTGTGGTAGCTGAAACCTGGTACTGACCCAAATGTCCCTCCGCGCACGTCAACACACACGCACATCGTGGTCCGTCCACGTGGGGCACTACGCTCAGGACAAAAGAGAACCGATGGCTGGTATTTGCAGTGACATGAATGAATCTCAAAAGCCTCGTGCTAAGTAAAAGCAGCCAGATACAAAACATTACACATTATTGTATGTTGCTGTTGATATGAAATTCTAGAACACGCAAAACAGATCGGTGGTTGCCAGGGCTGGGGGCTGGGGAAGGGGACCGACTGCAAAGGGGCATACGTTTGAGGATGATGAGAATGTTCTGTAGATCACGGTCAAGGTCATGGTTGCCATTTGTATACCTCTGTGAAAACTCATTAAATCCATGTGCTTTAATGGAGGTAAATTCTACCTCAAGAGAGCAGGGGGGAGGGGCAGAGGAAGAGAGACGGAATCTGAAGCAGGGTCCACACTCAGCATGGAGCCCGATGCAGGGCTTGATCCCACGACCCTGGGATCGTGACCTGAGCAGAAACCAAGAGTTGGACGCTCAGCCGTCTGAGCCTTCAAGGTGCCCAGAGCCAATTTTTTGTAAAAAACAAAGAGTGTGGGTTTGAATCCCAGCTCCTTCCCTTCTAGCTGCACAGCCGGGCACCCTGCCTCTCCCGCCTCTGTCTTCTCATCTGTAAAGGGGGTGAGGCAGAGAAGCTACGGCCCTTGGGGTTCAAGTAGCAAATGGGCCGGTCCGAGCGGAAGGTCTACGGGAGACCTCACAGGCAGCGTTTCTGCGCACGGCGCGGAAGTGGGGGAGACTCAGGAAAGAAAACCCCACGAGCTGGCCAAGGGTCCTCGCCCCCAAAAACCCCCAGGACTCTCCCGGCCATGTTGGCCGCAGCTTCCCGGTGACAGCAGCTGGGCGGCCGTCTGCGGGGTCCGGGGCTTTCCATCTCAGCGGCACTGAGTCCCTCCTCACCGGGCCAGGCCCCCTCAAGCTCCGTTCCATGTTCCCCCTATGGAAAGGCCTGGAAAGCCCCTGGGGAGTCCATACTTGGATTCCCTGATGAGGCCTCGGCCCCACATCTTCCTTGGCTGAACACGAAGGACTTTCGGGAACCATGGGGCTAGAGACTCAGCCACCTGAGTTGTAAACAGCGCCGCTGTGAAAACTAAGAAAAAGGAAACCTCGGTTCGAACGGAGGGGGGCAGCGGGAGGGGAGCGCTCACCCCTGCACCAGCTGCCTCGTGCACACCCGGCTGGAAGAGACCTGGTTGCACCTGGAAGCATTGCCACCCCACCCGGACGAGGGGCCCTCCCTCACTCCCTCCCCCACCGCAGCTCAGCCAGTGAGAAGCCACGTCCGCCTCCTCCCACTTTACCCCAGGGGCACCTCTAAGAAATCGCCTCCTCTTCCTGGCCCGGTGGACTTGTCCGTGGCTTTGCCGTAGGCAGCTCGCTCCAGGTAGCCATTCTCCGCTCTTCCGAATAAACGGACTGTCGCTGGTAAGATACCTGGCAGTTTTGTTTTTAAGGGTAAGGCCACCACCACCTCCCAAAGGACTTCCTTTGTATTCCTTTCCTGACGGGCAACTTGTTTGGGCAAAAATCGTGGGGACCGCGAGAAGGGGGGTCCTGGAGGTTCTGTACCAGTGAGCCCTCAAGCTCCCTGATCCGGATGGGATTTTATTGATTTGTTTTTACATTTATTTATCTTTTGGGAGATAGAGTGAGACAGAGCATGAGTGGGGAGGGTCAGAGAGAGGAGGAGACCCAGAATCTGAAGCAGGCTCCAGGCTCTGAGCAAGCTGTCAGCACAGAGCCCGACACGGGGCTCGAACCCTGAGATCATGACCTGAGCCGAAGTCAGACGCTTAGCTGACTGAGCCACTCAGGTGCCCTGGATAGGATTTTTAAAGCTCACCACGGTCTCTCTTGCCAGCGCTGTTTCCAGATGCTTCTCCCCCCGGGTATCTGGTTTCTCTGGAGGGAGCTAGATGAGCCGTGTAGCTTCCTAAAACCTCATGTGGTGGGCGGACAGCCGTTCAGTGCCTGACCTCGGCGCTCACTCCCGGGATCGCACCGTCGGGGACACGGCATGTCTCAGCCCTGGCCGCACCCGGCAGCCGCCTGGAAGGCTTTGCAATGCCAGCGCCTGTCCCCACCCCGGGGATGGTGACGGGGTGGGTTTGCACATCAAGAGTTTGTGAAACTCCCAGGTGATTGGCACGTGCAGACCAGGCTGAGAGCCACTAGGCTAGAGAGACCTGGGGACATTCCAAGGGACAAATCATTCGGAACCAGGAACCGTGGGATGCAAGTGACAAAAAGAGAAGAGGGCATTCATCGGCTCATTTAACCACGAATCCCAGGACTTGACCTTGACAGCCGGACCCAGGGGCGCAGACCAGAGTCGGGACTTACTGCCTCCGGGTCTCAGTTCCACCCTCACCTGCACCCCCGGTGGGCTTTCCCCCCCCCCCCCCCCGGCGTCAGCCCCCCTCTTCCCCCCATCCGCACACTCCCTGTGGTTACCCTCCCTGGTCTGAAGCTGACTCCCGCTGCGCTGGCTGCTGTCGAGGCCTCTCTCCGGGCCATCCCCGGGGCAAGGGGCCTGCACGCCCTGAGCTGCCAGGTCTGGGCCAGACTCCGGGGAGCCTGGGCCCCCAGACGGCGGGGGAGGCAGGCAGGGGCCTTCCCGGAAAACCAGGAAAACCGCTGCTGCTCTCTGTGGGGGGAGGGGCGAGAAATGGCTGTGAGGGGCTCCATGACTTACAGGCCCCCTGCGGGACTGAGTCCCTGCGAGAACAGCCCGTCCTGGGGGTGGGGGTGTGCTCCGACCCCGCCCGGTGCGGGCCCTGGAGTCACCGCTGCACGTGGGGTCAGGCGCGTCCCCTGCTGGCTGCATCCTCGAGCCTGCGGTCTCCCGTCTCCCAGTCTCCCAGCGTCCCTCCCAACGTAAAGGGATGAATCACGCAGCCTGGCAGAGGGTGCCGTCCCCGCGGCGGCCGGACCCAGGACCCGGCGCCAGCCTTCGGGGGAGCCCACGTCTCACCGGCGTGGCCCCGGCCGGTCTGCTCCCCGCACCCCCCCTGCTCTTCCCGCTTCCCAGCGCCAGCCTTGGGGCCAGTCCAGCTCGGCCACCTTGCTCTGGTTCTCAAGTCCGTTAGATGACAACCTTGACATCCAACATCTGCAGCCAGGGCTGAGAGGAGGGAGGGGCCCAGGGAGCCCTGGGCTGGCAGCCAATCCCAGAAGAAACCCAGGTCAGGTGGTTTCTAGAAATCGAAACCAAACTGTTTTCTGCAGTATTTCCTGGGACCAGCCTGGCCACACTGCACGCTGGGTTTCTGGGTGGACGAGGGGTCCTGCAGCAGGTAGGCGAGAGGATCCAGGACAGCCATCAGGAGTTGCCTCAGGTAAGCTCAGGCCTCCTGGTCTCAGGTGGGTGTCCCTCTCACTACCCAATGTGATCTAGGGGGTACAGTCTCCCTGTTGGTACTCAACTGGGGATCTGGTACTCTTCCTCAGCCCAGAAATCACCATTGCTGCTCCCAGATCCCCAGGGTCTCTATGTACAGCTGTCCAGGTTGTTCACTGCACAAGGACAAAGGGCAAACGCGCTTAGAATTTAGCCCAGTGCCCTCTCATCGCTTTGTGCATTCCAGCCCACGCCTACACCTGTCCAGAGGAAGAGTAACTTTTTCTAATTTGCAAAAGGCACCCTATGAGCCAGGGGCAGGCAGCCTTATCCCAAGTTCCCCTATGAGGGGGGCAGGCTGTAGCAGGCGGCCACGCCCACCTCAAGGCAGCCATATTTGCATACCACCTACCAGGTGCTTGATTGGCCATCTTTAATTGAAAACTGGGGTGCTGCCTCAGGGTCACCAGCCCTGAACTTGTAAGGGTGCCCACTTGTTGGGCCCGGGAGTGCTGTAGGGCCGCAGGACTGGCCCCTCCACCTTCGGGACATGGTGGACGGGCAGGGGAGGGGCAGGCTGGGATGAAGATGAAACCAAGCCCCAAGAATTACAGAGAAGCAAGAATTCCAGGCAAACATTTGGAAGAGTTGGGCGCCCTCACCCCCCACCCCTGCCCCCCAACAGCTGGCTGTGTGCTCTCGGTGGCCCGAGCCTCTCCGAGCCTTGTTTCTTGGGGACACTAACGTCAGAGGTGGCAGCACCACGTCCCCTGCCAGCATTTCCTCCCCACACTGCTCCCCCAACCCCGTCTCATCCCCACCCCCACCCCCACCCCGCTGCAGCCAGTCCCAGGTCTCAGCCCTGACTCCCCCTCCCAGCCATGGCCTCTGGCCCTCTCTGTCACTCCTGCCTGGATTTCTGAGGACCTCCTGAGATGTCCCCTCCCTTTCGCGGGCGCACCGAGAGCTCTCAGGGCACGCCCACAGGAGTCCAGCTGCCAAGAGTAAAGCCCTCTCTTCAGCAAGGGCCACCGGGCCTCTCGGGGTCTGGGCCCTGCCCGGCCAGGGGCCTCCCTCCCCCTACAGCCTCGCCCAGAGCCTGGTTTTCCAAGATAAGCTTTTGTTCCCGCTGCTGGAGGCCTCACCCGCTCCCCCCACCCTTCGTCTGGGCGAGTCCTGCTCCTCCTTACACGCCGGGGACCACCCTTGGGTGAGGGGCTCCCGACGGGGCACCTGCCATGCTCATGGCCGAGAGCAGGGCCAGCGCACACAGGGTCTGAAGGATCCTGGTCCCGAGGGCGGCCCAGCTCTGCCGTCTGACTGCTGCTTTCTCCTGCCGCAGGACGAGGGCCTCCCAAGCGAGCCATGGCCCTCCCGTGGCTCCTCTGGACGTGGCTGCTGGTTGCCGGGACCCAAGGTGAGCTGAGTCCCCGGAATCCCCAAAGCAGCTGCTCCCCATTCTGTGGGGCTGACCCCTCCCTGCAGAAAACCTAGCAACGTTCTGCCCAGCTCACTGGGGTCTTCTCTCCTGCTCGGAGCCCCGGTCGTCCCCAGTGTTGGAGGCTTGTAGGTTCCCTGGGGACACCAAGGGGTTCTCCGTTTCATCCAGTGGGGAGCGGAGGGACTGAGCACCAGGAGCCCAGCACACAGGCCAAAGCTGGGGAGCAGGGGGAGGTCAGACTTCAGCATTCTGGACACCTGTCCCTGGGAGTGTCCTCAGGAGGCCCTTCCTTGTCCTGGTGACCCTTGGAGGCTGGCTGCACCCGACGCGGCACCTGGCTGCTGCCTGACCCTGTCCCAAAGCAGTACCACTTTCCCTCTGCACCCGGCATATCCTGCCAGCGTTTGGGGGGGGGGGTTGCTGGGCCTGCCGTCCCTGGACTCCCCCACAGCCCTCCCCAGGGTCCTTGCTGGGGCGCACAGGCTGCATCCCCGAGCCCCAGGTGGGGTCACATGGGGCCCTTCTCCTCCATTCTGCCCCAGGGCCCGGCCTCCCCTGTCCTCAGGCTTTAGGGTTTGGCTGCCCCTCCTACCTCTTTACCAGTGGAGGATGGGCTCCGACCTCAAAGATAAGAAGGGGTGTGTTACCCCTGTTATGGGGGGGGCATCAGAGCACCCCAGCGGGTGAGCCGTTCGAGGAGGGTGGGGGGTCTTTAAAGTTCATTGCATGGTGGGCACCCCCACTGGGGGGAACCAACGGGGATGGAGGCCCGGCCTTCCTCCCTGCCGATCCCGTTCCCTCGGGCACCCAGCAGGTGTGCAGGACGGGGACATGCGGCTGGCCGACGGGGAGGCTGCCAACGAGGGCCGCGTGGAGATCTTCTACCAGGGCCAGTGGGGGACGGTGTGTGACAACCTGTGGGACCTCACGGACGCCAGCGTTGTCTGCCGGGCCCTGGGCTTTGAGAACGCCACCGAGGCACTGGGCAGAGCCGCCTTCGGGCCAGGTAGGTACCCCAGAGCTGGGACCGGCTGCCAGAGAAGGGGCTGTCACCTGAGACACGCAAACGACGTGCCCCCTCACCCAGCTTTGGCAAACACTTAAAACAGTGCTAACACCCGAGCTGGCCAGGCGCCCACAGGCAGGCACTCACGCTGCCCTTGCTGGTGGCCGGTCCCTAAGGCCCTGAGAAAGGACCTTACTGAGCCATTTCCCCCAGGAGACACGTCTGTGTGCACAAACATTCCACTGACTTCAGTGATTCCGAAGAAAGGGAAATAATCCAAATATTCGGAGGCGGGGGGCAGGTACAGATGAAGGGCAGTTTGGGGTGCCACCAGAATGAACCCGAACCCACACTCCGATCGCCGCCAGGTCACCCCTGGGTTCAGACCCCGCAGGGCAGCGGAGGGACCCGGGGCGGGAGGGCTGGGGGGGGCTCCCGCCGCCGCAGTAAACGCACCTGTCCTCTGCACTCGGCAGTCTGTGGGGAGCAGCCCTGTCCACGGCCCCGCGCGCCCCACCCGGGCGGAGGGCGCTGACACCCCCGGCGCCACCCTCGTGTGCCCGCAGGCAGGGGCCCCGTCATGCTGGACGAGGTGGAGTGCACGGGGACAGAGTCGTCGCTGGCCGAGTGCAGGTCCCTGGGCTGGCTCAAGAGCAACTGCAGGCACAACCAGGACGCCGGCGTGATCTGCACCAACAGTGAGTCGTCCGGGGACGTGTGCCTCCCGCGCCCCGCCCCGCGCCCCGTACTACGCCCCGAGCCACACCCCCCGCCCGTCCGCCCCCCCCCCCGCCCCTAACCCCCCCCCCCCCCCCCCCCCCCCCCCCCGCACCCCGCACACCTGTCTCGGAGGGGGCAGGACAGCCTTCGGAACCGCCCCCCTCACACGCCGCTCCCCAAGTCCCCAGGGCCCTTCCCCGGGCTGCTCCCAAACGCTCCGCTCCGTTTCACCTGCTCCTTGGGCAGGAGCCGCCTGTCCCCTGCGCGGGGCACCTGCGCGGTGCAGGCTTGCTCTTTAAACCCAGCCTTTTACTTTCCTTCGTCCTCGGTCCGGGACGTGGGAGGCAGCGCCCACACTGTCCACGCCGAGTGTGCCTTAAACCTCACCCTCCGGCCTCCCCCCTGCTCCGCCGCTCGTGCCGACCTCCCGGGGCTGCTCTGTGTCCTATCGTCCCTCTTCCTGGGCTTCACACGGGGCGTGGGGCCTGGGCTTGGGGACAGAGCATTCACGCGTGGACAGAGCAGCGGCAGGGAGGGCTCCCCGGCGGTGGGGGCAGGGCGGGGAGCAGCCCCGGCGGGAGCCCCTGGTGACAGTGGGGGCCGGTGCGCGGAGGAGTGCGGGTCTGGCCCCGCCTGGCTGACTGTAACCCTGACTGAAAGAGACAGAGCAGGTGGGATTGGGTTCCGAGTTAGGGTTTGGGAGTGCCGGGGCAGGGGTGCGTCACCCACTGCACGCCTCCGGAGGTTTCGAGTCGCTTCTCTAGGCCTCGGTCCCCTGAAGGGGGCTGCTAGGGACCCCAGGGCTCTACACCGAGATACCATTGACTCTCCCTCTTCAGAGGGTCAAGCCGGGGAGAAGGTTTTCGTTTTAGAAAGTACCGCCTGGCTGACCTTGAGTGGTCACCTTGAGTGGTTGGGACTTTAAAGGGGCGGGGGGGGGGTGGGGGCTCGGGCTCTGGACGTCCGTGGAGACGCTGCCCGAATGTCGGGGAGCAGAGGCACCAACTTGGGGTGTTCTGCCGGGGTGGGGAGGTTCCATGGGGTTCTGCGCCCCAGAGGGTTGGGCACCCTCATCTTCCCCGGAGCCTTCCCGAGGAGACTGGGCGGAAGGAGACCCAGGCCAGGGGGCAGACGCGTTCTCGGTGGCAGCGCCTGGCCCCTCGTCCTAACAGCGTGCTTCCCGCTGCCCCTTTTAGAAACAAGTGGTGTCCACACCCTTGACCTGTCGGATGAGCTCCCTGCCGCCCTCGAGCAGATCTTTGACAGCCAGAAGGGCTGTGACCTGTCCATCAGGGTGCAGCCGAAGGGCGGGGAGGAGGGCCTGGACATGTGCGGCCACCGGCTGATCCTGGCGACCAACCCCGAGGCCGAGGCCCTGTGGAAGGAGCCGGGCTCCACCGTCACCTTGGAGGTGGACGCAGAGTGCCTGCCTGTCGCCAGAGACTTTGTCAGGTGACCATCCTGGGGCCGGGGGTACCGGGGCTCACCCACCTCTCCCCCCACCCCCCGGCGGCAAACCAGAGGGGAGACGGTGCCGGCCACATCGGTGTTTTCACAAACACAAGCGTGTGCACGACACAACACCCAAGCACACACACCCGCGTGCACCCACATAGCCACGTGGTCTTGAATGGGCGCACACCCCACACCTGCACGCACACGCTTGGGCTCACAGTTGTGTGCATCCCACCGTCTCACTCACACACACTTGCTGGTGCACGCACACAGTTGCACACTCCTGCACATACCTGTAGGCTCGGCATTCACACACACACACACACACACACACACCCTGAACACGCACGCTGTCACACACACATCGATTTTCAGAAACGCTGTATGAAAAACTCTGCCAGCAGTCGCCGCCGTGAGAAGAGGCGTCCGGTCCTCTGGGGGCTACGGTTCCCCGGGGAGCCAGACCCGGACTGGCTTGGGGCGCGGTCGCTGGAGGGGCCTGGGCCAGAGCCGGGAAGGGGCCCTGCACACCAGAGGCCGCCGGCCTGGGCCCAGCCTCCACGGAGGCCCAGACGTTCGTGTGCTGGCGAGGTTAGGCGGCCCAGAAACCCACACACCTGTGGCTGAGGTCGCGTGAGAACACGGCCCAAGATTTCCAAGGACCTTAGACATAGTTATGCGCTCCGCCTCCTCCCCGTCAGCTCTGACCTGGCTGGTGTGGACGGTGGAGCACCTGTGACCCCACACCCGTCAGAGTCCCTTCCCCCGCCCCGTGAGCCGGCGCCCCAGCTGAGGACACGGAGTCGCGGCGGGGCCTGCCCTCCCGGCCCTGGGCCACCGGCCCTCCCGCTGGCGTTCCCAAAGCGCTTCTTTAAGAAGAGCTGTGCCTTCTGGTTCTTAAGACCTAAAGCATCACATGGCTGCGAGCGAGCTGCGTTTCAGAGAAAACAACAAATGGCAATTGAGACAGATTAAATCGGTTTCTTCCAGCTGCGTGTGGGAAGGGGGCGCCACCTGTGCCCCCCGCATAGGGACCCGTGTCTAGGATTTGTCTGAGGACCAGGCACGCGCCCTTCCCGGCTTCCCAGGCCCAGCTGGCATCGCGCCCAGGACTCCTGGGCAGCGGCGACGTGCTCTCCCATCTCTGTGTCTCCCCCCCTGTCTCTCCCTCCCCTTCCCTCCTGTCTCCCTTTCTTTGCCTCCCCCCACTCTCTGTTTCCCTTCCTATCTCTTTTCTCTCTCTGTCTCTCCCCACTGTCTCTCCCTCCGTCCCTCCCTTCTCTTTCTCCCTCCTGTCTTTCCCTCACCCCCTTTCCCTCCTCTGTCTCTCCCTACGCCCCTCCTCTTTCTGTCTGTCCCTCCTCTCCCTCTCTCTCTCTCTCTCTTTCCTCTCTGTGTTTCTCTCCCTCCCCTTTGTCTGTCTCTCTTCTCTCTGTCTCTTCCCTTCTCTCTATCTCTGTATTTGTGTCCCCACCCAAGGCAGAGAGGCTGCAGTGAGCTGGGTGCCCTTGGCCTCCTGACCCCATCCAGCGGCCAGAGGCGTTGGGAGACCTGATCCGCACTGCGGGCACAGACCCTCCCCGTTCCTCTGCCCAAGGCCCCGTGGGCACCTGGTGCCAGGCCTCCTCGCCAGCTTCCGGGGTTTCTGAGTGTCGTTAGCCCTCCCTGCCCTTGTTTCCCATCTCTACCTCTTAGGGGCAGGACGAGGGACCTTGGGACCCCTGTCCCCACACCAGTGGCCCCCTGAGGCCTGGGAACCTCCTCCTCTGGCCTGAAGTGAGAATTGGGCGGGTGCTAGCCACAGTCCCTCCCCTCCTGTCCACGCACACGCAGGACCCACCAGCTAAGAGGCAGTGGCCAGGAGGTGTGCGCCCCAGCCCTGCCGCTGCCCCGGGGAGGGGCTTCAGGGAAGGTGCCCTCTTCCCCCTGGGAGTTCTGGTCGCCAGCAGGAATCACACGCTAAGCTTCTAGAATACCAGGTGCCAGAAGGGAAAAGGACGGATGGCATACTTCTGCCACCATCACTGGGCAAGGGGCCCCGACTCCTCCGCAGGCGACCGGGGCCCCTCCCAACTGTAGGACCCCACCTGCTCCGTCCCGGGAGAGGGCGGCGGGCAGACCCTCCCACACGTGCTCTCCCCCTGCACCGTGAGTCCTGGCGCTGCCCTGAGTCACGGAGCCAACCACAGACTGGCGTCGCCGGGGTGGGCTCCCCGCCAGCAGGGGAGCAGACAGGGAGCAAGCAGGGGTGCTGGCCCTGTCAGGGGGGCAGGAGACAGGTGCTGGGGACAGAGGGGCACCCAGCAAGGGACCAAAGGGGCCCGGCCAGGGCTGTGGTGGCAGGAAGAAAGGGGCAGTGCGGCGCTGATGCTTGAGGTGGCCGGCAGGTCCTGGCGCCCAGGGCACCGCGGAGGGTGACGGCCCTGATGGTGGAGGCAGAGAATGGCAGTTGGTGGGGCTGCCTCCGTCACAGGCGAGGGGCCAGGTGTCCTGCTCGGGGACCCTGGGATCTGCCTGCTTGTCAGATCTGAGCAAAGGTGCGCTTGGAATGTGGGATGACCCGAGAGATAAATCCGGGGCGGAGGGGGGCACCGGGGGTGTCCGTGGGTCAGAGAGGTAAGCCTGACACAGGCCCGGCTCCCTGCTGCCCGCGGGGGGCCCCGCCGGTCAGCGCTCGCTCCCCCCCCCGCAGGTATTTCTACTCGCGGAGGCTGGATGTCTCCCTGACATCAGTGAAGTGCTTCCACCAGCTTGCCTCCACCTACGGGGCCTGGCGGCTGCGGAGCTTCTGCTCCAGCCTCTTTGCCGTCCTCCTGCCGCAGGACCCCTCCTTCCAGACGCCCCTGCACCTCTATGCCTACGCGTTGGCCACTGGGGACCCTGTGCTGGAGGAGCTGTGCGTGCAGTTCCTGGCCTGGAACTTCGAGGCCCTGACGCAGGCCGAGGCCTGGCCGGGCGTCCCCCCGGCCCTGCTGCAGGCCCTGCTCTCCCGGAGCGACCTGGCCGTGCCCAGCGAGCTGACGCTGCTGGCGGCCGTGGACGCGTGGAGCCTCGAGGCGCAGCCCCCCCGCGGGGAGGTGGAGGGCCTGCTGCACGAGGTCCGCTTCCCCATGATGCTGCCCGAGACCCTCTTCCAGCTGCAGTTCAACCTGTCCCTGTACGGGGCCCACGAGGCGCTCTTCCAGAAGAAGATCCTGCAGGCCCTGGAGTTCCACACGGTGCCGCTCGGGCTGCTGGCCCGGTACCGAGGCCTGAACCTCAGTGACGCCGCCTACCAGCCCCGCCTGTACACCTCGCCCACCTGGAGCGCCAACGTCTCGGGCGGCTCCCGGGCCGCGGCCCGCTACCCGTACAATGCCTACCGGGCCACGTCTGGCTATTGGTACAACCCGAGCTGGTCCTTCCAGACCCCGCAGCACCCCAGCTTCCTGTTCCGGAACAGCCTGGTCTCCTGGTCCGTCCTGTACCTCCCCACCGTGCAGAGCTGCTGGAACTACGGGTTCTCCTGCACCCCGGACGAGGTGCCCCTCCTGGGCCTCTCCAAGTCTGGCTACTCGGACCCCACCATCGGCTACCAGAACAGAGCCCTGATGGTCTGCCAGGGGCGCTTCGTGGCCGACGTCACCGATTTCCTGGGGCAGAAGGCCCCGATCCCGGGCGCCCTGGGCACCAACAGCTCCAGGAGCGCGTCTCTCTTCCCCTGCCCGGCAGGGACCTTCAGCACCTTCCAGGTGGTCATCCGCCCCTTCTACCTGACCAACTCCTCGGACGTGAACTAGGCCGCGAGCGAGAGGGAGCGCGGGGAAGCCAGGCGCCGCCACCACACCGGCCACCAGAGGGCCCTCCCGCTTTCACGATGCCTCTGAGCTCAGAGAAAGTACTGGAAGGTTTCAACTAATGCTCACCAGCCAGCACAGAAGTCCTAGCTTCCCCGCTCCCCTTCACCCTCCACCCCCCACCCCTGGCTGGTTTCCAGGTCGAGACGCAGCAGAACGTGGGCGGGGCAGCTGCTGGGCTGTCCACGGGCCTCTCCCCACCCGGCCCTGCGCTGCCCCTCGTCCGAGGTCACTAAAATCGCACTGTTGCTCAGTTCTCGTGTCTGTGCACCGAGTCTCGCCGCCGCTCTGCGCTCGGTCGTGGGTGTGCTGGCCCCCGGGGCTCAGAACAAGCAGACACAGGCCCCTCCTCATGGGGCTGCGACCTGGGGAGGAGGGGGGTGGCGGGCGGGCCAGGTAGACAAGCAGCCGGGGTCTTTATGATCAGGATGGTGGGTGATGGAAACCGGGGGGCGTGTGGGGCTGCGGGCTGTGGAGAAATGAGGGCCCCAGGCGTGTGGGAAATGGGGCGTCAGGGGGTCGGTGCGCTCTGGGAAGAGGGAGCGGCCCCCAGCGACCCCTCGAGCATGCGTCCAGGGATGCAGACACGGGCTCTTGTCACAGCCGGGCTCCTGGGACTTGGACTTGGAAGTGACTTCCATGCACGTCAGTGAGGGGTCAGGGTGCCAAGAAAGGACCCCCGCGACGGGGTGGGTAGGGCCGCCCGCGCCATCTAGGTGAGGGCAGGGGACCGCGCCTGGGGTCCTGGGGGGACTTACCCTGGGCTTGGGGTGCTCAGCCCCCGCCCCCCCCTTCCGGCCGAGAGCGGGGCAGGAACTCTGAACTGTCCCTGCTGCTTTGTGATCTGCGCTCCAGGCCCAGGGTCCCCGGAAACACGCGGTGGCCGAGCTCAGGCCGCGTGCCCGCAGCTCTTGGCCGTCCTGGCTTCAGGAAGGGGTGGCGCCCCACGGGAGGGAGGGCCAGACGCCAGGCAGGCCGGGAGGCAGCGGACCCGTCGCACGCTCTTGTCCGCGCACGCTGCCCCATCCGCCCGCACCGTGGAGACAGAAGCGGAGACCCAGAGCCCGCCGCCTGGCCCACACGGCCTCGCCTTCCCGAGGGGTCCCCTGCCCCAGGCCCACGGTCTTGGCCACTAATGTGGCAGTGCCTGGACGCGTTACAGATGTTATCATAGTCACATGCCGACTAGACGGCGGCGGCTGGAGGTAGACGGGAAGGAGAGGGAGGGGGAGGTAAGCACTGGACACAGGGCAGGAGACGCCTCGGGGGGATTAGCCTCTTCGCAGCAGTCAGCGGCTCTCTTCCCCTGCACGCCCCCCCCCCCCCCCCCCCCCCCCCCCCCCCCCCCCCCCCCCCCCCCCCCCCCCCCCCCCCCGCCCCATCCGCCGCCAGCACGTCCAAAGCAAGGTCAGGTAACCAGGATCCTTCCAGAGAGATCTGGGCCCTTGTGAGGGCCCTGCAGTGTGTGGAGACACCCCCCCCCCAGGATCCACCTGAGTCCTTCCACCCTCCATGCGCCCCTCGAGCCTTGTGTCTCGGCCCCTTAGACCGGCCAAGGGCAGGAGCAGCCCCACCGGCCCGTGGTCTCCGCTTCCTTCAGTGGGACGTGGTGGTAGACCCCTCCCTCCTGAAGTGAGTCACTGAGAATGAAACCCACGGGCCCGAACGGAGATGGTGATGGGTTTTATTTTAGTTCGGCCCAACGGCCCCTTCCGAGTGTCAGCAAGTCCTCAGGAGAGAGCGCCACCGATCGGAAGCTCTGGGGTTATGTGGGTGACGGCAAGGCAAGAAAGGTCATTAGTGAGGTGACGGATCATAGGTCCGAAGGGGACGCGAAGCAGGTGCACAGAATCGAGAACTTTGAGGTTAAAGGGTGGGATCTAGCAACAGCATCTTAGAATCTAGCAACAGTATCTTAGAGAAAGGAGTTTAGCCATTAGGTTACGGTTAATTGTTACATCTTAGGGCTTTCCAGAGCCCAGTGGCTCAACCTTTAATTATTTCCCAGGGTTGGAAACTAAACCAATGGTTGGTATTTTTTCTGTTAGGGTCAGCTTGACCCGAGGAGGGTCTTACAGTGGGGGTGTCTCTTGGCGGACACATGGGTCTCTTGGGTGTCAAATCCCTGAAACAGCAGAGCCCGATTCCAGGGTTGGCCCAGGGACTAGCGTGGGGCGTGAGCACCCCCGGCTTCCGCACCGGTGTTCTCCGGCTCTGGGAGAACCACGCACCGGCCACAAGCTCAGCATGTGCCGTGGACCGGAGAGCAGTTCTGGGCTTGTCTGGCAGCTGACCGTAGGATTTATGAGGAGTCTGGAAGCAGGGCGGTCCCAGGACTGGCCGGCTCGCCTCCGGACCCGGCCTCTCCCGCCCCCCATCCCTGCCATCCTGAGTCACGGGGCTGCCCACGCAACTCCTTGGGCCTCGGCACCTGCGTGCTGTCGGGGCAGGCACCACGCAATTCGGTTAGTCTGGGGTCGGTAGGACAAAGGCCTGCATGATGGGTGGGGAGGGCCAATCCGAATCTAGAATAAACGTCAGATTCCTTGGCTGGAAGTGCCCCCGGGCAGCCAGACCTTGTGCTCAAGCATCACAAGACCCAGGGTGAGGAGCAAACGGTCAGATCGCATCAGCCTGGGTGACTAGGCCAAGGTCAGCGCATGGACAGCCTCCCCACCCCACCCCCCGCCACCAGGGCCACCTTGAGAGCAGGCCAGCGAGGAGCAGGGCCCCCCGCAAGCAGCCTGCTTGCCTTCCGTGGTGAGAGTCCATTTATCCGGTCAGGCTCTCTGACCAAAGCCGCGTCCTCTGCAGAGAAGGTGGCCCAGACCCTCTTCCCTCCTGGGCAGCGAGGTGTTGCCCAGCCTCCCGCCAGTGGTCGGCCTGGGCCGCATCCTGCAGCCAGCCTGGTGTGTTCCTCGTGAGGCTGCAGGGGGCTGGGGGGAGGCGGGGGCAGCCGACCTGCAGGACCACAATCTCTAGATGCAAGTCACCCAGGCCTCCAGGGGGTGATCGGGCCACTCCTCGGGGACCCACGCCCTCTGCTGCTGGTGGCTCAGATCCTGTCTGGCTAGGGAAGGCTGCTCGGCCCCCATGCTCAGGGGTTGGGGCCCAAAGCTGGTTGTGGCTTAGAAGGAGAGAGGTTTTTTGCTGAAGAGGGCTCGGCATGACTTGACTCCAACCCCCCAGAGACCTCCTGGATGGGCCTCCCTCCAGGCCTCGCGGTCCCCACCCCCACCCCGGGGTGCCTCAGGGAATCCCAAGCACCCCTGGGTAGGCAGCTGGTGGAGGCATCCTCTCTGGTCCTGAGCACCCCACCGGCATCAAGCCACACCCTCCCCTTGTGGTCGGAAAGCCCCTGCCCGCTGGCGCCCCCCTCCTCAGTGCATTTCTCCGGGGCTTTCAGGCAAGAGGGCTGTTTGGGTCTGTCTAGGTGAAGGGGCCACACATTAACTGCACTCGGGGCAAACGTCAGGGTCCTGGACCCTGGGTTCCTTTCATGGGTCACCAGGGAGCCCAGCTGTCCGTCCGTCAGGTGAGACAGCATTACTCTTGGCTGCTCCAGCAACAAAGCAACGTCTCTGATGGATGGATATTTTTAGTTTCAGCTTCATAAAATGAAACCGCCCAAAATGCAGTGACTTAAATGGGATACTTTCTTTTTCTGTCACCTCAGAGAAATGAGGCAGTCACTCTGGAGGTTGGCACCTCCTCTCCCCACAGCACTGCCATCTTTGAGGTTACCTCGTGGTCCACAGTGGCTGCTGGGATTCCAGCCATCATGTCTGCCTTTCAGGAAGCAGGAAGGAGGTAGCAGGAAAGGACTAAAGGCTTTCTTCCAGCTGTCTGTCCCCTGACACTTGGTGCATCTTTAAATTTTGCCTGCAATTTGGCTTGCTTCCTGCAGCTTTGCTTCGGTCCCATTCAGAACAGCTGCCCCGAGCCCACAATCCTTGACTATCTCTGGTTCTTCGTATTACTGTGTGGGCAGCAACAGGGTCCCCAACATTTTGCCTCCAGTGGGTATTTCATTCCAGGCCACCACAGGCAATAACTGAAATCAGCTGCTTTAGCACTGTATACCCTGCTGTCTGTCCCTGTAGCCAATGGAATTTTGAGAAACAATGTTACTTGTTTATAAAGTATGTGTATAAGTGTGCAGATCCATATAGATGCACACGCACACACATGTATAAAGATAGAGCTCAGTTAATCTTTACATGTACACGCCACATACCGAGCCCTCTGACCTAGACCCTAACACGTTCCTGAGTCCCAGAAGATGCCCTTGTGCCTCCTCCCCATTGGCACCACACCCCTGCCCCCATAATTGCTGATCTGACTTCCATCAACACAGACCAGTCTTTCCTGTTTTTGAACTTCACATAAGTGTATGTATCTTTCAGTGTCAGCCTTCTTGGCCTCAATCTGCAGAAAGGCAGAATTCCCTGATACAAATTTGCCCCAATTTTCCAACCTGTTCTATAGCAGATGGATCCCAGGGCTGTTTCCAGCATTTGGGTATTTTTTTTAAAAAAATAATATTTATTTTGAAAGGGAGAGAGGAGGGGGCAGAGAGAGAATCCCAAGCAGGCTCCGTGCTGTGAGCGTGGAACCCAACACGGGGCTTGATCCCATGAACGTGAGATCATGACCTGAGCTGAAATCAAGAGTCGGATGCTTAAGACTGAGCCCCGCGGGCGCCCGAGCTGTTTTGAGCAGGGTCTCCATGAACATTCTTGTGCGTGTCCTTTGGGGGACACGTGGACTCCTTCCCTCGGGGGTGTGCAAGGAGTGCAGTCGACAGGGTGTGCGCTCCGCTTTAGTGGACCCTGGGCAGCCCTCCTCCCTGATGGCAGGCCAGCGTCCCCCCTGCCCCCGCCTCCCGAGAGCCCAGCTGCCCCGCGGCGTCACCAGCACCCAGGTTGTCAGTCTTAACTGCAGCCTTGCTGGGGGGGTGGGGGAGGTGTCCAGTGGGAGTTTCTCCACCGTTCTCCGAGCTCACCTGAAATCCACTCCCAGCACCGAGGTCTACACCGGCCACCGCTCTCAGTTGTAAACAATAGAACCAACTCTGGTCTAAGTGGAAGAGAGTTAAGGAAGGAATCAGGAAGCTCGTGGGCCCGATGGAAGGCTGGAGAACCAGGCTTGGGAGCCGGTCAGCAATTAGGGAAGTCAGCACTTCAGGGACCCTGTCCTCTGACAGACCTCGGGTTCCTACCACCATTCCCGCGCACAGGTCCTCGAGGTCTGGATTTGGGCTGGATTCCAGGGGAACGGCTCCCACAGGGTCGGCTGGGCGCCTCTGGTCCAGGCCTCACCCAGGTGGATCGTGGGGAGCGCGGGGCACGTGCCCACCTGGTCTCTCGTCCTGGTGGGCGCTAACGCAGGCTTGGTCATGTGGCGGCAGAGTGCCGCGCCGTGAGGCCACCGCAGATCCCGGGTGGGGAAGACGGCGCCTGCCTCCCGCCGCAGGAGCTGCCCCTTGAAATCGGCCACAGCCGGGAAGCTGAGGATGGCCGGACCCGGCGGCAAGGCTGGGATGAGGCCCCACCAGGGACGCACCAGCTGCCGCACGGGGTCCCAGCGTCCCAGATGCCGCCCGCCCTCCCGTCCCCTCGGCAAGCTTTCTGAGTCGCCCCTGGCGCGCTGAGCCGCGTGCTGCAGACCCGAGGTCCGAGAGGCCACCTGAGAGCAGGGACCTGGCCCCCCAGCCCACACAGTGGCAGGTGCCCCCGAAGCAGGAAGCAGCTTCTGACGCCCTGAGAAATAGTGGAACCCGTTCCGGCCCTGGAGAGGCCGCCGTCCCTGGCTGTCTCCGAGCCTCCGCGGCCCCTGCCCCACTCCGGCCCCGGGACTACCCCTCCCCCACGGGACAGCGGCGCAGGCGGTCCCAGGGAGGTGCCGGCCGGACCCCCACCCCGCCTGCCGCAGTTTCCATTTTGGGGTGCAGTTGGTTGAAGGTGAGGAGCATGTGACCCATGTCCGAGCTTCTGTTCCAGGAGGGGAATCGCGGGCGACCCCTTGACCCTGAGAATACGTGTGTTCCCCCCCCCCCCGCCCACGAAAGGTTTTAATTGTCTGGTTTTTCCATTGAGGTTTTCTTTTTTATTGAGGAAATATGACACAAGGCAAGGCTTTTAAAAGCAGTCTCCGTGCGGCTGAGGCCTCACACCTCAGGCTCTGGCCACAGCCCCGCACAGACAGCTCGTGATGCCCAGAATTGCCGCCCGCGGTGGCTTCCTTGCCTCCCCATCCCCCCACGTGGCCCCAGGCGAAGGAGGTGAGCCCTGGGCCTCCGTGAGAGCTGGACAGAAAAGGTCTGATGTGGCAGCAGCTGATCCTCTGAAAGAATGTCGCTGGGGGGCCGCCAGAGCCGGGCGCCAACCATGTGGTCGTTGCAAAACGGCCAGGAAAGAACACAGAGCCCCGCCCCCGGCGCCCCTCCTGCAGCTGCGCTGCCCAGCCCGCCCCGTCCGTGCAGATGCCCGCGCACCGGGGGTGCCCGCCTTCCCTCCTCGGGGCTGGGGCGCAGGGGGCGGCAGCCTCCCCAACCCGCACGCCCCCCCCCCCCCCCCCCCCCCCCCCCCCCCCCCCCCCCCGCCAGGAGTGAGCGGATGCCCGGCAAGTGCAAGGGCGGAGGAGGGAAAGGGCGCCGGGCCGGAGGAGGGAAAGGGCGCCGGGCCGGAGGCACCTACAGGGGGAGAGAGGGAGCGGGGGCCTGGGGGGCAGATAAACAACCAGAGGGGCCACGGGGCCTCAGAGCCCACCCGAGTCACCCAGGCGGGGGCAGCCAGCACCTGCGACCCCTGCGTACCCTAGAGCAGGCCTCCAAGCCTGCTGAGGGAGGGGGGCTGCGCCTCGTCCGGGCGGGAGCCCAGGCCTGTGTTCGTTTCCCAGCTCGAGTCACCGTCCCCTGGGCGGCTAGAGACAGGCATACCTCTCCCTGGGCTGGGGCCACGGTCCCAAATCAAGGCTGGTTCCTTCCTGAGGCTCCCCGGGGGGCCGCTCCAGGCCTGTGCCCTCCTGCTGGCCGCCCTCCATCCCGGGCGTGAGGGCACAGGCTCCCTGAGTCTCCTGCCTCCCTGCCCTTCCTCTCATAGGACGCGGTGCCGGTGCAGCCCCCCTGCGTCCCAGTGAGCTCATCTCCAGGTCCTGAGTTTAATGACATCTCCAAGGACCCTTTTTCCAAACACAGTCTCATCCTTCAGTCTTGGGGGTCGGGACGTGGACGTATCTTTTGGGGCAACACCATCACCCCCTGCCGTGTGGCTGTTTGGAGTCTGGGCACAAGGATGGCTCTGTTCCCGCACGACTTGCCTAATCCAAGCCCTGCTGGTGCCAAGGGGGGCCCTCTGCCTTCTTGCCACAGCACCCTTGGGCGCCCAAGCTGGATGGAGGCTGCTAGCACATTTTCTCCCTTCCTGCTGGGTGGGGACGGAGGTTCGGACTCAGAACATCTCGCCCTTCCTGGGGGCCGCTTTCTTTGAGACACAGACTCTCCCATCGGACTCCAGCAGACCCCCGTGCCCGGTGAGTTTCCGGCCTCAGTCACCTTGGCGCACGGGAGCTGGTGCCCAGCCCTGCCCATGCCAGGCCCGGGAAATGACAGAGAAGCTGTCCCGTGGACAGTGCCGCAGAGCCTAATGCGTCAGTGAGCTAACGGGCAAGGGTGGAGGGGTGGGTCAGGGACCGTGACCTCCTCCAAAGGGCCGAGGGCCGAGGCAGGGAAGCCACTGTGACCCGGGTTTCGGTGTAACGTGACAAGGCGCATTCTGACCGTCGAGTGAGGCAGGGACGCAGAGCGGGCACTTGCTGGGGACGGGCACCCGGCAGCCGGCTGAGACTGGCCAGGGGGCCGGGCACCTGAGCTCCTGTCCTCAGCTGCAGAGCTGAGCAGACCGGGCCCCTCCTCCCCCGCCCCAGGCTCGGCTTGCACAGGGGGGACCCTGCCGGCTTCTAAAACCCTTCCACCTCCCTCCCGTCTGTCACTTCCCGGCCTGAACCCGGAGCCACCTGCCTCCCCTTTCCGGAGCCTCCCGGTGACATGGCTCTGCCATCATCTGGAGACAGTGCGGCCTGGGTACCACCACAGGGAAGAGAGGGCAGACTTCCTAAGGCGCAAATCTGTTCTTGGAGCTGTGGCAAAACAGCGCCCCACTTTCACCAGTGAGAGGACCCACTGGAAGTCCCCCAGCCTGACGGACCAGAGGCTTGGTGGCCCCCGAGAAGTGGAGGAGTGTCCCCCGGTCGTGGTCCCTTCACCAACCCGGGGATCGCCCAGCACAGAGCAGGAAGACAGGCAGCCCTGAAATCTTGGTTCAGTGAAGGAACCAACCCATGCGTCCAAACACCGGGTCGGTCAGACCTGCGCCCCCTCCTCCAGCATCACGTCTACGCCCTCGGGGAAAACCCCACTTGGGATGTGGATCTCGAATAGAGTCCCAAGTGGAGGAAACCAAATGGCTGCGAACACTGGGCCAGCCTAGGTGGCTTCCCGTGGGGCCCCCGGGCCAGCGGTTTTCACAGGAACGTCCTGGGGGACTTGTCAGCAATACAAATCCTCGGGACTGCCCCAGCCCAGTGGGGTCCGGAGCCCGGGGGAGGGGCAAGGCCGGCTCTGCAGGGCCCGGAGGTGCCGGCTCACACAAACGCCAGACCCCGGGGTCTCCGCCAGTGACAGCTGCCGTCAGGTGGGAAGCTCCCCGGCTCCCGAAAGCCCTGCCCTCTGGGCGGCTGTCACAACACCTCTGACATGTGCATCCTGACACCTCCTGGAGGACTTGGTGTCCGGCCCTTCCCTGGCCCCCCAACTCCAGCTGCCCCGCGTCGGCGCAGACCCCACGGGGTAAGGGCTCCCGTCCCAGGAGGCCACCCCCATGGCAGATGCCAATCACAGGTCCCCGGGGGGTCCCCCCCCCCAGGCTCGATCACTTGCTAGAGTGGCTCACAGAACCCAGGGAGACGCTGGACGTGCCGTGACCGGTGTCGGAGCAAGGAAACAAGGAGCAGTGTGGGCATGGGGCCCCACGCAGCCCGCGGGGTCGTGTGCAGAGCTGCCATTCCCCACGCGACCGGCCGCCAGCCCTTCCTAAGGGGCCGCGTGCAAGAGGCTTTCTGCTCCAGTCACAGCAGACCCGTGCGGGGATGGGAACACGGAGGAGCGTTGCCTTGGCAACACAGACTTCAGGGGCGGGGGGTGGCGATGCTAAGCAGGCCTGCTGTTGACCTTCACGCCATCTCGTGGGGCCGAGGCGGCTGGGCTTTCTCAGCCCCCTGAGGCCAGGAGCTTCCCCCAGGGAGGCCTCGGGCACCCCCTCCCCACCCTCTCATCTCGGAGGACAGTTGCCTACAGAATCAGCTTCCCCGGGAGGAGTCCTGTGCCCATGTGGAAGCAGAGCTCCTGCCGCCCCAGGGTTTCCAGGTGGCCCCAGGGCCACCCCCTCTGCTCTCTCTAGCTGTAACCAGACACAGAGCAAGGCGACGTCGGAGTTCCAGGTGGTGGGACACGGCCTCGGACTCACGTCTCCAGGCTTGGCCTCCCTCTCCGCCGGGCGACCTCAGGCCAAAGGCCTCGCCCCTCGGAGCCGGAGCGTGGTGCCGCTGTCCTCACAACCGGGCGAAAGGGTACCTGAAGGCCTCCAAGGTCACGGTCCCTCTTATTACAAGGGCGAGCGCATTGTCTCTGCACCCTCAGGCGGCCATGGTGGAACGTCGCAGACCCGGCAGGAACTTGTTCCTCCCAGCCTGGAGACCAGAAGTCCAAGATCAAGGTGCCGGCAGATTTGGCGTCTGGTGGGAGCCCTCTTCTTGGTTCAGAGATAGTGGTGTTGGTTCGCTGCTGTGTCCTCACGGGGGGGAGGGAGGCCCTGGGGTCCCTTTTCTAAGGTCACTAGTGCCACCCCTGAGGCTCACCCTCATGACCTGGTCACCTCCCAGAGGTGACACCTCCTCATGCCATCGTGCTGCGGGCCGGTTTCCAGCGTGTGGATCTGTGGGGGGGACACGAACCTCCGGTCTGTCCCAGGCTGTTGATCCGTCTCCTGTCATCACGACCAGACGCTTCCAGGGCTCCAGCTCTGTGCCAGGCCCTCCGGGAATCTTTACTCGGCTAGGGACCCGGGTTGGAGACCTCAGTGCCCTCCTGCCCTGGGGCCCAGCCAGGAACCCCCCCACCCCGGCCCCTGCACTCTGCGTTGCAGGCACCGCTGCACATTTGGGGTCCTGGCTCCACAATGATCGGAAGGCTCTGCATCGACTGGGGTTCAGGGAGGGGGAGGCGGGCACGGAGCCCACGCTGCTGCCAGGCCGGCCCCAGCGGCAGGGGTGCGTCTGGTCAGCCCTCCCGGGCGGCCCTGCCTGGGGACCCCAGGAGGACTCACCCCCGGCACCGCGTGGGTCGGGCCAGCCCCCCCCACCCCAGCCCCCTCCCACCGCCGCCGGGCCTGGCAGCTCCCCCAGACCGCGGTGGGTCCCTTGGGTCCCGGCTTGCGCAGCCGGCCCATCTCATGAGGTCCGAGGATTCCGGAAAGTGCTTAGAAGCCTCATCTCCTTTCAGAAGGGTTTTCCTCACTTTGAGGGGGCGGTTTCTGGGTGTCTGTGTTTACTCACCCAGTCAGGGAGGGGGCCCCGCCGTGCTGTCCTTGGGGAGGCGTCCCGAGTTTCCTGGGGGTGGGGGGGCGCCCTCCAGCCCAGGAGGAAAGGAGGCCAGTTTGGTGGGTTCCCTCCGACAGTCAGGGAGGCCCGGCCACCACGGCCCCGGGTCGTGGCAACCAGGAAAGTCATCGCCTGCTGGCCCTGGTGACCCTGCACCTGCTCCCTGCACAAGGTCGAGAGGGCGGCCCCCTGGCCAAGGGAGAGGGGGGAGAGGGGGTCCCCGAGGCCCACGAGGAGGAAATCTCGCTGGGCCCCTTTAAGAATGTGCGTCCCCGGAGGAGAGAGAATGCAGAGCAAGCTTCGGGTAAACATGTGAGGGCTCGGTAACTGCTCCCAGCTGTGCAGGGGCGCTGGGGGGCGGGGGTGGGATGGGCTGAGGTCAGTCTGGGTGGGGACCCAACGAGACAAATGCAGCCAGGGCAGCGGGCTGGGACAGCGAGAGTCGTGCGTGTTCGAGGGCTGTGAGCAGCAGCCGAGCCCCGGAGCCGCTGAACCACCTGGGCCTAGAAGCTTCCATCTGCGCCCCCTGGTCCTTTCCCACATCCTGCTGGGAGACCGCTAACCCTCCCCCCGCTCCCCACAGCCAGGCAGTGAGAACGGAGGGAGAGGACCGTTTCAGTCCCTTGGGGGCCAGGGGAGGGGAGGTGGTGCCACTTCTTCAAGCCACTCCAGTAGTCATCCATCCCGTCCGGGTCTTCACCCCGCAGCGGTGCTGGCACCAGTGGTACTGAGCACAGCACCTGTGAATGGTCCCTTGGCAATACGCTTCCCTGGCCCATCGCCTTGGCCCGCACCTCCTCTTGCTTCGAAGTTTGGCTGCAGTGCCCTGGCCGACCAGCCTGTCCTCCAGCCGCGCCCTCCCCCCTGGAGTCACCGTGGTTAGTGTCCTGCTGGGGACACTGATCAAGTCGGTAGTGACAGTGCCTACAGCAGCCAGGGTGCTTTGCGGCTCTGAGGATGAATCCAATTCCGAAAGGAGAGGGTGTGTTGTTGGCATTGACGGGGACGGGCAGGAGCCGGGTGGCATCATGGCTCGGCTGAGCCTGGGGTTCAGCCATGTCTGGGGGACCTGGCGCAAGCCCACTGCTCCTTTCTGTTTTCTGTAGCAGCAGCTTTATGCTCACACTGCCTCCCCTCAGGGTGCCAAAAAGGCTGCAGTGGCTCCAGTTCTACACCGCACTTAAAAGGCAGGCCGGGGGGGGGGGGGGGGGAAGGGGGGGG
>NC_043716.1:55574307-55579964 GCF_006229205.1 Suricata suricatta | reverse complement strand
TCCCTCTCTCTCTCTATCTCAAAAATAAATAAAATATTAAAAAAAAAAGACTTCCTCCCATGCCCAGCCTACGGGGAGGGGTCTGGGGGGCCTTGGCACATGAAACAGCTTCCAGGAGCACCGGTAGAAGAAAGCCTCAAAAACAAGTGTGTTCCAAGAGTTTGTCCCACAAAGGCCTGCCCGGCTGGCGCCCTCCGCAGCCCGGGAGCGTGGGTGCCCACAGCCCGCACCCCGGCTCGCAGCCCCAGCCTCAGGGCCGGCCACCCCCACCTGCGAGACCCCTGGCTCCTGGCCTGACCCTGTGTGGCCGCCCTTGCCAGGTGTAGACAAGAATGGTTGGAAATGTCACCTGACAGGGAGCCCCGAGGCCGAGTCCCAGGCGTGTCCGCTCAGGGGCTCGGCCGCGGCCGCACACGCCCGTCGCTGATGGACTGCGGTTTCCTTGCTCCGCGGCGTCATGAGGTTCGGCATCTTCTCTCGTCCTGAGGGGGGGACACTCCCCTTCTACGCCGCCTGCGCTCTGTTCCGTCGCGGGTGCTTTGCCAGGAAGGGAAGGGGTGGGGGGGTCAGTTCTGGATTCTTCTCCAGCTTCGGGCGGTTATGACGGACAGGATGCCGGCCGCCTGGTAACTTTTCCTCTGAGGCGGTCACCTCAGCTAAATACACCGGCCGGTCGGAAATGCCAAGTCTGCCTGAACTACGCAGCGAGTGCGTATTTTCTAAGTCAGTAAAATCCCCTTCGCAAAAATGACCGCACAGGGTTTTGGCAAACCAGGTGCTTGAGACAGTCTGACCGTACACAGAAGGCTGGCAGAGTGGGGCCCGGTGCCGGGGGTCAGGGCTGAGGTCTAAGCAGGGAGGGGTGACCCGGAGGGGACATGCAGGGGGGGGTGGGGGGCCCATGTGCTGGTAACAGGCCGTTTCCTGCTCTGGATGGTGGGCCTGAGCCGTGTTCACCTCGAAGGATGGAGCAGGTCTGTGCCCTTCTCTGCGTGAACGTTGTATTTCAGGGGCTGTGTTCTCTCTCTCTCCAGGGGACACATGATATTCGCTTAGAGGGGTGGACCAGAGGCACGCACCCCTGAGGCAGTCGGAGCGTGTGGGGTGACCCGTGGGCGGGAGGGGTGAGTGGCAGAGAGTAGCACCTGTCATGACCCACTGACAACAGACCCGCAGAGACTTTAAAAATATTTTTTTAAACATTTGTCCAATTTTTGAGAGAGACAGTATGAGCGGGGGAGGGGCAGAGAGAGGGAGACACAGACTCCGAAGCAGGCTCCAGGCTCGGAGCTGTCAGCACAGAGCCCGACATGGGGCTCAAACCCACGAACCGTGAGATCATGACCTGAGCCGAAGTCAGATGGCCAACCGATGGTGAGCTGCCCGTCTCGCGTGTGGCTCCGTGCGTGTGAGCACGGGGGCCGTGGCGGGCCTGGACGTGGTCGGCGACGCCCCCGAGCAGTCCTGGGGAGGTGAGTGTGTGGCCGTGCTGGGTGCCGTCTTCCGGAATGTGGGCTGCCCCGGGACTCTGCCCTTCCGAGATCGTCATACCCTGCTTGGGACTTGCGGCCAGCACACCGCCCTTAGGTAGATGCCTTCCTGTCGTGAGTCACCCGGGTCGTCAGGGCCACCTGTCTAGCCCCCACGGTCGCAGGGAGCACACAGGGCCACGGGGCTTGCAAGCGGGCCCACCCGGCACTTCCCGAAGCCTCTCGGCGCTGGCAGGTCACGGCTCCTTCTCTGTCCTGTGCTGCGGGCGCGGCCGAGGGTTGGGAGGATGCGGGTGTCAGTGGCGTTGGGAGAACAGCCCAGACTCGGCCTCCTTCCCCCCATGACCCCCAAACAGGGTGCGCTTGTCCCTCCCGCAGAGGCGAGGGGTGCTGTCACACAAGAGGGGGCACGTGGTGGGCGATGCTCGTCCTCTCTCGGTGAATGTGACTCAACAGAAAGACGATCCCACGTGTACACGGTGGACTCTAGTTAGTAAGATAATCGGGGCCCCTGGGGGCTCAGTCGGTTAAGCGTCTGACTTCGGCTCAGGTCACGACCTTGTGGTTTGTGGGTTCGAGCCCCGCGTCGGGCTCTGTGCTGACAGCTCGGAGCCTGGAGCTGCTTCAGATTCTGTGTCTCCCTCTCTCTACCCGTCCCCTGCTCATGCTGTCTCTCTCTGTTTCTCAATAATAAATAAATGTAGAAAAGAAAAAGGTAGGGGGACACCTGGGTGGCTCAGTAAGTTGAGCATCCGACTTCGGCTCGGGTCATGATCTTGCAGTTCATGGGTTCAAGCCCTGTGTCGGGTTCTGTGCTGACAGTTCAGAGCCTGGAGCTGCTTCTGATTCGGTGTCTCCCTCTCTCTGCCCCTCCCCGACTTTCAGGCTGCCCTTCTCTCTCTTTCTCAAAAATAAATATTTAAAAAAATTAAAAATAAATAAAACATTTTCATCACTTCAGAAAGAAAACCTCTACCCTTCGCCGCCCCCCGCTCCCCTTGGAGCTGGGCAGCCCGGATCGACCCTGTCTCTCCAGACTCACCTGCCAGACGGAGGGCCTCACGCACTACGAGTGCGGCCAGATCCTTGCACGTTTTTGAGGCTCATCCGTTGCAGCGGGCGTCCGTGCTCCGTTCTCTCCCGGGGCCACACACGATGCCACTTGACGGGTACCCACGTTCTCGTCCGGTCATCACGTGGTCGTTCCCGCCTCTGATTACCGCGAATCCGCCGTGCACACCGAGGCCTTCCCAGGCACGAACCGCGGCCCCGCTGCCCAGCCCCCGCCGCGTGCCGGCTCCAGACTGCGCTCTGGCTCGAGGCGAGGCGGGGAACGTCCCCCTGCCCTCCCACGTGCGGTGCCGCTCCTTCCAGGTTACGGATGAGGGCGCTCGAGTCCAGCAGAGGAAGGTGACCGGCCAAGGCCCTCGGGGCGGGAAGTCTCTGACACAGCTTTGCTCTGCAGCAAAGTCGTCCTAGTAGTTGGGATTTTGGCATTTAACCCTTGTCTGGGTGGGGCTTGTACATTTATGGGTCTCCTCGAACTCTAAGCCTCCTCAGGATAAGGACCGCGTCTCTTTGGTCTCAGTCCCGCCATCATGTTGGCCATTCCTTGCACGTGTGTTTACAGGGCTCGTGTTGGCTTTCAGTCTGTGGGGGCGTCTGGGCTTGTTGTCTGCCTGGCATCCTTTCCCTCTCCCTCCTCCTGGCTGCAGGATGGGCTCCTGGGGCAAGGCTGGCCAGTCACAGCCCGAAACTCCGCCGGCCACAGCCATTGGCTCAAGGATGGGCACAGGATCCAAGCCTGGCCAATCAGAGCCTTCCTTGGGTATTTTGCCATAGCAACGGCTGAGGCCACCTGCTTACTCTTTGGGACGGGCAGCTGTAAGGACCCTCAAGCCAGGAGCGACCACTGGAAACTTCATCCTGCCTCCCGGGGACAGGCTGCCTCAGAAAGCCACCCAGATGTTAGAGATGCCGCAGGGACCCATGTAATGACTTGGAAAGATGTTCACGGCGCCTTCCTGGGTTTCAAGTAAGCAAGCGCCCAAACTGAAGCTGCCAGCTCACTTGCTATGCGTGTGTTCCTGTATGTACGAAAACACACGCACACACGCACACACAGTCTTTAAAAATGGATGCCAGATGCCAAAACGTTAGCGGTGTTTCCGAACCTATGACGTGTTATATTTGTTCTTTCTGTTCCTCTGAACTCTAAGACTCCGCCTGTTGGAAGTGGTTATCGTCCTGTGCGTTGAAGCGAGTTCCTGCGGACCTCTCAAGACGTCCTTCCGGGGCATTCCTCCCCTGATGTTTTTAGGTTTGGCCCAAGGCATGTCATCTTGGCCTTTTCAGGACGCACTTTTCCAACGATCCCATTTCCTGATCTGGTCCGGTCCCCCCCCACCCCCCCACACTCGGCCTCGCTGCTCACCTGCCCCGCCCCCCTGGCCTCCAGGCCGGGCCGTCCAGCTGGGTCTGAGTGACGCCATCCCCCGGCGTCTTCCGGACCCTCAGAGAAAGCCAGCCCCCCCGCCCCCCACCCTGCTGGGTGCTGTGTTTTCATTCTCAGCTCGCAAGGAACCTGCAGAAAATATTTTCTTTGGCAGCCAGTTAGGGAGTAGCAGCCCCGGACATGCCTTTCAGGCGACGTCCGAGCCTCCCAGCGGCCCCAGGGGCTGTGGCCACAGGCGAGGCCAGGCCGTGGGCCTCGTCCAGCTTGAGTCAGGTTCTCTCCCTCATCAGGTTCAGAGACATCCCAAGGGGCCCCAGCGCCCTTCTGGCAGACCAGACCTCTCCCAGGCCGTCTTGCCAGGAGCCTGGCATCTGGCCTTCCAGAGGCCCGCCCCCGAATGCCTTCTCCCTTGCTGAAAGGTTCAAGGGTATGGGGGTCTCACCGGCAGGGAGTCAAGGGCCCCAGGTCCCCCTCCCTGCCCTACTGTCTCCTTGTGGGGACACTGCCTTCCTTTCCCTTTTGGAGGGGCTGTTCTCACTCCCCTCTGAGCAGGCCTGCCCCGCACATCCAGGCCCCGTCCAGCTGGTGCTGGTGGCCTCGGCCATGAAGCCGTGCGTGGGCAGCCCCCTGCCCCGGGCTGGCCGGCCAGACTCACACTGAACAGAGCGGGACCCCAGCGAAGGATGGACTGGATGAGAGGGATTGAACCGAGGGACCAGCAGGTTGCGGAGGAGCCGCTGCGTCAGAGGAGCCGGGGGAGGGGGGCTGGGGAGAGGGGCCCGAGCCCAGCCACCCAGGGGAGCAGGGGGAGGGAGAGGGGCGGAACCCTGAGGGCCCTCAGGTCCCAGATGCACCTGTCAGTCTCACAACGTTCTCTGCTTCCTTCCCGTAAAGCCCACGTTAGCCCACCTGGAGGTTTATTCCTTAAAGCCCAAAGGTCCAGACGGGTTACAGTCGGGCACCTGTCCCCAGGTGGGAGGGGCCTTCCCACCCGGATGGAGTCCTCCGCCTGTCCCTCCCGCTGGCTGGCTGGGAAGGCCCTTTTGCTGCTCATCCCCAAGGGCCTTGAGCTCTTGAAGAAAGGGCTTACCTGGGTCTCCTCCAACCGTAGCGTCTGGGGAATGGGCTCGGGGCAGGGGGTCTTCCCGAAGACAAGCCGAGGTCGCCGGGCAGCCTTGTTCAGGGGCCCCTGATGGGGCGTGTGACTGGCGGGAAAGAAAAAGGCAGCAGGTTTGGGAGTGCGGCAGATTTGGGTCTGAATCCTGGGTCCGTGTGTGCAGCCCCCCTTTGTCGGCCCCTTCACACCAAGGGTGTCCGGGACTGGCCGGGCCCTGGACGCCTTCCCACGGGCTCCTCTAGACCCTGTGGCCAGGAGCGTCCCATTTCTCCAAACAAGGAAGCAGAGATGAGAGAGGTTGAGCCATCCTGCCCAAAGCCCTCAGCCGGTGATGGGAGAGAAACCTTGATCTTCTGACTCTGGGGAGCTGGTCTTGCCCTAAGAAAAACAATCTTGTGCCAACATAAACCCGCATAAAATAAAGCTACCGTGCTTCTCTACACAGGGGAAGAGCAGATAACCCTTCAAAATAAAACAATGCTCTTCCCATATTTTCCGGGGAAAGCCAACGTCTGGGATTTGCTTCAGAAGGACCCTCGGGGGCCGGGGCTGATTGTTCTCGAAGCTGGGCCTGGGTGGCTCTCTCTCCACGTGA
>NC_043716.1:55567790-55574207 GCF_006229205.1 Suricata suricatta | reverse complement strand
GGTCTGAGAACCCTCCGCCCCGAGTAATAAACGTGCTCTCGCTCCGCGCAGCATGCATCCCCAGAGTCACCACCGAAGGCTGCCGCCTATCGGCCTCCCGCCTTCACATCCACCGTGACGACCGCCCAGGCCCCGCCCCCCGCCCCAGGACCTGGGGGCCCCTGCCCTCCCACCCACGTGACTTCACGCCGGGCCCCGCTTGCGTCGGGAATGGCATCCTCCCCGCCACCCCCACTCCCGATGGGATGACTCCGACCACCTGCAGGTCTCGTGCATCTGGGCAAGCCCCCAGGCCACCTGCCCCCTCCGACGCCCTTGTGGCACCATCAAGCACCCGCACCTGCTTGTACTCGTTCCTGCCCGTGTCTCTGCTAACGGCGGGCTGCTGCTGGAGGAGGAAACCGGTCACATGTGTTCCCTCTGGGTGCCTGGCACATGGTGGGTGCCCAACACATACCCACTAAGTCAATCAACAAACAGATGAGCTATAACCTTAAGAAGCAGGAGGTGGAGGGGAAGACAGACGCAAAGACAAGTAACCGGTTAGGGGAAACGCAAGGAGCCTGAGGGGTCCAGGCAACGGACTATGAACGGGTCACATCCATCTCTGCCCCTTCTTAGGGCCACCCACCCTCCATCCAACTCCACTGGGCACCCCCTGCGGCTGGCTGGGGCACAGTGAGGAGGGCTCTCGGTGCGGAAGGAGAGCTCGGGTCTGCTGGAGGTCGGGGGTCGGGGCACACGGGCATCTCCCCACTTCCCTGAGGAGTCAGACCACAGTCCGATGTGATGGGGAGCAATGACAGGGGCCCACGGCACCTCAGTCCTGGGTCATCACCCCCCAGACCCCAGCGCCTCCCCTGTGGCGTCCAGGACACCTTGTTAGGGGGTGGGTGCTGAGGATGCAGGGGACACTCGGAGGTGGCTGCTGGCCTTGTCACCGGGGCCAGGATACCAGGACAGAGCTCGGGGTCCCCGGGAAGAGGAGAGAAGTAGCGGGGAGGCGTGGCACTGCTCCCCTGGCCCCACCTGCATCTGGGGGCCAGACGGGACCTTTTGTCCAGTGTCAGACGCAGCCACCAAAGAGTGTGGAGCCGAGGAGAGGGTGAGCGTGCCAGTGAGCTAGGCCCAAACTCCAGAAACCAGCCGGAGATGCCGGAAGGACCCGACGACTCGCTCTCCAAGGAGCCGGGTGGCCTTCTGACCTGTGTGTGGATGAGCGGACTGCCCACCTCCTGCCCTTTCTGTGGTTCTGGTGTCTCAGCCCAAGGTCGAATGACCTTGGGAGTTCTCACCCCGTACTCCTGGATGCCGCCTCGGGGCTGGGACCTCGCCCGTACGTGCCGGGGCTGGTCACGGAGGGAGGCAGGCGGCCTGGGATCCGAAGGCGGCAAGAGCCTGGACTGGTGTTGGCCACAGGGTGAACCTGAAGCATCCCCCAGAACAGAGGGCCAGGGGAGAGGAGGGGAGGGGAGAGGAGGGGGGGAGGCAGGAGAACGGGAAGAAAAAAAGGATGGGGAGAGAGAAGGAGAGAGAGAGGAAATTCTTGGGCACAGTCCTAATCATAGCCTTGAAATGAAATTTACTGCTGCACTCAGCATGGGGACGCCAGCCAGTGCTGCCAAACCGGCCCCCCTTCTGTTTGGATTAGGCGATGACATCATGGCCACGGCCACTCACCGCCAGCACCAAAGAAGGGGAGGGTGGTGGGGGGAAACTTGAGCCTCCCGGCCCCCTGTGCTTCCAGGGAGGGGAAACTGAAACTGGCAGAAGTCAGTCTCAACACACCCCTGCTGCACTGGGCCCCCGCCAGTCCCTGCCCCTGCTCCCTGCCAGCACCTGGTCCCCGGGTCACCAGCCAGGGATGGATGGAGCAGCGCTGGGCTCCTGTCTCCGCTCTGCTCGCTGGCCCTGCTCCGGGACCCGCCCGTGTCAAGGAAGCACATGACCCATGCCCGGGGGCCGATGGCTGGGGGCGAGAACACGGGGCGGCGGCAAGAGCCTCCGGTTAGGTCACCCCGCTCTTCGCAGGAGCGACGTCAGAGCATGGGCCCGCTCCGCTGCGCCTCAAGGTCGGGAGACCCTTCTGCCTCAAGGCCCCCGGTGCGGAGAGGCAGTGCCGGTCCTGAGTCCGGGGGGAGACCGCGGTCCGAAAAGGCTTCGGGCCCCAGGGATGCCCGGGGCAATTGTGTGCAGGGCTGCCCCCAGGCAGCTCCCAGGGCCTGCGACTTCGAGGGCTGCCTGCTCCCAGGCGGCAGCTTCCCTCGCACCCTCCCTCCCTCTTTCTGGAGTCACCCTAGACTGGATCAGAGCAGCACCGGCAGGCAGGCGGTGCTGGGACCGCTGCCCGGCCGGTGGAGGCTGTGCGCGGCAGAGCGGGCGGGCAGGCGGGCATCCAGGCCGGCGTGCAAGGCGGGTGCCCGGGCCCCGCTACCTTTCCTCTCGGGGCACCTGCCTGGAGGGAGGTGACTGGAGGGGAGACAGACAGGGAAGGAGAGAGAGACCAAGGCCTGGCCTCCACCCCGCCGATGCTGCCAAGGAAAACCCGTGGGGAGGCAGGGGCGAAGGGCCGTGTAGGGGACCGAGTGAGATCACTGAGGGGCCGAGGCCAGGTCCAGCCATGAGAGAGCCACGCAGGGAGTCCAGAAGACACCCAGATTTTGGCCCCGGAGACACACGTTGACCCTGCATCTGAAAATTGCTTTCCCTGTCCCAGGGGCAGGATATGACGGTCATCCGGGTCACCTAGTTCCCATCACTTAGAGAAACTCCACGAACTTTCTGGCGAACACCCTCTTACATACTCTGTCCACGCATCTACGCAACGTCACGTAAGTGAAATACCACACGTGCTATTTTCTCGGGGACGCTGCGGAAAACAACGCTGGGGACCTTCCTTGCCCTCCCTGTGTCCCCAGAGAGCCAGCGTGGACGGACCGATACGCTACCCCGCACGGCCTTGTCCGGGTCACACACACGGACACAGCCACCTCCCAAGAGGGCGGTTACGTGCCCTCCAGAAAAGGAGTTTGTTTGTGGGTCTCTGCATTTGGCTTTTCTTGAGTCCAAAGATTTTATCGGTTTTCCTAAGCTAATGGTGATCAGCCAGGCAGTTTGGGTCCCACCCAGGGACATTAGGCAATGTCTGCAGACATGTTTGGTTGTCACAGCTTTGGGGGGGACCCTTGACATTCAGAGGGTGGAGACCAGGGATGTTGCTCAACACCTCACAGCACACGGGGCGCCGCCTCCCCCACCAGAGATCAATCTGGCCCAGAGCCCAGGGCCGCTGAGGCAGAGAAGTCAGGCCTGGCCGCAGAGGATTAATTATTTAATTAAAGAGAAATATCAACATGGACTGTCTTTATAGCGTCCACTGCCGGTCATTAGGAGGCCGACTGTGCAGAGGGCCGCAGCCCGTCTCCGGGCCACGGTCCGCCCTGCCGCTCTTGACTCAGCCTCTCGTCACTGTGGATGTCCTGTCGCAAACAGCCCCACCAAGGAACACAGAGGACAGACGTCTGGGTGGTGGCGGAGCGGGCGGGCACCACCTGCCTACTGTCGCCATCAGTCAGGTGCCCGGACATTGGGGGTCCACCCATCACATGACCACAGAAACCCCCCAGATGGCCAGGTGTGAGGACACGCCGCCCCCTCCCCGCCGCCCGGGAGCCACCCAGACATTCCGGCTCTTCTGCATCTAGCCTCCTGGACATGCGGGGCCAGTCGTCAGGCCCGTACACACACGGAGTGTCTGGCTCTCTGGAACCTGCCGGAAGGAGGTGGAGGCCTCGGCTCCATCCCAGCTGTCTTCAGGCAGAGAGCACTCCATGCTCAGGTGGCAGCGACCTCTCCTAACCGAGACTGAGCCTACGGAGAAGACGCTCTCCCAGGGCTCTCCCGGCGCTGGCTGGACAGCTGCCCGAGGTCGTGAGCCCGTTCTGACGTTACCTGACGGGAGCAGGAGGGAGGAGCCGCTGGCATTTCCTCCTGGCTCCGGACAGTTTGCTCTGCCAGAGGCCAAGCCCAGGACACGTTTGCTGGGTGTGCCCCTCACGGCCGGGGCGGGTAGGGCTCTAGAGGACCATGCGTTGGAAAACTCTCTTGGTGGGGGAGGTAGGGGCAAGGTGTGTGTTTCTGGTGGACAGGGTGGGTCCAGGAGTGTGGTCTGAGGGTCCTGGACGACCCCCTCCCCAGCTGGCCTGGCAGGTGCTGCGTCCTCCTGTCAATATTAAGACTCAGGCTCTGGGGGCAGATACAAGCCGAAGTCCGGCAGGTCGTGATCAGAATGGATCCTGGGGAGAAAGGGCTCTGCATGACTCCCCTACGGGCCTGCTCCCCAATATCAAGCTAGAGGGGGCTGGGGAGGAGCGAAGGTAACAGAGGCACCTCCCAGCCGCCTGGGGCCGCTCCCCTCCCCGCTCTGCATGGAGCGGGCCGTCCTGGCCCTGTCCTCCTCTTGGGAGGTGGTCGGCGGCCAGCCTCGCCAGGTGGTCGATGTCCTGGGTCACACAGCAGAGCGTGTGGTGCACTTGACAACGGAGCCCCTGAAAGAGTGTCGTGTTGACATCAGTGGCCAGATTCTCATCGACTCCTGTCTTCAGTACCTTCCTTATCTGAGGCCTCAGTTTCCTGAGCTGGAAGATGGCGGGTCCAGGATGCTAAGAGGAACAGAGAGGCGTCAGGTGGCAGGCAGGTGGCCGGAGCTGGAGACATGGAGCTGGGAGGAGGGGCCCTGGGGTGCAGGGACCGCTCTGTCCCTTCGCCTGCTGGGCCCGCATGGGAGTCATTGAATGTTTGGTGGCTCTCGGCAACTCACAGGCACCTGAGTTTAGAGACCAGGTCAGCCATTGGGGGCGATCCATTAGGAAGGGGGGTGAACCACCGTCTTGCAGAGGTGGAGGCGGAAGCGTGGCGAGGTGGCTGGAGTCTGAGTCACGTTGGTGCCCTCTGCCCGCCCTCCAGCCTTGCAGAGGTCCCTGCGCTGCCCATCTACTCAAAACCCTCCAAAAGCTCCAAACTCACTCAAAATAAAAGGCGTGTGCTCCCAGCCCCTCCGGCAGCAAACGGCTCGCAGCCCCTTTCCCTCACCTCCTCTTCCTTCACTGGCTTAGGGGGCTCTGCACCCGCTGCCGCGGCACTTGTCTGTTCTGTGGGTTTCTGAAGGCCCTGCTCTTAGGACAGTGCCCCCCCACAGGTGCTCCAGTGAGCACTGCTGATGGAAGGGAGGAAGGGAGGGAGGGCGGCCAGGTCTCCTCTGTCCACCCTGGGGCCGCTGGTGTCCTCCTGCTCCCCTCTCGACCCACCGTCAGACCTGCCTCTGGGGTCTTCACCAGCCTCACCCGTCCCCGGTTGCTTGGGTGTTCGTCTTGCCTGAAAGACAGGTGCCCCTCGTTTATCTGTTCCATAAACTGACCAATCGAGTTGGGATTCTGCGAAGTTCAACGGCATCTTGGTTCCACTTGTAGTAAAGGAAGAATGGGGGGAAGGAAGGCCAGCGGCAGGCACCGTGGTCCAGTTTTCTGAATTTACCGTGAGGACTGAAGAGTTAGCATCTGACACCATCTCCAAAGGACATGGTTCTGTTTTATGTGAACAAGAGCTGGAAGAGTGACTTTGGATTTGTCAGGGTGCTAAAAATAACCACGCTGCCTGTTTACCTTTGATCCCAGCACACACTGACAGAAGAGAGACCGTTGTCTCCCAGGCGCGTCCCGTTTGCTAGTGAAAGTCAGCACCACACAGTTTCCTGAGCAGTCACTCCTCAACCTCCCCCCTTTCCTGCGCCTGCAGCCAGCCCTCGCTCTAGATAGCAAACGCCCTGTGGGCAGGAGGGCGGTCCCCTGTGTAACAACAGCACGGACCACAGAGGGGCTGGGGAGGCCTCAGGGACAGGTACCCAGGGACCCTGGTGGCCACACTTTGCTTGCCAGCCGCGCCTCCAAGATCCCGGCCTTTCCTGGAACACAGAACTGTTTTGGGAAAAGTCCTTCAGTCCCACATTGTGGGCTAAGGGAGGAAACTGTGAGCAGAGCCCAGCAAATGCTTTCCGTCCAATCCTATTGCTCCTGCACTCCAAGGCCCACCCCCTCCCTGGCTCTTGGCTGGTCAAAAATATGGCCAGTTTATATAAAATCCTGTTTTGTTCATAGTAACCCCTCCCCCTCCCCCTCCATCTGAACTGGCCAAGCGCACTTAAAATTCTAAGACCTCTATTTGAGAAAGGAATCTTCAGTAAGCTTCCTGAGGCCACCTACCAAGGGGGGCACGGGCAGGGGGCGGCAGGACATGACCCCGGCTCTGAAGCACACATCCACTTGGCTCAATCCCTAGCTAAGGGACCCCAGGAGTGGAAGGGAATCAGGCAGTGTAAGCCTCCAAGCTGGAGGGGAAGGGGCAGTCGGTGGGCGGGCGCCC
>NC_043716.1:55541911-55567690 GCF_006229205.1 Suricata suricatta | reverse complement strand
CCCGCGTCCTGCGCCCCGCGCCCCCGCCCGCCATGGGCTCCGCGGCCCGCAGCCTGCGGCTCGCGCTGGGCCTCCTGCTGCTGGGGACGCTGCTGCGCCGGGCAGACGCCTGCAGCTGCTCCCCGGTGCACCCGCAACAGGCGTTTTGCAATGCAGACGTAGGTAAGGACGGCGACCCCGCCCCGGCCCGGTGCCCGCCTCCGCGAGGGTCCGCGGGCGCCCCGCCCGCCCGCAGCTGGCCGAGGGGGCCCACGCCCGTGCCCTGGCCCTCGGGCCTTCTCGAATCCTGCAAGTTGACGCCAGAATCGCACTTTCTTTTTCTCCTTCCGTCTCCCTTTCTTTGCTTCTCTGCCGAGATGCTTCTCTCAACCTCAAAATTCCACCGAAATTCCGCTGCAGCTCCAGCCCCAGAAAAGGGAGCCAGGGAACGGATTTGGCAGGCGGCGGGCCCTGGGGTGCCAGCGCCGGGGGCGGGGAGAGTGGGGGGACACAGCGTGGGATGGGGGGAATGCCGACCCCGGGGGGGGGCTGGAGGACTGGGGACCCCCCCCCCGAGAAACTTTCACAGATGAGATGGAGCTGGCCTTCTGTGGCCTGGGGCTGAGTGGCAATGGGCTTCTCTGCCTGGGCCTCTCCCACCAGCCCCGTCTGGGGGTTCACCAGATTAAACTGGGCCAGAATGGAAGCTTCCCTCTACTGGCCAGGCTGCCCTGGGCTCAGAGGGGGCCGTCGAGAAAGGTAGGTAGAGCCCCATCGTCGGCTCCTTGCTCTGTGCCCTGCCCAGGGGGCACCCAACAGGGCTGGCGGTCAGGGAGGAGGGTCCTTGAGTGGTTTGCGCCCGGAGACTGCTCTCTCAGGACGTCCTTGAAAACTGGGGGCTTTGGGGCAAGTGGGGTTGTGTGACTGCTTAGAATCCCCCCAAAAATCTGTTATTCTCAGGACTCCTTGTCCGGCAGTGGTGGGAGGGGGCAGGGGAGGGAGGAGGAGCCAGTGACTCGTTCTGATCCAGTTTTGACCGACCAACGGAGGGGCTGGGGCGAGTGGGGAGAGCCCCGCAGAAATGGGAGAAACCAGCTGGGCCCCAGAGGTTCCTTGGAGGCCTCCAGCTGCCCTGGTGAGAGTCAGCCAGGTTTTCCTGGGGCGAGTTCCCTTGGTCCCAAAGGACAGATTCCCAGCAGGGGGGCCACTGCAGGGCCCCCGCCCCCGCCCGGCTTCTCAGCAGGTTTACATTCTGCTCCCAAGTCTCCACCGGCCGAGCATCTGGTTGCCAGGCCAGATGTGGGGTTGGCCACCCCCACCTGTGGGGACGCAGACCCAGGGTCTCTGGGTTTTCTCTGTTGTCAGCCATGCCCTCCTGAGGCTTCCCCCGCTGCTGGCCACACCCCAGTTGGCCCTCGGAGCTGTCGCCTAGCCCAGGAAGTGTTCATGGGTTCTTACCTGTGGGCGTTACACGGCCCTGGCCGCCTGGGCGTGGAACATGGTCCACGCTCACGGGCTCGTTTTCTGGAAAACCAGAGCTGAGGGATGTGAGGTGAGCTCCCTGATTTGGCTTTGGAGCTCGGCAGGATTTGAGGGTGTTGCACACTGGCCTTCCCCTGGGGGAATGTCCGCCGGGAGGCCCGGCCTCTTTGCTAAGAACGAAGCCGTACTTCTGACCACACGGCTGTGGGGCAGGACGGTCCCAGGGCCCAGAAGGACCCGAGTCCTGTGAGGTGCTTGGGCCTGGGTTGCAGGAGCCAGGCAGGAGTGGGCTGGGCCCGGAGGCCGCCTCACACTGTTTGGCTGTGTGGGGAGAATTCCCGGCTGTGTCCCTGCTCGTGAGCTGAGGCAGCAAAGGGTCGGGGCGAGGGCCTTCTTCATGGACCCTCTGTCCTCCGCCTGGGTCTCCTGGGGCATTTGTGCGTGATTCTTCAGATCGAAAGCATAGAAGATCCTAAACTTTTAACCCTTGTCCCTGGTCGGAGGCCAGTCGGGGTACCCATGCCAGACTTGCATTGCAACGTCCAGTCTGTTAGATTACCGTGTCCGAGGTAGTGAATCACCGAACTGGGGGGCTTAAAACCACAGGAATTGCTTGTCTCATGGTGTAGGGACCCGGGGGCCCCAGTCAGGATGTGGGCAGGCAGGATTGGCTCCTTCCGGGGGTGCCAAGGGGTGCATCCGCTCCAGCTCCCTCCCCCAGCTTCCGTGGGGTGCCCGTGCTCCTTGGCTTATGGAGGCATCACTCCGGCCTGTGTTCTGTCTTCACATGGGTTCCTCTGTGCACGTGCCTGTCCAAATCTCTCTCTTGTTAGAAAGACCCCAGGGGCACCTGGGGGGCTCAGTCGGTGAAGCACCCGACTTTGGCTTAGGTCACAATCTCATAGTTTGTGAGTTCAAGCCCCGCATCGGGCTCTGTGCTGACAGCTCAGAGCCTGGAGCCTGCTTCTGATCCTGTGTCTCCCTCTCTCTCTGTCCCTACCCTGCTTGTGCTCTGTTTCTCTCTGTCTCAATAATAAATAAGCATATTTTAAAAATACCTTAGAAAAGAAACACCCCAGTCCCCGAGTTTAGGGCCCCCTTGAATCCGCATGACATCATCTTGATGTAATCACATCTGCAGAGACCCAGTTTCCAAATAAGGTCGCGGACACAGGCTCCGGGTGGACCTGGATTTTAGGGGGAAGCTCTTCACGCCAGGCTGGCCCAGGTTGCCGCTCTGTGTTCGGTCTCCTTGGGATACAGAGCCGAGGCACCCCAGGGTGGCGGTGGAGTCAGCCTCACGGAGAATGAAGGCCAAGGCCGTGGGCCTTCTGCGTTTGCTTCTCCTTTAAGTCCTGCTCGTATTTATGCCCCACTCTGGCCCAGAACAGAATTGCCGGGGGCTCTTTTAGAGATCACTCGAGCCCGGGTCTCTGGAAATCCGGAGAGTCTGGCCTGAACCTCAGCCCAACAGGTGGTTCTGTGGCACCACAGCTGGCTGCGGCTGTGCTCCCGGGGCCCTTGAAGGGCGATGGCCTCCGGCACACTGGGGCTACTAAACGCTGACCGTGGGTGCAGCGTGCTGTGCTGGCTCCTTTAATTGTTGGCTGGTTTGGTGTCTGTGAGAGGCAGTTGCCTTAAGAAGTTGTCCGATCTCTGCCCGTGTGAGGGTTTCTGGGAACTGCAGGACCGGAACTGTGGCTGGCGAAGGGAGGGTGAGGTTGTGAAATTAGGGATGAGGGGAGCGGTGGGGAGGACCTGGGTCCGTCCTGGAAGGCCTGGTTCCCCCATCCTTCCCAGGAACGTGAGGACAGATGGGAAACACTTCCTGCCCCAGCCCTGCTCCCATGTGCTGCCGGCCCGCCTCCTGCGCCCCCAGTGGAGTCCGTGGCTGGCCCCCGCCAGCCCGCCCAGCCCCCAGAGCCCGGCCCCAGACCGGCTCTGGGCTGGGTCTTCAGTTAGTGCCACCCTGGAGGGAGCCTGCAGTTACTTGGCCAGCTGAGCGATGTGGCCAGTTTGGGCCAGTGTCTGGAGTCCTGGGTGAGCCGGGAGCTCCCTGGACCTGGTGAATACGGTCTCACTTGTGGCTTGGGTGGCAGTGCCCAAGGCCACGTAGCTCGCGGAGAGTGGGCCCACGGTGGCATCTTTCTCAGGGGGCTCCCGTCTCCACACATGGCTCTCGGCAAACCCTCTGGTGATCTCCGGCAGCGCGGAAAAGGGCCTACTGCCGAGCTCACTTGCTGGTTGCTGGGGTGAGCGGGCCGGACCCTGGCCACCTGCAGGAAATGCACGCGAGCATTCGGAAATGGCTGTGTCTTCACGGGACACGTGTGCCCAGGAAGAGCAAGGCAGATGAGGTCTCTGCGTTGAATCAGGCCCCAAGTGCAAGGGGGCCGGGTGAGGGTGGCTCTCCTTAAACCGGCCGCTGGGGACTCCTTCCGCGGAGTACCTGCTAGATTTGGGTCGTGCACTTCCTTTCCGTAGCGGGGTGGGTTTCAGCAAGCCGTCAGAGTGGCCAGCTCCGCCCCACGGGAGGTACAGAGACGCAAGGCATTGTCCCCCCGCCTCAGGAGGGGTCCCCAGCGCTGGGTAGTGTGCAGGTGGGTTCAAAATTGTGCGTGTCAGGGTGGGCAGGGCCCTGCGGTCCCCAGCCCTGATGGCCAGACTCCAGGTGCTTTGGGAGAAAGATCAATCAAGCTCCTGTGTGAAAGGGGAATGCATTGTCAGGACCTGGAGGTAGCAGGTTTTGAAGGGAGGTGGCCCCTGGGCCCAGTTTTGGACAGTGTCACTGGAACCTGGGCTGCTGGCGGTCCCTGGGGTTGGGAGACAGAAGGGCAGAGACGTGCCCCAGACACAGGTGTGCAGGCCGTGCCCGGGTGCAGCCGCTGGGCGGAGGGCGCTCTCTCCGCACTGCGTGCCCTGCCTGTGATCTGAGGACTTGGGGTCAGCCTGCAGGCGGGACCCGCTCGGTCCTCGGGGACCTGCGGTCGTGGCCCGGGGTCCGTGAGCCGCAGGTGGGCGGGGTGCCTGCCTCTCTTCTCTGCCGTCTCAGCTGGGTTGCCAGGCAGAACCCTGTGCAGGGTGCACCGTCCAAGTCCATTGGCAGCGTTTGAACGCACTGAGAACAAGAATGGGGACCCCACCCCAGGCTTACGGGGTCAGTGAGAAGGGAGGGCATGAAGCTACCCTAGGCCGGGGTGGGGCCGCTGACCAATGCCCGGGGGCCTGCAGGTGGGGGTGAACCCCTCCGATTCCCAAATGGCTGGCGGACCGTGGCAGCCTGGAGAATGGAAGGCACAGCAGGAAAGAGAAAGGCCTGGAGGAGACCGGAGGAGGATGACCAGCGAGGTGGGCGGGGCCAGTGCTTCTCCCCTGCAGGGGATGCTCCCAGGGGCATCTTCCTGGGAAGAGAGAAGCAGAGCTGAGGAGTCAAGGTTGGAGAGTGTGAGCCCTAAACCTGAGGACAGAGCTGGGGGGCCGTGCCCCCAGGCGGGGTTAAGGGTGTCACCAGTGGTGGCAGCGTGGGGTGTGCTGGGCACAGGGGTCACCCACGCCGGGAAAGGCGAGAGAGAGTTCCAGGTGCGGAGCAGGCCAGAGAGGAGGGCCAGGCGCCACCTCCATGGCCTGTCTCGTGCTGTCTGTATCCCCGTCCAGGGGCCCGAGGCAACCCTTTGAGGATGTGCACCTGTGAGTGACAGCAGGGTGGCCAGAAGACAAAGGTCTGAACTGGTCCCGAATTGGAGCCTTGTGGCTCAGGGGGCATGGGCAGTGGTATTTCTTATTTACTTACTCATTTATTTAGAGCACGCATCTGGGGGAGAGGCAGAGCGAATCCCAAGCAGGCTCCACACTGTCAGCCCAGAGCTCAATGCAGCGCTTGGTCTCTCAAACCTCGAGATCATGACCTGAGCCAGTATCAAGAGTCAGACTCTCAATCGGCTGAGCTCTGCCGAGGCGCCGTGTGGGCGTCGGTATTTTGCTAAGACTGTCTGTGATTCTGGCACCTGTCAAGTTTGCACAGAGCGGTTGTCTCCAGTGTGGGCCGCTCAGGACACTTTGGGTTTGAGCAAAGCATGTTCTTGGGGCTCCTGGGGGGCTCAGTACGTTGGGCGTGTGGCTCTTAGTTTTGGCTCAGGTCACGATCTCGTGGCTTGTGAGTTCAAGCCCTGTATCAGGCTCTGCACGGTCAGTGCGCTATTGACAGCTTGGGACCCTCTCTCTCTGCCCCTCACCCACTTGTGCTCTCTCTCTCAAAATGAATAAACTTCAAAAAAAAAAAAGAATGTTCTAGATCTTCCGTAGAGGCATTGGCAGCTGCACTCATACATAACTTTAAATGGGCAGATAGATCCTGGGACTGCTCGGCCAGACTTCTGTCTTGGTGCCAAAGGGTCTGAGCAGGTGTGGAGACTGAGGACCAGGGGTCAGGCCAGGGGTTAAGCAGGTGGATGAGAGGCCTAGAGTTTGGGAGCAGAGGTGGCTGAGGGCAGTGGGGAGGGAGGACTTCCAGGAGCGCCCGTGTCCCAGAGGGCGGGTGGGCGGGACCAAGTTGGCTCCTTCATCCAGACCTGGGAGCTCCCAGGAGCCACGGCCCGGGAGCCCCGAGGCCTGAATTGGCTGGAGTCCTTCAGTGCCTCTGTCACTGCGTGGACGTGCGGCTCCAGGGACAGATGTGCAGAGACCCAGGGGAGTCCCACCTCGCAGCTGACAAAGTCGGATCCGCTGCGTCTGAGTAGCACCCAGGCCAGGCTTCCGGAGACCCCGGCGAGGCAGACCAGAGAAGCAAGCGTTTACTCAAAAAATCAAATTGGGGTGAAGTCTTTCTAAGAAGGGTCCTGTCCTGGGGTATGGAGACATCTGTCCAAAGATAGACGGGGAGGTGGGGGGGGGGTGACATGGGCCTTGAGCCCTAAAGCTGTGTGTCTGTGTGCGCGCGCACCTGTGCGCGTGCCTGGATTTTCCGAGGCAGCGGCTGTGGCTTCCACTGGATCCTCAGAGGGCGATGTGACCACTAAGGGCTGGTCCACTGCTGTGGGAAAAAGTCTGTGTGGCCTGTAGGGGAGAGTGGAGGACGTGGTGGGGAGGGTCACTGGGCAGCTCTGAGCCTGGTGCCTGGGGTCCCAGCAGGGGGACCTGCTGGAGGATTCTGTGCATCCCCCCTACCCCGCTGGGGACGGTTAGGAGTCGGGGCGGGGAGGGGCACGAAGCTGCAGGCAGGAGAGCGGATTTAAGGGGCCCGAGTCCTCCAGGAGCCTGTGCCTGCACTGGGGGGGGGGTCCTCCATGCCCAGAGGCCAGGTGTCCCCTGACATGCTCGGGGAAACCTTCCCTGTTTAGTTCTGCCAGGGGACGCAGAGAGCAGGGGTCTGCGGGGAAGTCTCTGGGCGTCGCTGAGCAGACGGTGGAAAATGTGGGGGTTGGGGGGACCCCAGAGGGAAGGGGAAGTAGAACATAGAGGAGGAAGAAGGGTCAGCAGGAAGCGAGGGAGCCGACTCTTACAACAGGCCTGTTAGGGAGGCCACCACGCCGGCGTCCAGCAGGGAGACGTCCCGGGCAAGCGCCCTTTGCCTCAGTTTCTCCAGCTCCGAATAGAGGGTAAAGTACTTCCCTCCTAGGGCTGTGGGAAAGAGCAGAGTTGGGGCGGCGGTCGCCGTCTCCGTGTGAGACCCTGAGCCGTGCGCGCCATCCCCACCCGACGGGGCGCAGGCCGGGTGACCGGTCACGCAGGGCGGGGGCAGGGGAGACGCGGGCAGGAAATCATGATCGGTGAAGGGCACGTGACGGGGACGGCGATGACAATGGCGCGTCCCTGGTGTTAGCCCGTTTGGTTCAGCTCTTTTCCCCATTTCACAGAGGGTCAGGGGGAGGCACGGCGGATGTGGCCACTGGCTCAGGGCCTCACGCTCCTGGCAGGTAGCAGAGAAGACGGGAGGTGCTAATGGAGGAGCCTGACCTTCGGGATGTTGAGCCACCGGAGCTTGGCTGGGGTGGAGGGCGGAGGGAGAGAGCCCTCTCGCTCAGAGGTTAGCCCATCGACTGCAGATGAGCCAAATAAAGGGAGCTCTGTCCTGACAGCAAAATATCAGCTGTTGTTTTCAGCAACGTTACGGATTCGTGTTTATGACCCAAGAACCTCCAGAACGTATCAATTTTAAAAAACGCAGTCGTGGTCTGAACGCTTTCAAATCTATTTTATTGTTTTATTTTATTTTATTTTTAATTTTATTTTATTTTATTATTTTTTAAATTGTGTTGAAATCCAGGCTAGATAAACTATAGTGTAGTCACGGTTTCCGGAGTCGATTTTAGGGATTCAGCACTTCCGTACAGCACCGCGTGCTCATCCCAACAAGTGCCCTCCTCAGTGCCCGGCCCCCCTCTAGCCCATCCCCCACCCGCCTCCCCTCCAGCCCCCCTGTTTGTTCTTTGTATTTCAGAGTCTCTTACGGTGTGCTTCCTCTGCTTTTATCTTACTCTTCCTTCCCTTCCCTTATTTTTATTTTTTTAAGCTTGTTTTTATTTATTTTGAGAGAGGAGAGGGATACTTAGCCCAAACAGGCTCCACGCCGTCAGCACAGAGCCTGACCCGGCGCTCAGATCCATGAATCATGAGATCGTGACCCGAGCTGAGATCAAGAGTCAGACGCCACCCGGCACCCCTGCTTTCGCATTTTAAACCTTCTCTTCCTCGGGGCGCCTGGGTGGCTCTGTCGGGTCAGCCTCCGACTTTAGCTCTGGTTATGATCTGAACCCATGATTCGTGGGTTCGAACCCTGCGTCAGGCTCTGTGCTGACAGCCGGGAGCTGCTTCCGTTTCTGTGCCTCCCTCGCTCTCTGCCCCTCCCCCGCTCGTGCTTGGTCTCTGTCTCTCAAAACGAAATGAACATTTAAAAAGAAAACCAGAAACGGAAGGACGGGGATGGGGTTTCCTCAGGAGGGGGGAGGCGGAGGAGAGGCCCCCACGTGATGGAGTGAGGGCGCTGAGCTGGAGGGGGCACGTGCCACCCCACAGCCGCCTGGCTTTGCTTTGGGTCCCCCGGGAAGCAGTGGCCTAGAAGGTTTTATTGCCCCGCGGAACGCCCATCACCCTCCATCCGCCTTGGGACGGGCCGTGCTTCCTGTCGGCTTCCTTGAGGTGCGGTCCCACCTGCTGTCCACCTGTTGAAGGTGGACACGACAGTGGCTTTTACTAGTCTGCAGGCTCCTGCAGCTGATTTCACAGCAGCCAGAGGACCGCTGAGCTGGGTTCCCTCCGCCGCTCCCCAGTGGGAGTAGCACTGGGCCTCCTCAAACTTGGCAGACTACACCCACCACCAGAGTCTGTTCTTAGAGGGCAGAGAGGGCGAGGTGGAGACACAGAACCGGAAGCAGGCTCCAGGCTCCGAGCCGTCAGCACAGAACCCGATGCGAGACTTGAACCACGAGCCGTGAGATCATGACCTGAGCTGAAGTCAAGAGTCAGACCCTTCACTGACTGAGCCCCCCAGGTGCCCCTGGAGCCCCTCTTCTAGCCCGGTTTCCTGGGATGCAGCCCCGCATGCCAGGAGTCCGCGGCCCCCAGCTGCCTCGGCAGAGCCGAGGGGGGGCGGCGGGTGAGGTGGTGCGCAGAGCCCGGGCAGGGACCGTCGGGCCCTCACCGGACCCACACTGAGCCCTGGGCTGAGTCGTGAGGGCTGGCTGCACATGTGGGCTTTCTGGTGCCCGTTCCCCTCTCCCCTGTTTGCCGGCTTGAGAAGTGGTGGTGCCTGTGGGTATCATTCCCCGAACTGAGCTCAAAGATGCAGTGAGCCCCCCCTCGCCCCCACCCCTGTTCTGGGCTCTTGGGCTGGCGAGCAAAGTGGCCTAGAAGAGGCAGAGATGAGCTTCAGGGCAAACCCCCGGCCTTCTGCGGAGCAGTGTCCCAGGGTGGAGAGACCCTGAGATCACATCAGCGTGTCCTTGGGGACAGGACCTGGCTTCGGGCGAGGCTTTACTTGCCCCTCCTGGTCTGCAGTCTAGAGGTGGTGGTTGGGCACGAGGGGCAGGGGCGCCCGCGTAGACCCGGTGAAGCATGAGACGCCCGCACCGGGCTTTGCCCACGCCCCTCCCGCCGTAATCGCGGGCCCTGGTTAGAGAGTCCTTCGACGGCCTCGGTCTCCACCCCCACCCCATGCCCGGGATTCTGAGACCCTGCGCCACGCTCTGTCCCAGAACTCTGGGAAGAGGGTGCAGCTGGCCTGGGGGGATAAGCCTGCGTCGTTCCTGGCCGCTCTCGTCGCTGCTGCCTTCCTGGGGCATGGGGTGGACTCACAGGCCGAGCCACAGGAGGACCACGTACCCGATGATCCCACGGGATCGCAGCGCCACAGAGAGCTTGCGCCCACGGTGGCCTGTGGCTCCGCTACTGTGCCTGGTCCCGCCGGTGGCTGCGAGTTCGCTGTGCAGAGGTGGCTGGCCCTCCCTAGGCCCTGTGTCCTCTCCCAGGCCCACCTGTCCTCCCCCAGGCCCTGTGATGTGCAGGAGGGCAGGAGTGAGCACAAGCCAGGAGGATGCTACGTGCAGAGGTGCCGTTGGGGCCGTGTGCCTTGCGTGTCCGCACCGAGCCTGGGCTCACATCACCACCAGGCGCTCCAGCCCTGGGGAAGGTCACCTGACCCTTTGCCCAGGTCACAAGGCTACCTGGGGTCCCAGCTACAACCCCAGCTGGAGTCCAGGGTGCTTTGAAGAGCCGGCACTCCATTCGTCGGAGGCTGGGAGAGAGGGGACGCGGGGTCACCGTGGGCTTCAGGTCCGTGGAGAGGGTCTTGTCCCACCCAGAGGAGAGTATGCATTTCAGGAGGACTGTTGGCCTGTGGGAGGCTGACGTTGGGGCACACAAGGTGCCCTGCTTGTTGGGCACAGGCTGTTGGTTGGACGTGTGCACACGGTGGCCGCCTGGGGGCTTCTGTCTACAGCTCTCCTGGTATTGAGCCCTTGTTCCATCAACACCTCTGGGAGAGAAGGACCAGCCTGGCATTTCGGGGGGTGGGGGGAGGCACTAGAGCCAGGATGCGGGCTGCCCATCCCGGGTTCTCACTTGTGACATCTTGGCCCCTTGGCCCCGGGCAGCTCCAGGATAGAGAATAAAGGAACAAATCCATAGCGGCCTGTGCACCAGTTCCGGAAAGCCGGGATTGAAAGCCCTGGAGGCCTGTCACCCCCAGTTGTACGTCGCTTGGACGAAGATGCTGACCGCAGCAGGGCCCCCCCATCCCCCTTCCTAGTGACGAGGCCTCGGGAGGCAGGGGAGGCCGCTGGCCCTCCTGTCGGGACAGGGAGCGGCTGGATGACTCGTCCAAGGTCACGCAGCTGGGGGCTCTTGCCAGGAATCCACGGAGCCTGGTCCTGGCACGCGTCTCTAGACGTGGGACCGCATGTCACCGCTCTGGACTTCCCACTGCTCGGTCATCTGGCCGAGGGGCTTGCCGTCCTTGGAAGCGCCTGACTGCAGGGATGTTCTGTCTCCACCGCGCGGCGGAGAGGCGCGGAAGGGCGTTCGGCCTCGCCGCTCGGGGGGCTTTAACCATAAGCCTCCGCCTTATCAGGCGCCCCGTATCTAGGCATTTTCTGAGGGAAGGAATTCAGGACACGTGCCAGCATCGAGCCAGGACATCCGTCCACGTCTTGTTTGTCTTAGGGAAGCGTGAGGAACGCCTACGCACACAGCAGCGCGGGAGCCGTTAAGTCAGTCACAGCTTCTGATGCTCTGCGGGACCAAATGCTGCCCGATTTTTATTTTTTGACGTGGCATGTGCAGATAGAGGGGAGAAACCAGACTTTCTCTTACAAGTGGGTGTGTCCTAGTTTTTCTATGATGAGCGTGAATGATGCGTGTAATTTTTTAAAGTTATGGTTCGCTAAGGTGCGGGTCTGACTGCGCAGTGCGGCAGCGCGGCCCGGGCTTCCGGAAGCCGGCTGGTCCTACGCCGGCGGGGGACCCAGAGCAGAGATACCGGTCGAGCAGAGCAGGTCAGTGCAGGGGGGGCGGGGTGGGGAGCTGTTGCTGAGGTGGTGTTAGGACCAGGCTTGGGAGAAGTGTCCAGTGGTGGTGGCCATCCTAGGACATTCCAGAAGGCCGTCCGAGGCCCCCTAAGCTGTAATATTTGGATGCTGTGTTGAGTCCACCCCCCACCTTGAACTTGTCCCTTGCTGGAGGTGGGAGGACAAGATCATGCTGAAGAGGCTGGGGTGCTGGGAGGGGTAGAAGACTCTGCACCTACGGGACCAGGAAGAGGGACCCCAACAAAAGGGGGTAGAGGGGACCCACTGTGGTGGAGAACTTCCTTGGGAGGAGTTCCTCCGGGGGCCCTTCCAGCCCTGACGAAGGCTTTTGTCCCCAAGATTCCCACCCTCCAGCCAAGTTCCTGCTACTGACCTTCTCCTTTCAAGAATCCAAACCCCAGGGCGCCTGGGGGCTCAGTCAGTTAAGCATGGGACTTTGGCTCAGGTCACGATCTCACAGTTCATGGGTTCAAGCCCCACGTCAGGTTCTGTGCTGGCAGCTGAGGCTGGATCCTGGAGTCTGCTTCAGATTCTGTCTCCCTCTCTCTCTCTCTGCCCCTCCCCTGCTCATGCTCTGTCTCTCTTTCTCCCTTTCTCAAAAATAAAACATTTAAAAAAAATAGATAGAAACCAAATCCCAGGATCGGTTGCTTTGACTTCTTACGGCCAAAGTCATGTTCTTCAGACAAAATTTCTTGACTGTCCGATTTGCGGAGGGTGCCCCCAGTCCTAGAAACGAGGTCGGGTGTGTCTGATTTCTTATTTTGTGCGGGTGGGTGGCCACAGGGGGCCGGAGCCAGGAGCCCTTCTCCACCCATGTCCGGGAAGCTCTGCTCAGCAGCGGGGTCCTGGAGGAGGTGTCCCCGTCCTGAGTGGGAGCAGACGCCCTCCCTGCAGGGGGAGGGGCTGCAGGCATCTTGGGGATCCCTGACTTGGACCCAGGACGGCTGAGAAGAGCAACCCCCTGGTGAGAGGGGCGCCAGCATGTGCTGCCAGGCCCCTCCTTACACACCGAAAGGGCACACGCCCCCCAACCTTCATGACGCCCCTGCGTGTGGGCCACCCGTCTGCTCAGCACCCCGGCCGCGTGAGCGGATCTTCCTGATGGGCGGACTCCTGACAGGTGTCCTGCAAGGCGCGTGCCCTCGGGCTGGCTGGTCCGGGTCCCTGACCTCGGCCCTGCTCTGATGTCACAAGCCAGCAGCTCCGTGGTTGCCGCGGCAGCGGCCTGCGTGGTTCACCAGCCGGGCCACACCTGGGCTGCTGCTGGAGGTGGGGAGCCGCGAGTCCAGCCTACCCTGGTCAGTGGGCCCTGGAGAGCCCGGTGCAGACTGTCTGGGGTTCGGTGGTGCCCCACCCTGATCCGTTGTGGGGCGTGCCCTGTGTTTGGGGGACGCTCTTACAGAGGCCTTGGGAAGTGGGCCCATCGGGGTCGCCAGGCACATGTCCAGGAAGCTAATTTGAATTTCTTTCTTTTTTTTTTAATGTTTATTCATTTTTTGAGAGAGAGACAGGGCATGGATGGGGATGGGGAGGAGAGAGAGGGAGACACAGAATCCAAAGCAGGCTCCAGGCTCTGAGCTGTCAGCACAGAGCCCGACATGGGACTGGAACTCACAACCGTGAGATCATGACCTTAGTGAAATTTGGATGCTCAACCGACAGAGCCCTCCAGACGCCCCTAGAAGGCTAATTTGGACATCCTGCGCTGGGGGGCTCCCAGCCGGATGGGAGGTTGAGGCTGGGGACGGGGTTGGGGGTGAACGTGCTTGTTTGGGGGGGATGTGAAGAAGTCCTCATGCTCCAAGAACAGCTGTGGTCGTGGGGGCACCCTGACCGGCACAGGGGGCCGCGGCCGTTAGGTTTCAGGGAAGCCCCGTGATGGTCCAGGGATATTTAGTGGAGCCGGCAGTCGGGCCCGCTTGGCCATCCCTGGCATCTCTGTGGGTTTGCAAGCGTCTGTGCCTCGTGTCTGCCTCAGCAGCAGGTTGTGGGGATAACAGGGACGCGTGAGCCTGAGCTTAGTCCCCCGGGGGCTGGCTGCCGGGCCCCCTTGGCCTTCTAGAACCATCCCAGTCAGGCCATGCATCAGGGTGATGGTTAAACACACAGGTTTATAAGCCCCCACCCTAGGATTTGGGTGCGAAATGCCCCCGTGGAGCCTGACCAGGATTCCTGTTCTGCCACGACTCCCCCTGCCCCCGGTGGTTCTGGTTCAGCCGGTCCAGAATCCAGCGGCCTTAGGAACCAGCCCTCTGGACCTTAGCTGAGAGTCGGGATGTGGGCCAACCCCAAGGTTCTGGGCAGCCCAGCAGTTGTATTTTTAAAGGCCAGAGCTCAGAGAAATGGAGTTTAAAATATTTCTGATGTTTGTTTTATCCGGGCTTGGCTTGGATGCTTCCAGTGATGGGTGTCTCACTACCTACAAGTCACCCCCATGATTTCAAGACAGACATTTAGCAAGTGCTTCTTTCCACCCGGCCAGTTTCAGCCTGTAATGTGTTGTTGGTCTGGCTCCATCATCTGGAGAAACACACAGTGAGTACCGCCCTCTTCCCCAAACAGCTTGCCAAGCATTTGGGTGTTTCTTAGTGATGAATGCCAGCGTCTAGACGGACGGGTGCTGTTCTGCCACCCTTTCACAGGGGGGCAAACTGAGGCACCCGGAGCTAACAAACGCGCTGGGTCACACGGTTCATGCTCATCACCACCACAGCGCGCTGTTCTAGACTTTCCTATCTCCTTGAGGCTCCTTTCCAGACACTTTTGGTTCCTTAGGATTTTTCTTCCTCATGCAGATTTTTGATTCTCCTCTTGAATTCCGGCCAGAGCTCCTCCTTACCTTTGTCGAACGCTCTAGTTTTTGTGAATCCTTCCTGGGAAGACACAGCTCTCCAATATCCAGACTTCCTCCTCAGTGAACTTGTACCTGTCATTTATGTGTATTTCTTTGTTTTTGGATTTTTTAACTTTTTTATAATTTACTTTTTATTTTTTAAATCTTTATTTTTTGAGAGACCGATCATGAGCGGGCGAGGGGCAGAGAGGGAGACACAGAATCAGAAGCAGGCTCCAGGCTCTGAGCTGTCAGCACAGAGCCCGACACGGGGCTTGAACCCATGAACTGTGAGATCATGACCTGAGCCGAAGTCGGATGCCCAACCAACTGAGCCCTGCCCCCCCCCCCCGGCTCATATACATATTTCTCAATTAGGTTAATTCTGAAGCATTTCAGTAGTTACACTTTATGAAGCTCTGTCCCTGACGCTGGGCCAATTTGCTGGCTGTGGGCACCTCTTGCCAAGTGATTTGGCCACATATGTGTCAGCCCCGTGCGTGTGGGTGGCGTGTCTGGCGTCACATCTCTGCGGTGCTTCGATGTTCCCCGGGCTTCCCGGGCCGTCCCGCTCCATCCGTGCTGCCCGTGGGGTGGGAGCAGGGCGGGCTCGCAGGGCGTGGGCACGCCTCCTCCGCGCCAGGGCCCGGAGCACCCAGCTGGGGTTTGACCAGGACGGCGTTGCGCCGTGTGTCCTAGGCCTCTCTGTCAACGCAGGTGAAGATGGCGTGTGTCTGCCGAGCTGCGCCCACTGTGTGCTTGCGCACTCGGGGTTGGGAGGTCCCCGCGTGAGTTCCAAGTGTCTTCCCGATCCATCGAGTCCTACTAGATTTCGTCGGGTATTCAAGCCTCTTAAAAATCTTCTGAGCTGGAGGTGTGCCTTCTAACCGGGCAGCTGGCTTGCTGGTCCCCGTGGGTTGTCCACAGCTGGACTTGGTGCGTTGAGAGCCACACGCTCGTGAACTTGACTCACAGAAGAGCCTGTCCGTGCCCCGTGCCGCCGACTCTCTTGACCCTTCAGATGCAGGTTAACAGGCTCCCTTGTGTGGGTGACAGGCCGCAGCAGTGCGGGGGCTGTTGGAGAAAAGGAGGTTAGGGCGCTGTCGCTTGCTGTCTGTCTCACAACCAGGGAGGAGGACGCAGGTGGCTGTAGAGAGTCAACCTAGAGGGGCCCCGGGCGGCTCAGTCTGCTGAGTGTCCGGCTTCAGCTCGGGTTCTCACGGTTCGTGGGTTCACGTCCGGCTCTGTGCTGACAGCTCGGAGCCTGGAACCCTCCCCCACTCAGGCTCTGTCTCTCTCAAAATTAAATATTAAAAAAAAGAGTCAACTTATAACATCCAAATTATATTTGGGGAGGTCATTGAGTCTAGAGGAACTCTGTTCTACGTGTGTTGTTTTCTGTCTTTTATCTTTTTAGTCTTATGCATTCGAATTTTTTTAATGTTTACTTAATTTTGAGAGAGACAGAGCATGAGCAGGGGAGGGGCAGAGAGAAAAGGAGACACAGAATCCGAAGCAGCTCCAGGCTCTGAGCTGTGTCTGACCGACTGAGCTGCCCAGGCGCCTCTGGCCCTGTGCATTTTAAAAGTCTTTAAAGGGATTCTTTATGTCATCGTCCAAAACCTAATCTGGAATGTTCCCAAAAAGGTCAAACACGATCTATTCTGTGTTCTCTCAGAAGGCAGAAATGATGAACTTGACATCTGAAAGGGTAAGCTTTCATTACACGGAAGTGTTCTGTCTGGCCACACCAGCTAACGGGAGCCTTTCTGTGTCTATTTGTGTACATTTCAAAGAAAAGGTGCTAAACCGTGTGACCGAGCCTGCGGGCTCTGGAGAAGGGCAAAGAGTTTCTCTTGTTGCGACAGCGGTCGGGGGCGGCCGGACCGGCTCAGGGAAATGTGGGTAGGGCCGAGGAGGTGTCTGTTTGTGGAAGAAGTTGTGTGTGAGCAGAGCTGGGGCGCTAGGCCTGGATGGGGGGCAGGGAGCCAGCTGGGGTGGGGTGTCAGGCCCACGGGCCAGGGATTGCGGACCTCGGTGGGGTTCCCCTGGTGAACTGGCCGTGGTCTGGACCCTCCCCGTAGGGGCTGGGACGGGATCCGCGTGGAGCAGGGCCCCGGAATCTGCATTTTCACTGGCAGTGCAGGTGACGGAGGCAGGTGGCCTGTGGACGGACCCCTGGACACCTGCTGGTGTGGGGGAGGAGCTGCTGCATGGTGGCCGAGTGCAGAGGTGCAGTGGCTGGGCTCAGGCGGGGGCGGGGAGAGGTGGGAGCCTGACGCAGAGTCTGATTAAGGGTCTTTCAGGAGGAGCTCAGGTGGGAAGGGGGCTGGGAAGGAGGCAGATTCAAGACCCGGATACTGGGCTGAACCATGCGCTAGGACTGCCCTTCTAAAAGTGTGGTTCCTGGACCCAGAGCGTCACAGCCCCTGGGAGCTCCTGAAATTTATTTATTTAATTTGAGAGAGAGCAGGGGAGGGGCAGAGAGAGAGGGAGAGAGAGGATTCCAAGCAGGCTCCTCGAGGCCAGGGCTCAAATCCATGAATCAGGAGCTTATGACCTGAGCCGAAACTAAGAGTCGGACGCTTAACCAGCTGAGCCGCCCACACCCCCCCCCCCCCCCCCCACAGGTGAGCCATTCTGACCACCCTCAGGGGCAGGGTCGGTGTCTCAGATCAGGGTCTGTCTGCTCAGATTTAAACCCTTGCTGTATGGCCTGTGAGCTGTGTGGCCTTAGGCAAGTGACTTAACCTCTCTGAGTCTCGGTTTCCACATCAGAAAGTGAGGTAGGAATAGAGTTCCTCATGGTGAGACCGTGTGAGAGCAATGGCCTGCTTCAACTGTGTCCCCCCTTCCTGGCCCTGCCCCCGCTTTGTGACCCTGCCCCCCCTTCGTGGCCCTGTCCCCCTTCCTGGCCCTGCAGCATTATGCATCTTGTATATGGGAGGGAGCCACAGGGCCTGAGACCGCCCGTCCTGCCTGACATCGGAGCCCCTGGTCTGGGCACCTCCCGGCCTCTGAGGTTGCCATTCCTGCTCCTGGGCGTGGGGAGCCCCAGATGCTGCAGTGGGCCTGGCGCTTCCCCACTGCCCACAAACGGAGTCTCCCCAGCAGCCTGGTAGGGGCCCGTCTCTACCGGAAGGCTGTCTGCCTGGGGGGGGGGTCGCCGGGCTGGGGCCGCGGAGGGGGAGCGAGAGAATGGGTCCAGTGTCCGCTTGGCGCTGGAGGCTGGTCGGGTCCACCCTCCTCCGTCTGCGGCTCCGAGTGGGGCTTGTGCAGGGCGGGGCCTGTGGTTCCGCTGAGCAGTGGCCGGCAGCCGTCCAGCTCTGGGGGGAGCAGGATTAGGAGACCGGAGTGAGAAGCCCAGGACGCTGAGGACACTCTGGTCTCAAGCAGGGTCAGGCTTAGAGTGTCAGCACTCGGGAGCTGGGGATGTGGACGGACAGCGCAGAGTCTGCTGGTTATCACTTCTGGACTTTGTCCCCAAGATGTCTGTCTCGGTGTTTTGTTTTCATCCATTTGCGGGTCTCCAGGAAAACCAGCTCAAAGGCATTGGGGTGCCCGCCCCAGCGGGCCCGGCTCAGGGTGATGGAGTGCTGGGGGCACGCCGGAGCGGGAGAGGCACGTCCAGGCCGGTGAGCAGCGGGGGAGCCGGGGGAGCCCTGGGTCCAGGGGTGCACTTTCCCTCCCTCCCTGCTCGTGTCTTCCAGGCAGATGGCACTCACAGCTCTCCCACCTGTTTGGACACCATGACCGTTCCCGGGGCAGGAGAAGCTCCGTCTTGGGCGTCTGAGACCCAGACCCAAACCCCGTGCTTCCTTGGGCAGGTTGTGTCTCGGGGCCCGTGCTTTCCTTTCTCTTGGGGACACACTGCTGGCTCGTACGATAAATCTGCGTTTGCCTTTTAAGACGCGGCCGAGCTCCTTTCTCGGACCGGCTGCCCCACTTTGCATTCCCGCCCGCAGCGTGCAGGGCCCTCCGCTCACCCGCCGTCCTCACCAACACTTGTTACTGTCCGTCTTTTCAGTCGCGGCCGTAACTCGTGCCCGGCACCTCAGTGTGGCTTCAGCGTGCCTTCCCCTGACCGTCCGCGTGGACCGTCGGGTGCCATGTTAGCTGTGTGCCTCTTCTTTATGGAATGGCCTGGTTTTTGGGGGGGTTTTCTTTGTTTAAAAAATGGGCTTATTTGTCTTCATGCCTTTTGAGTGGTTTACGTAATCTAGATTCAAGCCTTTTTTGTTGGGTGTATATGACTCACAGGTATTTCCTGCTGGTCTGTGCTTCGTATTCTGACTTCCTAATGACGTCTCTTTTGTGGGCAAAGTTTTTTTTTTTTTAATTTTTTAATGTTTTATTTATTTTTGATACAGAGGGAGACAGAGCATGAGAGGGAGAGGGGCAGAGAGAGAAGGAGACACAGAACAGGAAGCAGACTCCAGGCTCTGAGCTAGCTGTCAGCACAGAGCCCAACGCGGGGCTCGAACCCACGAACGTGAGATCTGACCTGAGCCGAAGTCGGAGGCTTAATCGACTGAGCCACCCAGGCGCCCCTGGGCAAAGGTTTCGAGTGTTGATGCTATTTTGTCACTTTCTTCTATTGGCTGTGTTTTCGCGGATGGGTTTGAGACGTCTTTACCTAACCCAGGGTGAGGGAGATGCACTCACGTTTCCTTCTGAACCATAGTCTTGGACCTCACGTTGAGGCCTACCATCCACCTCGAGCTGATGTTTGTATCCAGGGATGATTTTGTATGTGGCAAAATAGGCGTCTATGTTTGTGCGTTGTTTTGCACGTGGCCGTCCAGCGGCCCGAGCACGATTTGTTGGAACAGCGTTTGACGCCCAGCTTTCTCTCTCTCCCCCTCCTCCTCCTCATCACAGCGGTGGGCGCAGGGGCTGAATTCTCTTACAAGAATATAACTGCATGGTCTGATGTTCCCAGAGTCGGCGGCACCGAGCGGCCTTGGCTGGTCAGAGGCCCGGTGGCCGCCCTGCCGCCTGCCGGCTGTGGGATCTGGATCAGGTTTCTTAATCGGTCCCTGCCTCAGTTTCCCCACCTGTGAACAGGGATGCTAAAAGCTCCTTACCTCGCAGGGTTATTGTGAGAAAGATGAGCAGAAGCACGTAAGGTGCCGGAAGGGAACCCCGCACACAGACTCGGTGCTGTGTTCTGACTCCTGCCATGCCCCAAGGCCACCCCACAGAAATGAAAGCAGGGAGGGGTGGTGGAGGGGTGCTCGGCACACCCTGCCGCTGTTCAGGAAGGGGCTCCTTTAGCCCCCAGCCTGGCTGGTCTTGATATCACCTGCAGGCGGCCACGGAAGTGACTCCACACTTTCTTGGTGTAAACGCCCCTCCTTTTCTGGGGGTGGCGGGCAGCACGCGGTCCCTTCCTGAGGCCGGGGCGGCCCCCGCCCCCGATCTCATAACCGAAGAGCTGCGAATCCTGAAAAAAGAAACTTAAGGCCCCCCAATTGGTTTGCACGGGGTTCTAGTGCCAAATGTGTGTGCACTCTTGCCTGCCCGCGCACGCCCTTACACACTTGCACTCACACCCCTTACAAGCAGCTCCCCCTGCAGAGACCAGACCCTCGCGCCCTTCCGCCCCTGCCTGAGTCCTCACCCGTCTCTCAGGGTGGGGGCTCAGCCTTGGCACGGCCGACGTGTGGGGCTGAACCCCACAGTGGGGACCGTCCCCGGGCAGTGCGGGACGGTCCCAGGCCTCCCTGCGCTGGATGCCAGCGTGTTGTGACAACTCAGCGTGTGTCCAACATAGCCTCGTGTCCCCTGCAGAGCAGGCCCGTGCGCGCTGGAAACAGCCGCCCGTCGGATCTTGTTAAAGGTGTACAAGGCACACTGGGAACAGAGCTGGGCCCCTGCGGGCGGGTGTTGGCCACAGTGACCTGGAGGGACGTGGATGAGAGCTTGGCCTGGATTCTGAGCTCCGTGTGCCTTGTCTCCAGGGGCTCGCTCTCCTCGGGACGTTCTGGGCCGCAGTGCACGTCCTCCTGTGCTTGCGGGCTTGGCGTGAATCAGCCTCGGCCCCTGGCTCCTTGACTCCCACCGTCAGCCCCACCGCCTTCCCCGCCGAAGCCGTGTCCGCAGAGATCGCTGACATGAGAAGAAACACAGACAGAACCGCTCCGCTGCGTCCCAGCCCCAACCACGAAGCCCTGCTCGTGAGACGGAAGCACAGACTGCTCCAAGCCCACGAGAAAGGGGGGCTCGCTCCGCAGAGAAGGCAGGGCCGCCGGCAGCACGCGGCCCAGGAGCCCGAGGCCCCGAGCCCGCTGGAGCAAGGCCCCGAGCGGCCGTGCTTGGCGCACCTGTTCAGTGTCACGGGAGCACAGGCCAGGGAGCACCAGCCTGACTCGGAGGGCCCCGCCCAGCGAGGAGCAGCCCGGCTGCAGAGGGCCGGGCAGAAGCACAGAGCAGAGAAGGGTCACAGAGAGGAGCCAGCGCGACCGCAGCCCGGGCGTACCAAGCGGAAGGCGGTAGGCGCGGAGAAGCAGGGGGCTGCCAACTCCACAGGCCAGGCCCATCGTCCCCCTGGCCCCCGGGAGAGGAATAAGGGGAGGCGAGGGCCTTCGATGAAGACGGGTGGCGACCACCAGGACCCGCAGGTGAGCCGCGGGCACATAGAAAAGCTGCTGGCCATTGTAGAGGAACTGGGGCATCTGGAAAAGACAGGGCGAGAAGGAGCCCAGGATGGGACGGGGGCTGGCTCTCCTGCTCCGGACCTCAGACACAACGGGCTGGATCAGGGTCCTGAGGGAAAAGGGAGAGACCCAGAGCAGCTGTGGCTGGTTGGCTCGCCCTGCAGAAGGGGGTCCGTGTCACTGGCGTCCCGGTGCCGGCCCGGGGACGGGGGCTCGTGGCGCAGGGAGCTGGAGTTCGCCTTTGAAGAGTTGTTTGATATGAACAGAAAGCTGAAGAAACACCTGATCTTGAACCTTGCGCCCAGGCCCAGGGCAGATCCCAACCCTGGCCGAGAGCACAGCCTCTCGGGGGTGCAAGATGACAGCGGTGAGACCCTCAGAGACCGGAAAACGGGGGGCGCAGAAGTGGAGCCTGGCGGGGAGCCCGTGCATCCCGCATTGGTGGATGCCCACCAGACGGCGTCCCAAGACAGTTTGGAAAAGTTCCTGAGCGGGCTGGAGAACCAGAAGTATCCAAGGTTGGCCAAGTTCACATTGAAGAATGAGATCAAACCATTTCCCAAGGCAGGAATGCTTAGCGGCAAAGAGAACCAGCTCCCGAGCGGCACCGGCTCTGGCCAGGCACCAGCCAGGCTCGACCCGCTGGCCCAGGGCCCCCGCCACCCTGCCCCACAGGACCCAGCAGACGGAGCCGGCTGGATGGCCGCCGCGGAGCCAGGGCCGAGGCCGGGGCGAGAGCCGGAGGAACAGACGGGACCCCCAGGCCTGGGCTGGGACGCCCACCCCCAGGCTGCGCTGGACCAGCAGCGGGAACAGAGAAGGGCGTGTCTGACTCATCTGAAGTCTCCCTCCTCCCAAGACGCCCCGGAGACAGACGGGGCGTGTGAAGGCAGCGCCGCTTCCCTCTTGCCCTCCATCTTCGTGGACCACGACAGGCACAGCCAGATGATCCGTGACCTTCAGCAGCAAATTGAAGAGCAAACCAAGTTGCACAAGCAGTTTCTCGAAGATGCCAGGAAACGCTTGCAAGAGTTTCAGAGGATGTGATAAGCGTGGGAGTTGCACCCACAATAAATGCCTTGCTGGCACTCGAGCCCATGCCCTTTGTGACTGCGTCACCTGCTCAGAATCCAGCCCCCCCTTCACAGCAGCCTCCCTGGTGCCAGGGTGGGAGCCCGTGTGGGGTGCAATGCGTGGGCCTGGCCGTGGCCGGGGGCACAGAGCAGGGCCCGGGGCTGAGGCTGCCCACTCGCGCCATTTCAGAAGTTGCAGCATGTTGTTGCTGAGCCAGTGGCCGGGACTGAGACGGGGAGATGTCACTGAAACCTCTGAAGCCTTTTTCAGACCCACAAAACCAACATCATTTAACAGGACCTCGCTTAGTATATAGTCATGTAACTTTAATATCAGCAAGTGAAGAAGGCGGAGGAGGGGCGGGAGGAGGAGGGGCGGGGAGGAGAAAGAGGCCGAGGGAAGAAAGGGAAGTGGTCATCTGGGCGTGGCGGGGACGGGGCACCTGGCCGGCTGGTCACTGTGCCTGCCTTGCTGTGGCCCCGACCTGGCGCCCCGGGGGACCTTGCCCCGGGTGGGGTTTCATCGGTCAGTTGCAGGTACTTAGGGCCCAGGACTGGGGTGAATAAACTATTGGCACAGAGTAAATATTTCAGGCTTTGCCAGCAAGCCTGCCTGTGGCAATGACCCATAGAATCGGCCATCCTGTGGGAGACACTCAGTGGAGTGGGCGTGGCTGGGTTCCGGTATGACTTTATTTACAAAATGGGTGGGGGGGTCTGGGTTGGGACTTCAAGCCATCATTAGGTGGCCCCCGACTGGACACGCTTGCATCCCCCCTCTGCCCCCAGGGCATCAGGTGCACAGAGCTGGATCATTTGTCCGAGAATGGCCTTTCCCCTCCTACCATGTCCTCTCCGATGGGTGACATCATGAACGTGGGCCCACGACCCCCACCCAAGGTCTGGAAGATTTGCTCAAAACCAGCTTCTGCCTGTGTGCGACTTCCCTTTTGTGCATACGGTTCCTTCTCTGGCTACACGCCTGCTGAACTTGGGCTTGTCCTCCCATTCCATCCTGCGGGGTGTCCCCGGAGGTGTGGGGCGACCCAGCCACGTGACAAACCTGAACTGGGCTTCCCTCAAGGGCATCGGGCTCCCAGGACCCCCTTGGATGGGGCAGTGACAGCGCCCCGCTGAGGTTCTTAGGTTGGTTTCAGATCTTCAGCATCTCAGGAGGCTCTGCTGTCTCACGTTTTCTTTATGTTTTTTTTTATTTAGTTTTTGAAAGAGAGTGTGCGAGCAGGGGAGGGTCAGAGAGAGAGGGAGACACAGATTCCAAAGCAGGCTCCAGGCTCTGAGCTAGCTGTCAGCACAGAACCCGACGCAGGGCTCGAACCCATGAACCAGGAGATCATGACCTGAGCCGAAGCTGGACACCTAACCGACTGAGACACCCAGGCGCCCCTGTCTCACGTTTTCGACTCATTGAAAGCGTCTCCTTGGGCTCCCTGGCCGGTCTGGCTTTTCCACGTCCAGTGGGGAACATGTGTGATCCCAGCCCGGCTTTTGTTTTGTTCCCTGGTTCAGGAAAGTCAGGGGTCAGGCAGGGGTGCACGTTACAGATGAGGTGCCCGGGGCTCCTGCTTGCTCTACATGGAGAGGGTGGATCGTAGTCACCAGGTTCAAAGCCACGGCTGCGGTCAACCCAACGTTGAGTCACGAGGGCTTCTGACAGCCTGGGAGCCCCCGTCTAATGAATGGACAAGTCTGCCTTTGAGCGGGTTATTTCTGCTTCTCCTCTCCAAGGCAGTATTTGTGGCCCGTGGGTTTTAGGTGAAGAACTGCCGCTTCTCGGCCACACTTGAGCTAAAAGTGGATGAAGGAGGTGGGCAGTGAGACATGGTGGAGGGTGAGTCACTGGTGCCCGGACAGTCATACCTACACTGTCCCCAGACAGCGGGAGGAGACACCTTGCCCTTTGCCAGCTGCAGGGGTGCCCTCCTGCCCGCCCGCGATTCCCTGTGATGTTGCGGGTGCTGTCCATGTACTCAAAGAGCCCCGTCTGGGCTCCCTCTTGATCTGACGCACCTGGACTGTGGTACCTGAGGCCTTGGGACAGTGCGGGGCCCTGGCAGCTTCCCACGGGCACAGCCAGCAAGCGTGAGGACTCCTGACTCCCGATGACTGTGTGCACCTTCGTTCTGAAGCATGTCCTGGGTCCTCCCTAGAGCTCTGAACACTGTATTCTAGAGCTTTCCGTGGGTTTTACGCTCCTGCCCGCGTATTTGGGGGCAGGTTCCCGGTTTCCGTCTCTGCATTTATGAAAACTTTCCCATCTGGTCGCTTCTTGGCAGTCCAGGGTCTTCCCCCAGCAGACCGCAGGGGGGGGCTCCTCCCCCAGCAGACCGCAGGGACGCAGGGAAGCCCCCCTGGCTGACCTAGGGGTGGACCGGCGCCTCTGTCTGCCCCGGGGGTTGGAGAAGAATGGCCACACGTGTGTGTGCCCCCGAGGTCCACCGCCCACGGGGACAGGTGCAGACCAGCCGTGCCTCACGAGTGCGGGGTCAAGACGGGAACAGAGGTGCACCCCGTGATGTCACGACCCCTTCCTACGCTTGCCGGGCCAGCGGGCATCGGGGGCTTGGGCTGTGACCCGGCCTTCCGATGCACACTGCTCTGAGGGTCCTCAGGCCCGGCCCTGCCCCCGCCCAGCCAGGCGCACCATCGTGGCTGTATGATGACATCCAGAACCTCAGAAATGTAGACTAATAGGAAAAATAAGATTTTTTAAAACTGGAGCCCCGGGGCAGGGGGGTGGGGGTCTTCTTGCCCTGTAGCAGTTCTTCCAATGGGCAGGAAATGACGTGATGGTGTGGAAGTGTGGCCGGCCTCTGTGGCTCCTGTGGCGGCCTGGCCGTGGCCTCCGTGGGAGGCAGGCGTGAAGACCGACAGACAGCCTTCTGCACCGCCAGCCTCGTTTGCTGCAGGCAGAGGAGCAGCGGGAGCACGCGGGAGCGTCAGCCTGAGATCCCGGCCTTCCCATCCGGGTCTCTGCCTTAGAAACGCAGGGGGCGGGGCGAGCGGATGGGCCCAGCCCTCTGCCTTCACCCCTGAAAGTGGGGCAGCCTGGAGGGGAGCCTCGCCTGGGGTCACCGCCTGGCAGTGCCCCCCAGGCCCCCAGCCCCTCCTTGGCCTGTGGCTGGGGAGGGATTGCAATGGTGGTCAGATGCTCCCTCCGCGCCTCCCCGGCCCCTGCCGCGCCCGGCACTGCCCCATCCAGCACTGCCCCCGCTGCGGGCTCCCGGCCTGGGGTTTGCGGGGCTGAACTTGGCCGCTCCTCGGGGTCTTGGCGGAGAAACTGCAAAACAGCAGTTCCTTCCACAAAGCCGCACTGTTCTCAGCAAATCCTCCCAGGGTCGGGATGCATTTTTTTCAAGTGATTCAGCAGCACGTGAATGGGAACAGCCTGAGCCCAAGGCTTCGGGAGCCGTGACCAAGGCCTCTGGCATGAGACCCTGCTGGGCTCACGGGGAGAAGGCAGGGCTGCGGGGCGTGAGTCAGGGGCCTTGCCAGGGTCCCTGGGGTGGGGGGTGGGGCCGGGAAGGGCGGCGAGCAGCTAGAGGCCTTGGCTCTTCTCTGCGCTGCTGCTGAGCTCTTAGAGACGGTTCCCTTCTGCTCCCGAGGGGGCTGCCGAGGTAGGAGTGCTGGTCGCCATGGAGACGGGGCATCCAGTGGACAGCGGCTCACGCGAATGTGCTAGAATCTCCAATGGCCCAGGGCTGGGACGGCAC
>NC_043716.1:55519293-55541811 GCF_006229205.1 Suricata suricatta | reverse complement strand
CCCCCCCCCCCCCCCCCCCCCCCCGCACTGCTGCTCGGTGGAGCAAGAAGTCTTTAATTGTGAAATGATGGCTCCTCCCTTTTCTTAGTTCCCTAAAGACGTGACCTTGGAGGAGGTTGGCTGCACTGCCGACCCAGAGTGGCCAGGCACTGACCCGGGGAAGGCAGAGCCTGGTGTTGGGGGAAAGCCCTCACCGCTGTGTCCATCGAGGGGCACCTGCCACGGTGGGGTGTGGGCGAATGGGGAGACCTGAGGGGGCTGAGCCAGCGCTCGGTGCCCTTGTGCGCAGGCTACCTGCCCACACAGTCCTCATGGTGCAGGCCTCGGGATGGGGCGTGGCCTCAGGCGAGGGCGGGGCGGTCCGGAGCTGGGTCGCGCTCTGCCCTGTGCCCCGCCCTGCTTCGCTGCGCAGATGCAGTGCCTTCAGAGGGGTCCACCACCGTCTCTACCCCCGGAAGTGCTTCAGTCACACATAAGCCGTTAGGGAATCCCGCAGTAATTGGGCGCCCTGAACACGTAGTAATTTTGTTACAGCTTTTGCCGGGCAACGCCGCAGCTGGCATCACGGGGCGTAGATGCCGGACGTGGGGGGCACGCCCTCACTTTCCCAACTCTGGTCTTGAACGTGGGATGGAGGCGCCCCTCTAGGGCGTGCACCAGCCTCGGGCGGGCTAGACGAGCTCATAAATTCAGGGACCTCCGCCAGGCCGGCCAGCTGCCCGGTGTCGCCTGTCCACCCCCGGGAGCGGTCAGAAGCTCTGGTCCTGAGCGGCAGCCCCGGGATGTGGGGTCAGGTGTTGGCGGGGACTCCGGTAGCTCTGCGGTCGCAGGGCGTACATGTCTAGACGGTGGGACCCCTGCAGCCGCCCCCCAACCCCCAGCCGAGTGGAGCCCACCCAGGGAGAGCACCTGGGTTTCCTCCAAAGAGGTTGGCATGGAGTTCTCCTTGGGGACAAGGAAACGGCCCGGGTGACCCAGGGAGGGCGTTGGCAGCTGCGGTGACCTCGGTTCCATCTAACAAGGGGCCTTCCCCATGCTTGCCCCTGTGGCTGCACCCTCACCCACCGCTGTGGCCCTCAGACCCCAGCGCCTGCGGTGGGTTTGACTCGACTTCGTTTCGGCCACTGACAGGGCAGCCCCACCGCTTTCGGGGACCCCGTGTGAGCGGCACTGGGGACAGGCCCCTCACTGGAGGGGCTGCGGGGCTGGGAGCAGGGCGAGCAGAGTGGCTGTGTCCCTGTGGGCATGCTCTCCCTTGGCCACCCTCCCAGGTTCTCCCGGGAGGCTGCAGAGAGCGGGCGGGGCCAAGAGGGGGCGGGGCCAAGAGGGGGCGGGGCCTGTGCCACTGCGGAGCCAGCCCTGCTGCTCTGAGTCGGCTCAGATGATCCAGGGCTGGACTTTGACCTTGTATTTAGACAAATATTTTCTCCAAACCCCGAGATTCCCACATCCCTTCTGGGCAGATGCCTGGTTTTTTTGTACCCCAGAAGCTCGGCCTCTCCCTGGGGACCAGGGCCTGGGAGCTTCGCACGTGTTGAGTGCATGCAGATAAGCATCGAAGGTCTAGACGTCATGTTTTCATGCCCACAGCTTGATCTGTGCCTTGGAATTGGGAGCCGGTGCCCAGGCAGGGCGGACCCCGCGGGGAAGGGTCTTGTTAGAATCACTCCTAAACGTAAGCAGGTGAGGTTTCTTCCAGAGCGGCCAGGCCCGTGGCAAGATAGTAAAGATGACTCGGTGAGACTAAAATGCAGGAACTTGCAAAGACTCTCTCTGGGTCTCGCCCCCCACGGACTATGGGTGTGGCTTGCTGTGTCCCTTGTGGCTTCCCCAGGAATGTGCATGGACGCAGTAGGACTCAAAAGATGGTGGGGTGCGGGGGAAGGGGTGACTTGAATCTCTGTCTGGGCTGGTCAAGTGAGCCACACCCCCTGGCCAGCCCAGGCCACGTTGTTGTGCCCTGAGGACACCCGGCTTTTCCCAGAAGCCCCCTGCCGTCCCTCCCCTGCACCCCCCCCACCCCGCCCCCAACCAGGACGGTCTGGCCTCCTGGGTTTCCCCTGGGCGCTCATCCTCTCTCACAGTCTGGACACAGCCTGTGTTCTTTGGATCACCGTCCCCGACCTCGACTCTCCGCCCACCCAGCTCTTTTCCATCCCAAATCTGGCCGGGCATGCAGGCTGCCGCCGGGGGAAGTGACATCATGTGGTGTCCGCGGCCCGAGCGGTGGGGGGCAGGGCTCTGCGGTGGCATGTGCTTTGAATTAAGTCTACGGTCGAGCATTCCAGTAGCCAACATCTGGCAGTGAATTCATCAGCCAGTGTATCACCCTTGATCTCAAACCCAGATGTTGTGTTAACGGCAGAAAGGGAAGAAGAAGAAACAAACTCGGAGCAGCTTGGGGAGAGGCCATCGTTTTTTAGCACAAAGCAGTTAGAACAAGGATCTTATGAGGCCCCTTGCTCCCACCGCCGCTGCCTCTGGTTCCTGCGGCGAAGGGCAGGCCGGCGGGGCGGAGCCCCTTGCCCCCGGACGGTGGGCAGGCCACGGGCGATCACCCACCCCAGGGCCAGACACCGGGCCCGGCACATAGTAGGTGTTCAGCAAACGTGTGTCCGTGCCTGGATTTCAGTTTCCTCTCAGATCCTTTGGATCTCCCCGCGCTTCCCCAGCCCTGGTCTTTCAGTGGCGGGGGATTGAGAGGGACCCATCTGTGCTTCGAGCGGTCTCCATCCCAGAGCTCTGGAGATGCCCGTCGCCTGGGGTGTGGGCATTTCTGGAGAGTTTTTCGCCTCCTCCCTGTCCGCCGCTAGGGTGCGCTTTTCTGTGTGCCTGTCTGTTGTCTGACTTCGTGCCTGCATTGGATGCTCCTTGAAGGCTGTCTCCGTCACTGAAGACCCTCCCTGACCTCCCCCCTTTCTCCCGTGGGCAGCAGAAGGAGGCCCGCCCATGCTTTTAGGATTTCACTTGAAAAGCACCCCAACCCCAGACTCTGAGTTTGGCCAGTAAGACACCCCTGCTCTGGCCTATTGCTGGGGGCAGAAAGCTCAGGGTCCCAACATTGGGCAGCCAGAGCTGGCTGGGGTCCACCTTGATGCCCCCCAACAACCCTCCCTCCCTGTGGGGCCCCTCTGTCTCATTTCCCCTCGGGTCTCCTGCCTTCACTTGGTCTGTGGGATCCTCGGCTGTGATGAATTTATTTGCTAAAGCTTTTCGTGGGCCCTTCGCCCACCAAGAGTGCCGAAACCAATAGCATCTGCTGCCCGGGCAGGTGGGCAGCGCCAGGGCTTGAGCCCGCGTGGACCCGCGTATGCCTCGCGTCTCTCCTTCACGTCCGGAGGGTGTCGATGCTTCCGGAAGGTTGCCATAGCACTGGCCCTCGCTTCTCTCCGTTCCCTTTCTTTCCTTCACGTTGTCTCTCACTTTGCAGAGTGGAGTGTCACTCTGCATCAGAGTGGCCCCTGGGATTCGTGGGGACCGGGATGTGCGGCTCTCCAGACCTGTCACCGCAGCCGCGGGGACATGTGTGCCCTCGTTCGCCATGACGCTGCTGCTGTTCTGTTGTCCGGAACTAGAGGTCGTGGAGTGCCGGGCACTGCGTGTCCTGTCCCCACGGGCGGAGGGCGAGCACCGTCCGCTGCAGACGTGAGCAGCTGTGTCTCTGGGAGACTTCGCGGCGGGGAGGGGCTGACGCGGGATCCGGCCTGGCGCTGCCGCTTTTGAGTTAGGGTTTGGACTTCCTGGGAGCCTTAGGAGCTTTGCTAGGAGGAAAACGCATGGCCCTTAATGCACGGAATGGAATGGAACCTTCTTACAATTTGAGGGTAGTTTGTGTTGCTTTCTGACTGCCAGGGAGTGGGGGGTTGTGTGAGCACCCATTTCCACTAAGCACTGTGCTTCTGGAAGGCCGTTCCGAGAAGCACGTGGAATGTGGTCAAATCCAGCAGCCCTGCCCTTTCTGGAACCGTGGTCTCCCTTGCGTGTTCCTGGGCCATTTGATCTCCTCAGCCAGTGAAGGTGCCGCGGGAGACAGGGTTAATCTGGTACGTTTCCTGATTTGCATAAACACGTCTTGGCGTGGCAATAGGGTATGGATCGGGCAGGTAGTAGGAGGAACCACAGACTCTTCCTAGAGGGCGCCGACTGCTCTGTGTTTAGAAAATAGCCTCTGCCTATCAGAAGCTCCGGGGCCCTGAGCAGCCATGTGCCCGGGTGTTTACGACAGGATGGATGAGAGGTGTGGAATCTCCAAAAGCTATGGGAGGACAGGATTTCCCAGAGCAAGACAGGGAAGGGCAAGTTTATCAGGGTTTTGAAGGATGAACAGGAGTTTTCCAGGCAGGGAGGCGGGTGGTAGATGGCATTCAGGGCAGAAGAAACTTTCTGTCCAGAGGTGGGGGCACCCCTGGGCAGGTTTGGGTTCAAGGGACTATTATGGCCTAGTGGAACATGGGGACGGAAGCAGCTGGCACCCCTGGCAGCGGATGGCAAAGGGCCTCCTGTGTTAGACGAGGGCCATGGCGGCTGAGAAGGACACCTGAGCCAGGAGGGACGCAGCTAGAAAAAGCGGATGCTGGGGGCAGGAGGAGCCACTGGGAACAGGTCGACCTGCTGCCAAGGGCAGAGCCCTCTGTTCCGGTCAGCCCCCCGGGGTGGCGGTTCTTAGATGTGGGATTGTAGGTTGGGGCCTGGCTCAGCCCTGGCACCAGGAACTGTGGCCTCGGCCGTCGTGACTCAGCTCCGACAGAAGACGTAAGAGTGGGGTTTGGGCCCGGGGGAGGGCGGGGCGAGGGGCGCTGGCCCCTGGTGCCAGGCCGGGGTCCGGACGAGGGGCACAGGAGGGCTCCATGGGGGGACCACCCTGGCCGGGGAGCTGGCGCCTTGGGGCCTGGCTCTGTCTCTTCCTTCCTTCTCTGTTTGGCTCGCGTGCCCTCGGCCCTCGGCTGAGCGACCCCGCACGGCCGCGGCGTGAGGCCAAAGCTGTGAAACTCTTAGAACAGGCTGCGCCACCAGCCGACGGGCCTCGGAGTGAGCAAAGGGAGGCTCTGCCCCCGAGGCCGCGGAGCTGGCGGCCCACCTCCCTCGTCAGGGCCGGGCCGGGGTCTGCCTTCATTGCCGGGAGGGGGCCCTGCGGTGCGTGGCCCACCCGCAGCCTCCGGCGCTTGTAGACACTCCAGAACCTTCCCAGCCCGACCTCTTCCCTCTCCTTTACCTGGCGTCCCGGTCTGGGGTCATTTTCCTTCCTTGGCAGCGGCCCCGTAGGTCTGCCAGGGATGCCCGTGAACGTCTCCTCCCCGGGCTCGACGCCCTTTGGCGGGTAAAGCGCGCTGACCCTTCCTCTGTCGCGTCCTCTGTGGAACATGAGTCCTTACTACAGAGCCCTCCACGGGACGTCTCACGGGGACACTCTGGGGACAGACTGGGAGTAGCAGGTGGACTGTTCAGAGGGAAGACACCGCCCCCAACCTGACTCCAGTGAGGCCTCTTGGTGAGGCCGTTCCCCTCTGCCTTCAGCCCGAAAAAAGCCCGTTTGCCAGGAGGCTGTGGGCGGAGGCGAGGTGGCAGGAGGCGCCGTGTCCTAACTGCGTGGCGATGGTCGCGGGCCCGGAAGCTCCGCTTCCCCAGCCACGTGCGTCCACGGTGGAGGGAATTCTCAGAGGCCCGGGAGCACTCATACGTGACCTGCACTCGGAGCTTTGTCCCGGGTCATGTGAGATCAGGCTCCTGCTCCTGCCCCCCCCCCCCCCCCCCCCCCCCCCCCCCCCCCCCCCCCCCCCCCCCCCCCGGCCCCGCTGTTGGCCAAGCATTCCCGTCAAGGCTTCCCAGGACCTCCTGACCCTCCCCCGGAGCCCGTGTGGGGTCTGATGCCATGCTGAGGGCGTGGCTCGCCTTGCTTCCCGCCTCCCTGCTGCCCCCGCCCACCCCCCCAAAGCCCGGACGGCACGGTGGGGGCTCTGCTCACCTGGGTGTCTTTGCTTTGCAGTGATCAGGGCCAAGGCGGTCAGCGTGAAGGAGGTGGACTCCGGGAACGACATCTACGGCAACCCCATCAAGCGGATCCAGTACGAGGTCAAGCAGATCAAGGTGAGGGAGACGGTCGCCAGGTCGCCCCACGGGGCGGGGCGGGGGGAGGGCTGGGAGGGAGGGGGAGGTGGCCCGTGGTCTCGGGGGACACACTGTGGCCTCCGTGGAGCCGACCTCAGGGCTTCGGGCCCCAAGTCGGCCCTGTTGTCTGTAAATGCCCAAGAGGTCGTGGGGGCCAGCTCCCCCCGGCTGGGTTCTGTCGGAAATGTGCCGGCTCCGTCCTGAAGGAGAGTCCGTGTGGGGCGGGCCTTGTCGGGTTTGCTCGCGTTCCCACGGGCCGTCCCGCGGGCCCCGTCTCCGGCTGCGCCCGTGCGAGGCTCGAAGCCAGGGGACCTTGGTCGTGGCGCCTGGGAAGCCTCGTGCCCCCCAGACGGTGCCGGCCCTGGTCAGCTTTACGTTCTGAGAGGAAGGAGTCCTGGGGGCAGGGGTGGTGGGACCAGCTTCCTCCAAGAGGACGAGGAGGAAGAAATGGGGACCGTGGCCCGGCCGGGGACGGGGTGGGATATGAAGCAGGTGGCAGCGGGCGGGCAGGCGCGGAGTTGCAGACCGAGGGGCTGAGGTGGCGGTGTGTTAGTTTTTCGGAAGGTTCGTTTGTGTTCAAGGGCAAGGAGCCTGTATTTGAGGGGGAGGGGGTGGGGGTCGGATAGACAGGGCCAGCCTAGAGGACCGTGGTCATTGCCAATAGTGACTAACTTGATCTGCAGGACAGAAGGAAGTTCTAGGCTCTGGCTGGAGAGGGGGCAGCAGGAAGTGCTGGCCGCTGTGGGCTTCTGGCCATGCCCCGCCTCCCGGGGCACAGCGCCCTCCACCTGGGCTGCGGGCGGCCTCGGTCGGTAGGTCAGCAGGGGAGAAACCCCATGGGCCCCGGAGAGTCACCTCCTAATTGCAAGGGTGCCTCCCCCTCGGGGCCCCTCAAGCAGCCAGCGCTTGATCAAAATTCCTGGGAGGGCAGGGGGCGGGGGGAGGGGCTCCACGATGGGCCAGAGCCACCTGGAGGTTCACCGGCCTCTCCCGGGAGATTGTGACGCGACCTGTGGGTGTCGGGAGAACCGGGTGTCTGAACCATTTCCTCCAGGTGACAGTGTCCCGCCCAGCGGGCTGGTCGCTGCCTCCCCACCTGGTGAGCCCCTCCAGAGACTGCCTCTGCTCAAGAACGGTCACCTTCTCCTCTGGCTCGTTTGGACTTTCTGTCTCTGTTTTTCTTTTTTCTTTTTTTTTAATTTATTTTTGAGCGACAGAGAGACAGTGCGAGCAGGGGAGGGTCAGAGAGGGGGAGACACAGAATCCCAAGACACGCTCCAGGCTCTGAGCTGTCAGCACAGAGCCCAACGCGGGGCTCGAACCCACGAACTGTGAGATCACGACCTGAGCCCAAGCCGGACGCTCAACCGACTGAGCCCCCCAGGCGCCCCGTCCCCGTTTTTCCAGCGGGCGGGACCTCAGAGGCAGGCCGGGCGGCCCCTGGAGTTACACGTGGGGCCCGGACGTTGTTAGCCGTGCTCCCATCTCCTCATCCTTGTCTTTCCAGATGTTCAAAGGACCTGACAAGGACATAGAGTTTATCTACACGGCTCCCTCCTCGGCCGTGTGCGGGGTCTCGCTGGACATCGGAGGGAAGAAGGAATATCTCATTGCAGGTGCGTTTGTGCGGATGCACGTGGTCCTTGTCCTGGGCCGTGCGGGGCTGTGTCTCCGGGTGGGGGCTCGGGAAGCCACGAGGGGGGACAGAGCCCTGGGTCCCGACACCGGAGGCTGTCCCTGAGTCCCGGGGCCTCCCTGCCCTTTCCCTTCTGAGAATCCCTGGTGGGTTCTTGCCCGCCGCCCAGAACAGGGGGCTTGTGTGACTGGACGGCGAGGCGCCGAGAGGGGTTGTGGGCAAGATGCCGGAAGCGCCCGCGGCTGGGCGGGCAGCGGGGAGGGGGGCTGAAACCTTGAGTTAAGCCTGCTGATGTCATGATGTCATGAGGCCCCTACCCATGCGGCGGCTCCTGGCAGCCCGTCCCTCCTTTCCTCACTGTGGTGGCGAAACACACGACATCAGCTCTGCCGTTTGCACCACGATCAGGTGTCCGGGCGGCGGCGTCAAGCACACTCGCGCTGCCGTGCCGCCCGTAACAGCCTCCCTTCCAGAACCTTCCCGCCTCGTGAAACTGGGCCCCCGTCCCCATGATGCACAGCAACCCCTCCCTCTGCCCCTGCCGCCCACTGTCCATCTCTGGATCTGGCTGGTCTGGGGCCCTCACAGGGCTGGGCCGAGACCGTGTCCGTGTGGCCTCAGCTTCCCCCACGCAGCAGGTGTTGGGATTCCGATCCTTTTTCTGAGGCGGAGTGACAGGCCCGTCAGGAAGAGAGACCACAGTTTGTTTTGGGTTGTGTCTCTTGTTTATTTTTTTTTTCATTTTTAAAATTGCTCTGTCTTTTTCTTAAGTTTTACTTATTTTGAGAGAGAGAAAGAACATAAGCGGGGGAGGGCCAGAGAGAGAGGGAGAGAGAGGGAGAGAGAGAGAGGGAGAGAGAGAGGGAGGGAGAGAGGGAGGGAGAGAATCCCAAGCGGGCTCCGCACTGTCAGCGCAGAGCCCAGACACAGGGCTTGAACTCACAGATTGTGAGTCAGACGCTTAACCGAATGAGACGCCCAGGCGCACCTTGCTTGTACTTTATCCTTTAAAAAATTTTTTTAACGTTTATTTATTTTTGAGAGACAGAGACAGAGTATGAGTGGGGAAGGGGCAGAGAGAGAGAGAAGGAGACACAGAATCGGAAGCAGGCTCCAGGCTCCCATCTGTCAGCACAGAGCCCGGCGCAGGGCTCAAACTCACAAACTGCAGGATCATGTCCTGAGCTGAAGTCAGGTGCTCAACCCACTGAGCCACCCAGGCGCCCCCTAGTGTTTTCTTATGAGCATCTTTTTTTTTTTTTTTTTTTAAGTTTTTTTGAGTTAGAACTCACACACCACACCATTCACCGTTTAAAGAGCGTCATTCTGTGGGGTGATACACTCATCATCGAGGTGCGTGACCCTGGCCACCGTCGGAGAGAACCCCGTACCCTTCAGCTGTTTTACCTTCTGGGCCCCCCTCCCCGCCCAGCTCCAGCGGGTGTCCCCGGTTCAGAGGCCTCTGAATGGAATCATAGAAGATGTGGTCCTCTGTGCGTGACGTCTTCTCGGCCGCGTCCAGGCGGTGGTGTGAATCAGAACGCGTCTCCTTTTCTGGCTGAATAGACCGCAGTCTGTCCACCCCCTCCTCGTCCCACGGACACTGGGTTGTGTCCCCCGTTGCGCTGCCGTCCACGCCCGTCACCGAGTGTCGGCATAGCTGTGTTTTCGTTTCTCTCGGGCCGATATGTGGGAGTAGATTTCGGGGCATATGGTGACTATGTTTAAGCGTTTGAGGGGCTGCCAGACCGTTTGCCAAAGCAGCTGCACCCTTTTACATTCGCAGCATCTACTATTTTTACAATAAGAAAAATAAAGTCCATCGGGGAGACGGATGGGGACGGAGTCACGAAGCAGAGACCTTTCCTGACTGTGCTTGTCCCGGGGACACCGGGGCCGGCGGGGCAGGTGCACAGGGCACGAGGCGCCTGGCGCAGGTGCCCAGGCCAGCCGCTAGAGAGCCGGTCAGCGGGCGCAGGGACAGTCAGCATCCCTCGTGTCTCCCTTGTCACACGTCCCTCTATTTGCTAAATTTTACAGTGACATCTGTTGCTTTTATGATCAGGAAAATGAGCCCTGGAGAGAAGGCAAAGAGACAGAACCTTGCATGGTGGCAGGAACTTGGGGTCCTAACAGGTCCCCACGGCTTCCGATCCCTGCATCAGGTTTTGTGCAGGTGGGGGAGGAACCAGGCTGTAAGATGCACACCTCACCCCAGGTCGCCTCAAGTCGCCCCCTAGAGGCAGCCGCCCAAACTGCAGGGCTGCGGGAGCAGGCCGCAGAGGAGGGCCGGCCAGGGTCCTCTCCTGGTAGGCAAGTGACCTAAGTCTGGGCTCCTGCAGCAGTCCCCACCGGGTCCCTGTTCACAGAGGTAGTGGCGCCCCTCTCTTGGCCCCGGCGGTCTCTGGAAACTTTCCATGCGGATTCCCTTCACTCCTTACAACCCCTCCTAAGGAAGGCACCCCTTAGGATCCCCATTTTACAGATGAGGAAAACCGAGTAGATGAACCATGTGCCCCAGGTCCTTTTGGGCTGATGCTGTGCTGGGGACCTGGGCCACCCCCTCTCTCATACTCTCCTGCTTCGGTCGTGTGCTCCAGGCCGTGGAAGCCTCGCCGCCCAGCGCCTAAGCCCGCAGCCCCTCCCCTGCGCTGTGTGTGAGAATCCCTCGGGGACTTTGGTACCAGTCCTGGTGCCCAGGTGGCACCACACACCAGTTCAGGCAGAATCTCCAGGGCTGTGGCCTGGGCATCAGCATTTCCAAAACTCCCTAGGAGACTGGGAGCCGGGCATTGGACCAGAACCTTCCCCGCCCTGCGTCAAGGGCAGACCTTCCGTTGCAGGGGGGTGCCGAGCCGCTGGGGGGCACACACACAGCAGGGCCGAGCCCCAGCAGCCAAGGCTGCTCACCCCCCCTTAGGAAGGGACTCTCCTGACATTCTTTTTGTCTCCTGGAACCCCTCGTGGTCAGTCCGGCCTGCGCTCGCCCAGAGATTCTGAGGGCCTCGGCACTGCCCTTCCCTCCCTGCGGTGGGCTCTCTGGACCGCAGGGGGGCACTGCCCCGTCCAGCAGTCAGGGGCCCTGGCAGGCGGGTCTCTGCTGTGTGGCTCAGGTACTGTCCCCGTCCCACTGACCAGAGGGGTGTAGGAGGGCTGCGTGGCTGCCTAGGTAGGAAGCGTGGGTCGGAACAAGAGCCGAGGTGCACACGGCAGCTTTGCCCTGCTTATTTTGTGGTGGGGGCTCTGTGCTGGTTTGGGGGGCATCAGCGGAGGGTCTGTTTCTTTTGTTCAGCCCCTTTTTTGAAAGGAAGAGGCTTCTGTGTTTAAATGAAGCCTTTTTTTTTTTTAAGTTCAATTGTATTTATTTTGAAAGAGAGCAAGCAGGGGAGGGGCAGAGAGAGAGGGAGGCAGAGTCCCAAGCAGACTCCGTGCCGTCAGCACAGAGCCCGATGCAGGGCTCGAACTCACAAACCACGAGATCGTGACCTGAGCTGAAGGCAAGTTGGTGCTTATCTGGCTGAGCCCCCTGGGTGCCCCTTAAAGGATTGTTTCAAGTCAAAATCCGAAAGTCTAGGGATAGTCTCAGCGCCTCTGTTCACGCTGATACTTCCTCTCATGCGGAAGCGCGTTCGTTCACATTTCCCGTCAAAGCTCATTCACCGGGCGACATGTCTGTTTCCTGGCTGTTCCTACACCCGAGGCCACTGAACGGTCCCCAGTCTGAACAAGAAGCTAATTCTACACGGACCTGCAGGGCATGTGTTACAGGCTCGCTGCAACCAAAATCATCCGAATTATAGCTCGGCTTGCCGTAAAAATTAACATATGGGGCACCTGGGGGGCTCAGTCGGTTGAGCGTCCGGCTTCGGCTCAGGTCATGATCTCGCAGTTTGTGAGTTCAAGCCCCGCGTTGGGCTCTGTGGTGACAGCTTGGAGCCTGGAGCCTGCTTCAAATTCTGTATCTCCCTCTCTCTCTGACCCTCCCCTGCTCACACGGTCCCTCTCTGTCTCTCAAAAATAATTAACATCTGAAGATACGTTGGCTGGTAACTCTGTGCCTGTCGTCTTCCACCACTTCACGTTGAACACTGGAAGCCAGCGAGTGACGTGCTGCACACTCTAGGTTCCTAACTGGCCCCGGAGCCCGAGAGCCACAGAAGGTCCCTCAGGCGGCGCTGGCTCACCCTGACGGGGCCTGGCTCATCTGACGTCTTGCCCAGCTCGGTGAGGGAACTCTGGATCCAATCCGGTTGTTTACTTTCTGAGCACAGACTCCATCTCGTCCCCCTGGAGGCCGGACGAGCCACCCAGAAATCAGAGGGTGCCGTAGACCACGCAGCGCCCGCTGGCCGGGCCCGAGGCGGCCCACCTCCTCGCGGGCTGATGATTCAGGTTCACGTGGTGCACTGGGCACCACGAGACAGTCATGTTTAGGAACTGTTCCGGAACGGGCCCTGTAATTTTCTTCTGTGGTCCTCTCCTCCAGGAGGAAAAAGCCGCTTATGATCCTCAGTTACAAATTTTAATTAATTCCTGTTTTCCTCTCCAAGAAGGACGGTGTGGTTTTCCAAGGCAGGCGGGGTAGAGTGTTGTAACAGACGACACAGCCCACGTCCCGACCAAGTCTTGGTACCTATCCCTGTACCGGAAGGGGGGCCTTTTCACATCCTGGAATGCAGCTGCACTTGCGACCCGACACCCAAGGTCAACGGCAGCCCCGTGCCCAGGGCCACGGAAGACAGTTTGCGTTGCATCTCGTGTCCTTCCATCCCCCACCCTTGGCGGAAGCTCGAATTCGTAGCCAACAGGTCCACAGGGAGGACCGCAAAGAAGGCAGAATGAAGCAGATTGTTCGAACAAATGCCCACGTCATTGTCAGTAAACGTTTACTGAGCGATGACTACGGGTGAGGGACACCGGTTAAACCAAGGATTGAGGCAGGATTGTCACTTTCCTGCTTGAGTTCCAGGTGACCAGCAGGATGCACAAGAAAGGCGGAGAGCAACAGGAAGCGGGCCGTTGATGCCGGCCGGGCGAGGCATCCCTGGAGGAGTTTGGAGGGCAGAGCCCACCTGTCTGTAAAGAAGGACCCGCTGGGCCCGGGAGAGGGCGGGGGGCACCGCTCACATCCCTGCACGGGCCATGCGCGCCGGGGAATCCCGGAGACGGGAATGGAGGCGACTTGCCATCTGTCCACTTCTCTCCCTCCTCAGCTGCTCTGGACTCCTGGAAAGTGGCTGGACACATAGCTCTGGGGGAAAAAAGCCAAGTACTTGGGTTTTTTTTTTTCTTTATTTATTTTGAGAAAGAGAGCGAGCAAGAAAGGGGCAGAAAAGAGAGAGAAAGAATCCCAAGCAGGCTCCGCAGTGTCCATACAGAGCCCAATGCGGGGCTCAAACTCACGAACCGCGAGATCATGACCTGAGCCGAAGTCGGACAGACGCGCAACTGACCGAGCCGCCCAGGTGCCCCCAGAGACCTATTTTTAAAGTACTTCCTTCTCTTCATTGTTTGTTAGGATTCAGAATAAATGCTGCAGGAGCAATCCTGCTCCTCGATCCTTTTCTTCACCTAGAATGTCAGGTCCAAACAGCTACAAGGAAAAACGGAGCTCCCAGGGGTCAGAGCATCCGAATGCACGTGCAGGGAGTGGCACCTGCCACCTGCCACCTGCCCGGCACACCGGGCGTCCCTGTGCCTCTCGCAGCCTCCGGGCGCCGAGCCGCGTTTCCCTGGGCCAGGGGTCACGGTGGCATTATCTTCTTAAAAATTTTTTGGTGTTTATTTATTTTTGAGAGACAGACACAGAGTAGGAGCAGGGGAGGGGCAGAGAGAGGGAGACACAGAATCCGAAGCAGGCTCCAGGCTCTGAGCTGTCAGCACAGAGCCCGATGCAGGGCTCGAACTCACAAACCGTGAGATCATGACCTGAGCCGAAACTGGGCCCTTCACCGACTGAGCCCTTGGGTGCCCCAACAGTGGCATTTATTCGTGACGGGGGCGCAGTCGACAAACTGCATTAGTTGCCCAACTACGTTCCTGGTGGTGGATCCTCCACAGCCAGCGCTGTGCCTGAGGGCGTTTAGTTGAAGGCCGTGGAGCTGTCAGGTGGGGTGTGCACGGGGTGCTGCCCAAGGCCCCGGCCCGCCCCGGGGGAGTCTCTCTCTGCCCTGCTGGCTCCGCTGCTCTCATCGCCGGGCGTCTAGACGAGGTGCCGTCGCCGCTGCAGGGCTGGGGTTCGAAACGGCCTCCTGAGCCTGCCTCACACTCCGCCTTCACCAGAATGCACTTGCCTCCTGCCTGGCCAATGCCAAGGCTGTCAGCACGTGAGGGCTCCAGCAGGGGTGGGGAGGGAGGGGCAGAACCAGGAGCCCGAGGACCAGCGGTGCCTCGCCCTCCCCAGGGACGGGAATTTGGAGCCGATTCCCAATTCCACGAGCGTCTGTGGTTTTGCCGTTTGCGGTAGAACAACCCAGACAAGCTTTGCATTGGATGGAGGAAATGTCCGTGAAAACTAAACCGGGAACCAGAACGATCCACACACAGCGTGATCTGTGCCCGTCCGCGTGCGCACGAGGACACTGGCAGGAGAGGCCTCGAAGCGTTAGCTGTGACGCAGATGGGGGGTCTCCCCGCATCCCCTCCGGTGTCCGCCGAGCGCGCCGCCGGGAGCACACGTCCTTTGCACACTCAGGGCGCATGGTGCCCGGTGTGGGAGCCAGGGGTTGATTCGCTCGGGCTGCTGTGACCCGGGCCATGGCGCAGGCCCCTTACCCAGCCCGGACTGATCTCCTCGCAGACCTGGGGGCGGGGGGACCGAGAGCCAGGCACGGGCAGGGCCAGCTTCTCCTGGCGGTCACCCGCTCACCCTTCAGTTCCCGTCTGTGTCCGGATCTCTTATAAGGAGACTGTTCTTATTGGACACGGGGGGTTGGGGGTGTCCCCATGTGACCTCATTTAACTTAATGACCCCTTGGAAGACTCCAGGCACAGGCACGTCCTGAGGTGCTGGCGGGGCGGGGGGGGGGGCAGTGAGGGCTTGGACACAGGAATTCTGGGGGAGACACAGCACAGCCCACAGCCCACAGCACTGTCAGTAGCGAGTCCCAGGCGCCCGAGCCACGCTCGGTCAGGAGGAGGAGGTGTAGCTTGTCCTGAGCTTGGTGATCCCTGTCTCCCCAGGAAAGGCCGAGGGGAACGGCAAGCTGCACGTCACCCTCTGTGACTTCATCGTGCCCTGGGACACCCTGAGCACGACCCAGAAGAAGAGCCTGAACCACAGGTACCAGATGGGCTGTGAGTGCAAGGTAAGCCCGCGCCGCTGCCTCTCCGGCTCTTACCCATCACCTCTGCCTCCAGGGAGACCGCTGGGCTTTGATCCCTGGCTTCGCAGTCCACGGGGTCCATAGGACAGGGCTGTGGGGAGGCATGGCCTCTCCACCAGCGAGGCTGTCCGGCCACGGACAGAGCCCCGCGGCGTGCCCCTGTAGAGGGCTGTGTGGGAGGTCAGGGCCTGGCCTAAGCTTCCGGGAAGGAGAGCCCCCCCGGGGGGAGGGATCCTGTGGGGTGTAGAACGGGGAGAGGACGGCCCAGCCCCCCGCTTAACCGCAGCGCAGAGCCTGTGCCCAGCAGTCACAGCACTGCCAACGCCAGGTGCGCCTGGGACATCCCCGGGCTTGCATCCGGCCTGTCCCCCCCGCCCCGCACACCTCTGCCACCGGAAGTGAGTCTGGGCCCAGAGGGCAGCCGGACGGGCCGAGCCGGTTGGCACTGTGCGTCCTGGCACATCCCCGCCAGCCTGTTCTTAGATCACTCAGAATATGAATTCCGACCTGCAGCTCTGCATACGTGGAGCAGAATCCTCCGTGCCCGGCGTGAAGTCAAAACCGCGTTCGATCCTTTCCAACTCGTAGGCTCTGGTCCCTCCACCAAAACGCTGCTTGCCGACCCCTCGAAGCCCACGCCTGCTTGAGGGCAAGATAGCGTCTTTTTTTCTTTTAAGTTTATTTATTTTGAGAGAGAGAGAGGGAGGGAGAGAGAATGAGAATCCCAAGCAGACCCCTCGCTGTCAGTGCGGAGCCTGATGCTTGGCTCAAACTCATGACACCGTGGGATCATGAGCAGAGCTGAAACCAGGAGTCGGCCGCTTGACCGACTGAGCCCCCCGGGCGCCCCAAGAAAGCATTCTCTTTGGAACCTGGCTCCCGGGAACTTAAGACCCTCTGTGGTTGTGAGGCTCCCGGAGGGTGGGGCTAGCCAGAAGCCATCGAGTCCCACGCAGAGGTGGCGGACCAGATGGCTCACGGCAGAGGAGCCCTGCAGCAGCAGACTTTGTGCACAAGGGTCCCCTCCCCCGCCACCCGCCCCTGCTTCGGGCAGGCCGTCTTCTGCCGGTTAGCCAGTGGGGGAGGGGCGGGCACTCGGGAAGGGCTGCAGCTTCCGCTCGGTCCCAGCTGCTTGGCCAGGCTCGGGACGGGGCCCCTGACCAAGGCACGTCCGCGCCCCTCTTCCTAGATCACACGCTGCCCCATGATTCCGTGCTACATCTCCTCCCCGGACGAGTGTCTCTGGATGGACTGGGTCACGGAGAAGAACATCAACGGGCACCAGGCCAGGTTCTTCGCCTGCATCAAGAGGAGCGACGGCTCGTGCGCGTGGTACCGCGGTGCGGCGCCCCCCAAGCAGGAGTTCCTCGACATCGAGGACCCGTAAGCCGCCTCCAGCGTCCCCTCTGGCCAACGGAAAAGCCTCCAAGAGTTTAGACTGGTCCAGCTCTGACATCCCTTCCCGGAAGCAGCATGAATAAAGTAGTCATCCGAGTGGGTCTACGTTATGTGATTCTCCGCCCCCCACCCCCAGATCCCTTTTCAGAAAGCACGGTTGTGGCCTCGCACCCCATCCGCCAGCCCGGGCAGCGCACCTCTCGGGCTCCCACCCTCGGGTGCGAGCCCGGCCACCGTCACGAACACTGAGCAGACAGCACTTAGGAGTCGCCCAGGCCTGGGCAGGGCGGGGCCCAGGAACGCGCATTTTGCAGAAACTTGTGAGGGTCGTTGCAAGACTGTGTAGCAGGCCTACCAGGTCCCTTTCGTCCCGAGAGGGGCATGTCCCTCGTTTCCTGCAGCCTCCACGCCTCGCTCTGGCCCCGGGGCGGCAGTCCCCACCCCGTGCAGGTGCCCCTGCCTCCTCGGAGCCCATCCTGGGCTCCCAGCCCCCGGGGCTCCCCTACGCACAGGAGTGGCCCTGGACCAGCGGCTCGCCCCTGCAGGAGCCCCGGCTAACTCTGTTAATCCGCAGAATTGCAGAGAGAGCCACCCTCCAGGGACATCACGGTGTGGGCAACGAGCGGCAGCGTCAGTCCTGCCCCCCACGCCCCACCCCCCGGACTCCGGGGGAGTCTGTCGCATTCCGCCCCGAGGGCAGATACTTGGGGGGACTCGTGGCCGCCCTGGCAGATTAGTCCCAGGCTCCCGACGCCCCTCTGGTTTCCTCCTGGTCCTGCACCGAGGGCACAGACGGTGGCTCCCATCAGCTTTGCAGGGGGTCGCGTGCGGCCAGCGCTCCGGGCTGGGGTGCTGGGTCTGCACAGCCCGTGCCCCCAGCACACCGCAGAGTCCCCCTCCCCGGGCAGGTGCGACGGGGGTGCCGTGCCCCCCACACAAACACAGACGTCACTGTGCTGCACGTGGATTTCTGTGAGCAGCATTAGGCGGGCGAGCTGGGAAGTCCTACCTGGGCAGGGAGGCGGAGGGGGGCCCGGTGGCTCTCCTTCTGGGCCTGCGGGGTGCTGTGGCCGACACCTCACGCCCCTAAAGATAAATTCTCAGATAACACGTGAGCCGGAGTGGCAGCTGTACCCACCTCTGCTTCCATTTGTCCTGTTTGAGCTCTCAGTAAAAAAAAAAAAAAAAAACACCACCATAGACTAGGAAACCTGGTCCCCAGCCAGTGGGTTTCTGCCGCCCGGAAAATAGGGGTTGACGCAGGCAGAAGTTTCTCAGTAACAAGAAAGGTGATCTTTTTCCTCCTACGTGTGTTGTAAAGATAAACCACGCGAATTAGGAAAACCGAAGTCTGTCAGCCCGCACGTGGTCCCTCTGCAGAATGCTTCCGAAGTCCCCTGCTCTGTTCTGCGGTGACCCCTGAAGCCCCTGAGACTCCTGACCGCCCCTCCCCCCCAGCGGCATGTCACTCCCATGCCTGCCGGGACCTGGTCAGCATAGATCTTGATGACTGCCCTTCCCAGGGCCGACTAGGAGAATACCCAGGAACCCGCCCTCCTTCCGAGGGTGCGTTCATGCTGTGCAGTGATAGAGAGTTCGTGAGATGTCATAACGGACCAGTCCACGCGGCTGCAGTGTATACGAGACCACCAGACCCCGCCCCCATTTGCTTCCTGTAAGATGTTATCATACGAAACATTTACTCCTGGTTCTGCTGATTTTTTAAATGTCTTGGTTTGTTTCTGGCATCAGCGGTAATCATTCCCGTGCTGTGTTTTTATTACCCTCGGTAGGTGTTAGACTCGCACCTTTTTTTTTTTCTTTTTTTTTTTTTTTACGGTTTCTGCATCGTGGAATCATTTGACCCAGAATGGAAAGCGTGGCTCGGTAGGTAGCTTATGATGGTGGATTCATTCTGATCTTTTGTTTCTTTCTCTGAGTACAGTTGCTTCTTTGCCATTTGCTACCTTTTTTGTTCTCCGGTTCAAATCATTACAAAGTAAAAGATCTTTGAGCCTTTCTCCTTCATCCACACACAGTGGTCTTCTAGCCACACTGAGCAGGAAAACAAAAACAGAAACAAAGTAACGATCCAGATGAAGTGTGCGGTGGCAGCCACTCAAACACCGTCAGAGTAACTAATCACCATGTGTACTAGTTCAAGAAAGCTCTCCATTCGGCGTGGTCTAATTTATATGTTACGTCCTACGCACTGCTCTTCCTGCGCCCATTCTTGTCTTCATTGGAGCAACTCAAAATATTTAAAGTGAAGTTTACATTGTAGTTATTTTCAAATCTTTGCTTGATAAGTATTAAGAAATATCGGACTTGCTGCCATAATTTAAAGCTTTGTTTGATTGTGTTTGTTTTTGCTTGGTTTTGTTTTATTGTTATTTTTTGTTTGTTTTTGTTTCTATTTTTGGCCAATGTGTTTTTGCTGGAATATGAAGTCTGAGACCTTCCTGTGCTGGGAACACGTAAGAGCTGTTGAACGCTGACAAGCAGACTGCGCATGTCTCCGATGCTTTGTATCATTCTTGAGTGATCGCTCGGTCAATGGAAAATAAACGGTATTATCAAGAACGCTGGCTCTGTCCGTGTCGCTGTCGCCGCCGTTCCGAGCGGCTGCTTTCTGGGTTAAGGAGCAGCCCCAGCACGTCCGAAGGAGTCTCTCCCACGGAACGGGGAGGGTGCTCCGTCCACGAGAGAGACAGAGGGCTGGGTGCTTAGAGGAGAATGGGGCGGGATAACTCAGCAGGGACGGGGCAGACGGTGGTGAAGGTGATTTTAAATTGGCCAAGAGGCAGCGTGTGTGACACGGGCCCTTTGTTCACTCAGCAGGTGCACGTCCCGTTCTGGCCACCACACAGCAGAGCAGCAGAGCCCCGTGGCCATCTCGCACCCTGGACAGGGAGCCCGGCCTTGTCTTCCCTCTCTGCCCACATCCACGCCCCGCACGCCGTGCCCAAGGTCATCGGAGAGGCAGATTCCAGGCGTGAAACGGTGTCATTCGTAAATGTTTCAGTATCTTTTAAAAATCAGAACTATTAAAAAAAAAAAAAAACATTTCCGGGGCACCCAGGTGGCTCAGTCAGTTAAACATCCGACTTTGGCTCAGGTCATGATCTCACAGTTCATGGGTTCAGGCCTTGTGTCGGGCTCTGTGCTGACAGCTAGCTCAGAGCCTGGAGCCTGCTTCGGATTCTGTGTCTCCCTCTCTCTCTCTGCTCCTCCCCTGTTTGCTCTCTCTCTCTCTCTCTCAAAAATAAATAAACATAAAAATTTTTAATCTTAAAAATTTTTTAAATAAAAAAGAAAGCCACACAGTTCCAGAATACTTGAATCACACCCTAAAAATGTAATCAGGATGCGCTGATATCAGCATTCAGACATCTCTGATGGGCTCTTACAGGATTTTTATGGCCCGTCCGTTTGAGTCGGGAGCCTCATAGGGACAACACTGCAGCTCTGCTCCGGCGCTTTTTCCGGCAGTTCCCTCCCTCCCGCCCCCTCTCCTAGCTGGGCAAGATGCCTTCCTCATAATTTAAACTGGAACCTCACCTCACGTCGTGAATGGTCTGTCTGAACACGTCCCCACCCCGTGGCGTGTCTGCCGAACACGTTCTCTCGGGGACAAACCCGAAGACGTGCATTTCCGTTTTGTGCCGCTGCCGCCCGTCAGCGAGAACGCAGTTCTGGATGCCGCCCTGACGCAGCAGAGAAGTCACAGGACCAAGTTTTTGCCCTGATGTCGATGTCACTGACCGCTAACTGTCACCCGTTTCGTGTCACCTGTGGCAGAACCGTCTGGATGATTCATCCCATTGGGTGAAACGAGGGAAACGGTTTGGATCAGTGACGCCCAAACTGTCCGAGGGTCGTGCAGACGGCTTCCTCGGTGCCCGTGGCCCTGTGGTGGCCCCGAGGGGTCTTCGCAAACAACGCGCCACACGATTGCTGCCTGTTTCCTGTGTTTTATGTGATGTAGGTCAAGTGGGACTTTTGAAAAACACTTCTCATTGTGAAAATTTTCAAACATACAAAAAAAAAAGGCAGAGAAGGATAGAAGAGACTCCATGTCCCTGTGATCTGGTTTCTACAGTTGTCCAAGTTTTCCTGGTCTTTGCAAACGATTTCATTTTATTTTATTTTGCTTGTTTATTTTATTAAAATTGTTTTAATGTTTATTCATTCTTGAAAGAGACTGAGCAGGAGAGAGGCGTGGAGACACAGAACCCAAAGCAGGTTCCAGGCTCTGAGCTGTCAGCACAGAGCCTGACGCGGGGCTCGAACCCATGAACCGTGAGATCATGACCTGAGCCAAAGTTGGACACTTAACCGACTGAGCCCCCCAGGCACCCCTCCCTCCTTATTATTAATGGGTATGTTTAACTGATCTAACAATGACAAAGCACAGTGGAGGTATAGATGTTTTACTGGGGTCAGTTTTATGATGGGCGGTTTGCTCTTCCCACAGATTTTACACGAAGACATTGAAATTCCTCTTGGAACGGGCTCTATCTTCAGCCTTGGGTTGGAGCAGTGAGCTGACCCCCGGCCCCCCTGGTCGCACACGGTTGCTGCGACTCCTTTGCAGTGAAAGGCAGCGCTTTGATTTGGGGAACCCATTAGCTCCAAGAGCAGATTTTCTCCTCCAGGAAACAAATGGATTAGGAAAGAAAAGAAGACCTTCCGGAACACAATTCTGTCCGTTTTATTCCATAACAGCCGGGGGGAACACTCCTTTCCAATTAAACGAAGCGGAGAGGTGAGGCAAATCCAAATCTGGCTCTGCAAAGTGGGTGGGGCGTCAGGTGGGGGTCCCTAACAGAGAAGAGTCAAGGTAAAGAGGGTCTGGATGGGATCCAAGAGGCGATGCGGCTACGTTGCCTGGAAATAGAGCAGAGAGTTGAATGTTTATTTTGAGGCCACCCAGTGTGTTTTTGAGGTGGGGGCTGGGCACCAGGACCAGTGGCAAGCTTCCGACCCAGGAGGCTCAGTGGAGACCTGGCCCCTGGGGATTTTGTCAGATGCTGGTCAGGCAGACACCCTCTGCCCAGCATGTAGCAAAATTCCAGCCTCCCAGAAGGAAAGCAGGTGTTCGTGTAAACAAATACTTGCGCCACCGGATTCATTCTACTTTTCTTAAGGTATATTTTAGAGAGACAGCGTGCACGTAGGACGCCTGGGGGGCTCAGTCCGTTGGGCGTCCGACTTCGGCTCAGGTCATGATCTCACAGTTCATGGGTTCGAGCCCCGCGTCGGGCTCTGTGCTGACAGCTCAGAGCCTGGAGCCTGCTTTGGATTCTGTGTCTCCTGCTCTCTCTCTGCCCCTCCTCCGCTCATGCTCTGTCTCTCTCTCTCAAAAATGAATAAACATTAAAAAATAAAAATAAATAAAAAGAGAGAGTGCAAACCAGGATGGGGTGTCACCCCGTCATTGTAGGACACCTTCCTCGAGGCATATCGAACCCCCGCCTCTCTGGTCCCGGGTGTGTGGCACCAGACACAGCACCCCACAGCCCTGGGGCCAGACAGACCTATCCTGACTTCCTGTGATCTGGGAGCCAAGGTGTGCCAGGCAAGGTGGTGCTGGATTCGGCAGCAAATACACCCAGCATCTCCGAAGCTAACAAAGAGAGGGATTTCTCGCCAAGACCAACGGGGACATTCATTGTGTGACCTTCTGCAGGTGATTAGGGGACCTGGGCTCTTTCCTTCTGTGTCCCCCCACCTTCCAGAGCCTCAGAGTCCTTCGCACTCAGACTGAAAGAGGAGCAAAGGAGGCCTGGCAGATTCTCGGCCTCTGGCTTGGCCTTGGGTATGACACCTGTCACTTCCTCTCCCAGGCATTGGAGAGAGTTAGTCACGGTTGAACTCCCTACGGGAGGCTTCTGGCCATGACACCCTGGGCGTGTACCTACCTCCTTCCCAGGCAGGCCCAGACTACGGCAAAGAACAGTCTAACAGAGCCTGCTGTAGAGCCACCCGGGCAGTGGTGGAGGTCGGGGCAGTCAGTGCATGGCGGTGCTGGGGTTTAAACAGGTCGTGGGG
>NC_043716.1:55499360-55519193 GCF_006229205.1 Suricata suricatta | reverse complement strand
GTCTCCTTCTCTCTCTGCCCCTCCCCCTCTCATGCTCTGTCTCTCTCTGTATCAAAAATAAATAAAACATTAAAAAAAATTTTTAAGAATTTTAGGAGGGGGCGCCTGGGGGGCTCAGTTGGTTGAGCCTCTTACTTTGGCTCAGGTCATGATCTCACAGTTCATGAGTTTGAGCCCCGCATCAGCTCGGAGCCTGGAACCTGCTTCAGATTCTGTGTCTCCCTCTCTCTCTGCCCCTCCCCCACTTGTACTCTGTCTCTCTCAAAAAATGAATAAACATTTAAAAAAATTTTAAAGAATATTTTAGTGCACTGGGGTGGCTCAGTCAGTTAAGCATCTGACCCTGGACTCAACTCAGGTCTTGATCTCATGGTCTTGAGTTCAAGCCCCACAATTAGGCTCTGCATTGGGTGCAAAACTACTTAAAAAGGATATTATTTTATCTTCAGCGTTTCCTTTTCTCTTTCAGGATTTAGAAATTGCTCAATTGTCTCATCTTCACTATTTCGTTTTCTGTTTGGTTGAGTTTCACAAACATTTGCCTGTGCAGTATTATCTGCAACGCATCAGACCCAGGGACACTCAGATGAGTGAGACGTGGTGAGGGCTTTACGAGTCAGGGTGGGGGAGGGAGAAGTCCAAAGAACATTCCAATTAATATATAAACAAAATGTGCAGCAGGCCCAAGGCAACACAAACCTGATGGCAGGGATGGAGGGAATCTGGGAAGACTTCCTGGAGGAGGTGGTGCCTGAGGCAGTTGGAGAAGGGCGAGTGGGAAAGGGAGTTTAGCCCAAAGACCAGTTTGAGTCGGGAACAGAGACATCCTTGTTAGGGTCTGCTGGGGGAGGGCGAGCACTTGGATTCAGCTCTGCTGAGCGATCGAGCGCAGGGAGTGGCTGGGGGGAGCAGGAGGAAAAGACAGGCAAGCAGCCAGCCCCTAGGGACCATTAGAGCCCATGCTCAGGAGGCTGGCTTTCCCCTCAGCATCCGGTGGCAGGGAGGGGTTCAGGCAGGCGCACAGTGTTTTCGGGTACGCCTTTTAAACGTATTATTCTATTTTGCAGTTTGAGGCATGGGTTTGTCCATTCCCGTAATGCAGGTGCAGATGGAGGGAAGAGAGCGGTGTGAGGGAGATTTGAGAAGTTGAATTAGCACAATTTGTTGATTGATGATTTACGTGAGGTGAGGGAGAGAGAGGAGACCAGGATGCGGGCCAGGAAGGGGGCTGCTGGCGCTACAGTCTGTATCAGCCTGGCTTCAGTCAGGAGCAGCGAACCCGCTCTGTTCAGTCTTTAAAACAGAGCAGATTTGGGGCACCTGCGTGGCTGTTGGTTAAGCCTCTAATTCTTGATTTCGGCTTAGGTCATGATCTTACTGTTCGTGAGTTCAAGCCCTGCATTTGGCTCTGCGCTGACCGTGCAGAGCCTGCTTGGGATTCTTTCTCTCTCCCTCTCTTTCAAAATAAACAAACTTACAAAAAAGGGGGGGACTAAAGTAGGGATTGCTTACAGCCTGATGGAAGCCAACCAGAGAACAGGCAGCTGTTAGCACTCCTGGGGCAGAGGGACAGAGGCAGGAGGCTGCCCTATGAGCCCAGGGAGGGGCCAGGCTGGGGAGGGGAAAAGCTGGAACCACTGTGCGCCTCTCTGGATGCAGCCAGAAACTCCTGTCCAAGCCGAGAGGGTGGGAGTGAAGCCCCGCTTTTCCTTTCCTTTGCTCTCCAGTCTCACCAGTGACCCCCAGTGGCCAGACCCTCCTGGATGCCAGGGAGCCTGGAAAAGCTGAAAAGCCCAAGGATTTGGTCTGAGCTCCAGCCTAGCAGCCCAAGTGGGCAACAGGGCAGAAAAACAGGGGCAGTTTAGGGAAGAGGGAATGTGCCCGTTTCTGGGCGTGGTGAATTGTCCTTCAGGGAGGTGACCCTCACTGGGCCCACCATTCCCAAGGTCAGGGGTGGGGGGTCTAGGGCTGTAGCTGCGCACATGTGAGGGACTGGACCACAGGCACAGGTACAGGGGGGATGGGCACAGCAATGATGTGCTGGTGGGGCAGGTGTTTGTGTTACTTAAAAACATTTAACTTTTCTAAGATGGTTGCATCATTTTATGCTCCCAGGGGTTTTGCGGAGCCTGCTTGCCTCACCTTCTCTCCAACATGTGGTCTTTTCCATTTTAGCTGTTCTAGTGGGTGCGACACATCCCTCCGTGTGATTTTAATTTGCATTTCTCTGGTGACCTTTGAGATTAAGCACTTTAGGAAAGGCCTACTGAGCATACCTCAAGGAGAATCCACGCTGAGGCTTGAGAGAATCAGGAGGGGGAGTTAGGGTGGGACTGCGGGCGGCCAAGCGCTCTTCCAACTTTTAGGTTTCGGATTACTTTGTGAAACATGACGAAAGCCTCTTGTGCTAACTTGTCATCTCGGAATTTCAGGGTTCCTGAGGGCCTGAGCTAACGGGGTGAACTTGGAGCCGGACACCCGGGTTTAAACCCTCACATCACCACTCCTTTGCAGGGATGGTGTGCACTCAGTTTTTTAATCTGTAAAATGGGAACAGTATCTTTTTGTAGGGCTGCCATGAGGCTTAAAGCATAGAATGTTGGCAAGGTGGACACATAATATCAATTCAGCCAGGAAACAAATGTGTCCAGTTTTGTTAACAGTTACAGATCTGCAGAGATCCGCTGTTATTCCGGAGGTGAGGAAATCCAGGTTAGTTAACTGTCCGAAGCCACCTGCTAATCAGGGCAGCGTGGGGATAAATGCCAAGTCTCCTCTTTCCCCTGCCAGTTGCCAGCCCTTCGGACCTGCCCCCACGCTTCTAATCACTCACACATTGTATCAGGCGTCGTCGGCATAGTGACAAATGTCTTGGTTTGAATCAGTCTTAGGGCACAGAATGCACTGACACCAGGAATAAATCTCCAGCTCAGGATCCTGAGGGTTCTCAGGGGCTCAGGCCCCCACGGTTGTTTCTGCTGCTTTGCTTTTTCAGGACAGCAGCATCCACGTAACAACTAAAGGGTGAATTTTGTCCCAGTGACACCTGTCGTGGGTCCATCCCCACTCCGGGCCCAAGGATTGTGGGGGTGCTGGGTGGGCATGGAGACTAGCTCTGGGAGGTTCTCCCAGGAGCTCACCCAACCCGCTGCAGGGGTCCCTGCCAAGAAAGCGCAGGCAGACAAGGCTATGAGCGTAAGGTTGTGACTTGGGGTCGTTTATTCCCACGCTCTGTCCCCGTTGGAGTCAGGCTAGGAGCCGCTCGCTGCCCCCTGCCCATTCACAAGAAGGAAGAACTCTGTGAAAAGGATTTTTTAAATACCGCGGAGGCAATGCGTATTTGCAAGCATTTGACCAAGAGCTTCACGTAGTGGTCACAGGACGATGCCTTTGGAGGTCGGGAGCGGGGCCGGGGAATTGCAAGGGGTTCCAGCACCCCCAGGACATTACAAAGATCAAACGCCACCACTCCCCAGTCATCCCAGCAGCTCTTTGCCCGGCCCTCCCTAGCTCTACTGGGCCAGCTGCCCCCATCGCGCCCAGTCCGTGGCTCGGTCACTAAAGGCCCTGGAGAGCGAGGCCGAGACGCCGAGCCACCAGCTCCACGCGCGGTGAGCACGGGGCGCGGGTCTGAGGCCGCGCGAGGTGCGTTGCGCGCTAAGGACCCGGAAGCGGACGCCTCACGTGCTCTCCGGGAACTCGCCAGGCTCCGGCCCAGGGGGCGGGGCGCCTCGGGCCCTGCGTGCTGCGTCATCGCGTAGGGGCGTGGCCACGGGCGCCGGGGGCGTGACGTATCCTGTGCGTAGAGCGACTGTGGGCGGGCCCAGGGAGGGCGCCTGCTGCTCTTAAAGCAGCCGCGACGTTTCGAGTCCGGCAGCGCCGGTCGCGAGTTGCGGCGCCTTTAAGCGTCCTGGTGACACGTGTGTGAGGCGCCGAGGCCCGGATGGTGCGTGTGCAGGGCCCGGGCCGAGCAGACGCTAGCGCCGCGGGCCTGCTGCCGGGCCCGCCGAGGGCCGGGTAGGCTGGGACCGGGTCGCGGCGGCGGCGCGCGGCCCGAGAGAAGGCTGCGCGTCCGGCCGGGTGGAGGGCTTCCGCGGGGCCTAGGACGCGGGAAGGTGCGGCCTGAGCGGGGGTCGCACCGGGGAGACGTGGGTGCGCGTCCTCGAGGGGCTCAGGGGCCGGTAGGGACATCCCGGGGCTACTCGGTTGGCCAGGAGTTCGGGGCTGCGCTGTCCGTGAGGGGCTCGGGGGTCCACGGGGAGGTCAGAAGCGCGCGGTCCCCGAAAGTTCCGCAGTTCACGGGGAGGGTCAGGGGGCGCGCGGTCCGCGAGGTGCTCCGCGTCCATGGGGAGGTCAGGGGCGGGCGGTCCCCCGAAAGTTCCGCGGTTCGTAGGAAGGTTAGGGGCGCGGGGTCCTAGAGGGTTCCGCAGTCCACAGGCAAGGTCAGGGGTGCGCGCGGTCCGCGAGCGGCTTTAGGGTCCAGGGGAGGGTCAGGGGCGCCTAGTCCGCGAGGGGCTCGGGGGGGTTTCCTGTCTGCTGTTCCCGGGGAACCCCGGCCGATGGTGGAGAGGAGAGCGGCCCCAGCCAGGAGCTCCGCGGAGCGGGAGGAGGGGGGTCGGAGGAGGCAGCTGCCTGGGTGGGTCCTGGACACGGTCGATACCCACGGAAGCATCATTGATGCAGGAGCCAGACTTTCTCTGCGAAATGGCTCAGGTCAATCCCTGGAGGAGACTGTTCCGTTTGGCAGCAGTGCTGATTTCTTTCTCCCGTTTAGTAAAAAAACGTGGGAAAGATTTACTCCTGGAAAGGGTAACCTTTCTCAGGGTCATGGTCAAGGTGGAGGCGAGTGGATGAGCACAAGGTGGGGATAGGGATTAAAGTACCCGTTTTAGCGGGTCGTGGGAGTCTCCCCTGGGGTTTTACATAGAGTCGCTTTCTAAAACCCAGACGGATGAGAGAGGAGAGCGGATGAGAGAGGAGAGCGTCACACAGCCTGCTTTTTGTAAGAGCTTGCTGAGCACCAGGCTCCCAAGGAGGGGGAGGCTGCGCTCGCTCACTCCTGGCCAGAGACCAGAGTCCTGCAGTCTCTGCAGAGTAGCCCGGAGGCCCCCTCTGCAAGTGCCCCAGTGAGGCCCGGCTCTGTCCTTCTAGGGCTCCTCCCCCACCGGCACGTGGGTGACCCTGTGAGTCTTGAGTGCATTTCATCCTGGAACAGTGAATTTACAGGGAGGAGGGAGGGAGAATAGGCGGGAGCCTGCTCTCGGAGGTGGAACTGGGAGCCCCAGCGGCCCCTGGCCCGGAAGCCACATGGGGTGGAGGGAGCACCCTTCCCCCAGCTCTGAAGAGCATGTTGTCACATGTGCACATCCGAAGACTTGCCAAGGCCGGTGCTCTCCAGGTTCCTACGCCTCAGAAGAGAGAGACAGAACGTTTTGGTTACTGATGTTTGGATGGAATTGGCGACCTAGGGGTCGATCTCGGTCAGAACTTGGAAAGATGAAGTTTGTTCAGAAACCTCTGACTTCCACAGCGAGGCGTGGGCTGGGGGATCAGGGTTCTTGGAATTACTTCTCTTGTAATAAATTGGGTTCTGTCTCCCCGAGTTCTTTTTGTGCCCTCGCTATTTGGTTCCCCAGCGGATGCTCTCAGGCCCGTGCGTGTCTGTGTCCTCACCTGTGCACAGTGAGGGTATGAGTCTTGATTAAAAGAGAGATATTATAGGGCGATTTTTCGGAGCCTGGGCGCTCTGGTTTACACACGGGCTTTTATTCTGAGATCACGTTGATGGTGTTCCCTCTTTATTTGGGGGTGGGTACGCCTTTGTTTACGGATATGAAACGTGGCGTATCTGAGATTCGTTGTCAGTAACGTGGGGACAGGAGAGGGATTCGGGTTGGGCCCACGAAGTAATTACGGATGATGAATTAGGGGAACGTGGGGGACCCTATGTGGTTCTCTCCACATTGTATGTATTTAGAAGAAAGAAAAAAAATTTTTATGTTTATTTTTGAGAGACAGGAGGACAGAGGATCCGTAGTGGGCTTTGTGCCGAACAGCAGAGAGCCTGATGTGGGGCTCGAACTCGGGAACTAGGAGATCATGATCTGAGCCAAAGTTGGACACTTAGTGGACTGAGCCCCCCAGCCGCCCCCACATTGTATATATTGTATGCATTTGAATGTTTTCTTCAGTACCTAAGTTTTATCTAATCGTAGTGATTGTGGACAGTAGTGAAAGAAAAAAAAATCTGCACGTAGTGAAGTGAAAATGCGGCAATTCTTACTGCTCCTTCAAATTTGTTTTCTTCCTTCTACTGGTTGATGAAATACAAAATTGGGGGTGATTCTTACTCTTGCCTTCTGGAAAGCATTTTAGACCAGAGTCCCCTGGAGATTTCTGTCCACTGGTCTTGCCCCTGGCCTGAAGGTCAGGACGCAGGGCCGAGGGCCGCGTTTTCCCGGTTGTGCACACTGTAGTAATTTGTAGCTGGTCCGTTCAGTTCTTCTCCGGAATCTTCCGAAATCCAGCAGCTTTCACACCGAGTCTTCCAGGGACATGGTCGGGCTTCCTGCTCCACGTCCGCATGTTGGGCGGGGGGTGAGGAGATGGGGGAAGGGGGGAAGGGGGGGCGAGGAGATGGAAGGGAGCCGCCTCATGTGGTGCTCTGTTCACCCCGCAGGTTTTCAACGACACACCTGCGGCTTTGCTGACTTAACGGGCCAAAGCCAAGGAGCTCGGTGCCTGAGGGTCGTGGACCCCGCACCTGCCCCGACCGGCCCGAGCCTGACCCCATGCAGCCGCCGCGCCCAGCTCAGACACTCCAGGTAAGCCAGCAGAGTTTCTGAGCGGCTCCTTGTTTCTCCCAGGCATCTTCTTGTTCAGTTGCTGGGAACACTTGGAGAACTCCTCTCGGGAAAGGTTCTTTTGTTGCCTCAAATCAAAGGATTTGTGCTTGTTCCTTTAAGTTCCAGGGCGCCTGGGTGGCTCAGGTGGTTAAGCATCCCACTCTTGATCTCAGCCCGAGGTCATAATCTCACGGTTGTGGGTTCAAGACCTGTGTCAGGCTGCACAGAGTATGGAACCTCCTTGGGGTTCTCTCTCTCTCCTCTCTGGCCTTCCCCTGCTCATGTGTGCGTGGGCCTGTGCACTCTTGCTCGCTCTCAAAAAAAACCTTTCTTAATTAAAAAAAAATTTTTTGGGGGCGCCTGGGGGGCTCAGTCGGTTAAGCGTCCGGCTTCAGCTCAGGTCATGATCTCACGTTCGTGGGTTCGAGCCCCGCGTCGGGCTCTGTGCTGACAGCTAGCTCAGAGCCTGGAGCCTGCTTCCGATTCTGATTCTCCCTCTCTCTCTGACCCTCCCCTGATCATGCTGTCTCTGTCTGTCTCTCAAAAAAAAAAATAAATAAATTTTAAAAAAAATTAAAAAAAAATTTTTTTTTTACATTTATTTATTTTTGAGAGAGCACAACCGGGGAAGGGACAGAGAGGGAAGGGGACACAGAATCTGAAGGAGGCTCCAGGCTCCGGGCTGTCAGCACAGAGGCTGATGTGGGGCTCGAACTCACAAATCGTGAGATCATGACCTGAGCTGAAGTCGGACACTTAACCAACGGAGCCCCCAGGCGCCCCTATTTCACATTCTTCTGCCAAGTCTTTGAAATCCAATGTGTGGTTGATACTTACATCATGTCTCAGTTTCGCCTCGGCCCACGTCACACGTTCCGTGGGCTCATGTGGCCCGAAGCCTTCATTTTGAAGCGTCAGGACCACGATTGTCACCTTTCGGAGGAAACGGCCCCAGGCCGCAGGTGCAGGGGCCCTTTAGAAGAGATGCGTGCTGCAGGGGACGCCCTCGCTATGCGTCCGGGGCCACTTGTGAAGGCGCCTTGTCTTTTAGGAGGAGCGTGGACCCGACTCGTCCAGGTCGTTGGTGACACGTCTCCACGTTGTGCACTTCCTTTGCAGGGCTGGCGGCCGAGCCAGAGACACCTGCACGGGGCCCAGCGTCCGTGAAGACCGCATGGGGATTCCAGGGAAGTGAGGCTTTGTCCCCGGGACCTGGTTCCCCGTCGCTCTGTGTCCCTTCTTGTCCCCACAGTGATGCACCATGCCAATCGTCGATAAATTGAAGGAAGCCCTGAAACCCGGCCGCAAGGACTCGGCCGACGATGCAGAGCTGGGGAGGCTCCTGGCCGCCTCTGCCAAGAAGGTCCTTCTGCAGAGGATTGAGTTCGAGCCTGCCAGCAAGAGTTTCTCCTACCAGCTGGAGTCCTTAAAGAGCAAATATGTCTTGCTGAACCCTAAGACGGAGGGGGCCAGTCGCCCCAGGAGTGGAGAGGAGCCGCAGGCCGGGAGACAGGGTACAGACGCACGGCCGGCCGGCAGGAGGGGTCTCGCGTGTGTCGGCCAGGTGGAGGGACGGAGCAGTGACCGAGTGGGAGGGACAGAAGCAGAATGCGGTCGGAGAGTTGGGAGGTTGCAGTGGGACCAGTGGCTTTCAGGTGCAGAAATGGTGACACGGGGTGGGCCAGGACGAGATCTGTGGCCTTAGCGAGGCCTTGGAACTCGTGGGTGTTTGCTCAGAAGCGGGGCTGGGGAACAGGCAAGAGAAGCGTGCTGGGCCGGGCCCCTGGGCCGCTCCTCCTCCGAGTCCTGTCCTCCGTCCACGGAGGCCTCCTCGAACTCCAGACCTAAGCGGTCTGCGAGAACCACCCAGGGTTTTCTCCTGGGCTTTCTAGTAACTTCCGGTCACTGGGAGCACCCGCTAACCTTCGGCGCGGCGTCCGGGTCAAGTGCGCGCGGCCCGAGTTCCATCAGGCTGTGGTCCACTGGGGCGGAGACCCGAGCCCTGTTCTCTTGCCCGTCCCTTTTCTTGCAGGCAGCCAGCATGCGCACGAGAGCTGTGGGGACGGCGTCCCCGCCCCGCAGAAGGTGCTCTTCCCCACCGAGCGGCTGTCTCTGAAGTGGGAGCGGGTTTACCGTGTGGGGGCGGGGCTGCACAACCTCGGCAACACGTGCTTCCTGAACTCGACCGTCCAGTGCTTGACCTACACCCCGCCTCTGGCCAACTACCTGCTCTCCAAGGAGCACAGTCGCAACTGTGAGTGGTGGTGCGGGGGGGTGGCCTGGGGGTCACGGGGACCGGACAGCCTCCCGATGGGCAGCAGGACGCAGGGGGGCGTCCGTGACCTTGTAACCGACAAACCTAGGTCTGACGTGTGCCCGCAGCAGGGCGGGCCGTGGAAGCCAGTCTCCGATAGAGCGTTGGTCCCGGGCTCTTCTGAAAATGAGTCCGTGAACGGAGAAAGGGGGTTGTCGAAAAACATGTCCGAAATACCTGTGTCCCACGACTCAGTACATCTGTTCTCATAGCAGCGTTTTATGTGCCCCCAAGTGGCCATTTAAAACAGGTGAAATAAAGATGAAATGAAACTTATCAAAAGTGAAGCAAGTAGACAGTTTTAAAAACCTTTTACCTAATAAAGAGATTAAATTGGTGGAGTACCTCTTCCCATGAGGAAATTCCAGACGGAGACGGTTTAGGGGTGAGCTTCATGGGAAGGTGGAGAAACAAGAGTGTTGAGTTGCTTTACAAACTCTTGCAGAGACTAGACGGAGAGAGAAAACTCCTCAGCTCATTCTGCGAGGCTCTGAAACTTGGGTAATGAAATCGAGACAAGTGCAGCACAAGAAGGAAAAATGATAGTCCCGTCTTAATCACGAACGTAGTTCAGAAACTTCTAGACAAACTATACCAAACTGTGTAGTCTTTTACACGCTGTGAGCAATTTGTGTTCATCCTAGTCTTCCAAGGGTGTTCTAGAATTTGAAAACCTCTAAGTGTGGTTGGGGGGGGAGCCTAGCACACCAGGTGAATGTGGCGGTCCTGGCGGTGCCGTCGGGAAGCCTGACTGCGTTGTGTGACGTCCGCAGAACGGGACCCGCCGCGCGGTTTTGGTCAGGGACCGCTGACTTTGCTCCCTGAATTGTCATGTCTGCAGATGAAGAGAGGACGGTCACCTGAAAATAGAGGCCAAGAAAAGAAACGTATACGCTTTCAGCAAAGTAGCCATACTTAGGAGGGAGTTTGCTTAGCTTGATAAAGGCTTATCTACCAAACACTACAAAAAAAAAACAAATTCTAAGTAGGAAAATACTGGAAACATACTCTCTGAAATACAGCATGAGGGGCGTGTGGGAGGCTCAGTCAGTTAAGTGTCCGACCTCAGCTCAGGGCATGATCTCCCGGTTCGTGGGTTCGAGGCCCGTGCCGGGCTCCGTGCTGACAGCTCCGAGCCTGGAGCTGCATCCAGTTCTGTGTCTCCCTCTCCCTCTTTCTGCTCCTTGCCCACTCGCATTCTGTTTCTCACTCTCAAAAATAAACAAACGTTAAAATAAAATAAAACAAAATTAAAAAAAATAAATAAAGTGTGGAACGGGTGCATCTTAGCTGGAGAAGAAAGGAGAGAAGGCACCATTGTTACCAGAAACTAACATTCCTTAAAAAGAAAGAAAGTAACGCTCCCGCATTGAAAAGCAACAGAGTCTGGAAACCAGAAACTTAGGCAGTGTAACTAAATAGCACGTCAGTGCGCAGAAAGTTAGTTGAATTTCTGTGCACCAAACAAGGAGTTTAAAATCAAAAAGTTTGGAAGTCTGTAATAGCAACACAGATGATAAAGTGTCTGGACCTCAATGTACCAAGAAGCCCCTCACGGAACGGAAGGCCGTTACGCAGCCATGCGCGTGCGTGCAGACAGCTGCCTTCAGAGAGAAGTCTCGCTGCCGTAAAGAGGTTGGGTCTCCCCAAATTAAGGTAAAAAGAGATCCATGCGGCTCCAACGGATTCTAAAATCCATACAAAAAGGAAAAGCAAAGGACTCGAAATCACCAAGACGCTTCGGAAGGAGACTGTAGGGAGAGAGATGCCCCACCAACTAGGATGTCTCATCAAGGTGGAGAAATTAAAATGTCGTAGTGTCGGGTCGGGGAGGGACAGACGGACCAGCGCGGTGGAGTAGAAACAGGCTCGGAAGTGTGCTACATACAGGCTTTCCATGGGGCTCCCGTCTTAAATAAGTGGAACCATAAATTTTTTTAAATGTTTTATTTTTGAGAGAGAGACAGTGTGAGCAGGGGAGGGTCAGAGAGAGAGGGAGATACAGAATCCAAAAATAGGCTCCAGGCTCCGAGCTGTCAGCACAGAGCCCGACGCGGGGTAAGAACCCATGAACCATGAGATCAGGACCTCAGCCCAAGTCAGACACTCAACCCACTGAGCCACCCAGGCGCCCCCTAAATAAGTGGAACTTTAAAAGAACTCCGACTGACATGTGGAAAACGCGAAATGGTGCCCCCATTTCACAGCCTCGCCGTGCACAAGAGACGCACTCAAAATTTAATATCAAAAGCAAACATCATGCTCTTACAGCAAATGTTGGCAGATATTTTTCTGACCTTAGGATGGGAGACTTCTGAAACAGGACTCAGCACTAACGATTCAAGAAAAATGACAAATAAATTGTGTTACAATTACAAAAAAACTCCGAAAGCAAATGGGAGGCTACAAACTGAAGGCAGAACCCGGGCCGTGTCACCAGCACAGGGTCACTACCCCCAGTGCGGGAACAGCACAGGCCAGCGGGGGACAGACTGCCTACCAAGAGTAAAGGAAAATCACGAACAGCCTCTTACAGAAGAGGAAGCTCATGGTCAGAGGGCGAAGGAAGAGACGTCCAGCCTTGCTGGGAAGCAGGGAGACCCCATCAGGACCCCGAGCGCTGCCACCGCACACCTTGGTGATAGATGACGAGTCGGAAGCCCAATGACCCCGGGCGTCGGACAGCACGAGGAGGAGCCAGAACCTCTTGTGCCTGTGCCCGTCTGCCCTGGCATCTTCCAGATGCCCGCCCAGCAGGCGGGGCTCCTGCAGAGAAGCTCCGGTAACATGCGGGTCAGGACTCCTGGGAGAGAGTGTCTGCCAGCAGCCCGGGCGCCCATCAATAGAACGGATCCGGGGTCACAGGGCGGGGGTGGAGTGCCCACCGCCGAGTGTCCTGTGGTGGCCCCGGAGCCCGAGCGACCACCACGTGGGTGGATCTGAATGATCCGAGGGAGAGTGAAGAACAAAGTCCCAGAAGACCGCTCGCGGTGTGAACTGACGCTTATAAAGCCGAGAGGCAAGGTGATGCGGTGTTTGGGCGTGCACACACGGGATCGAACTGAAACCGTGATTTTTGTTTTTTCAGTTGGTGAACAATGAAAATAGGAAGTCGGGATAGACCTCGGGCAGGGGGGGGAGCAAGAGGAGCAATGTGGGTGCAAGTTTGGGGTTGTGTGGCGTGTTCGGGGACGTTAGCTGTGTCATTTTAGCTTTAACGGGGGAAAGACGGCCACTGGAAACGAGTATTTGTAACGTCTTGCGTTCGCCATGGCTTTGTGGCTGCTGAAGGTGACGCTGGACGTGACTCCCTGTTTCCTGCAGTGACCTTGGTGTTGTTAGGGTTGTTTTGAGTGGACTTCTCGGGAGACTAGACGAGGCTTTGTTTGTGTCTTATGACGGTGGGGATGAGACCACGCTCCGCAGACGTGAGCGGCTCTGCCCCCGTTTGTCCCTGTCCTTCCCTGCACGGCTGCCCTTCACTTCTGCCTTCTCTGCAGGTCCCTTTGTCCACCCCGTTAGGGCTGATGCAGGTGATGCAGGAAACACCCAAAGGTCCCTGCACCCCGTCACACGCGGCCTGTGCGAGGGAGGGCGTGAGGTGGGGGCAGCCGGGATCGGCCCCCTCGTGGTGGGATGTCCCTCCTTCCCTCGGGCGACCTCCCTTGGGAGGGTCCCCGTGTCGTTCTGTGTCACTGCGAGATGATACGAAGCCTAGTGTCTTAGCTTTTCTGGAGTAGAAGCATTAAGAGGAGTTTTAGCGTTCTTCCCCTGTACCCGCCCCCGGCTCTCTGAGTGACCCCGAGTGGGCTGGGCTGTCGCCTCTTCTCCATGAATATGGGCTGTTCGTAGATTCTCCAGGATCCTGAGAAGTCTCTCCAGGCAGCACGGAGCCCGATTCCTGCCGTGCGCTGGACTCCGTCGGCACCACGGTCTGTCTAGCTAGAAAACTTAGTGCTTTTTTCTCCACACCCAACGTGGGGCTCAAACTCGTGACCCCGAGATCAAGAGTCACATGCTCCACTGACTGAGCACCCGTGGCTTCTGTGCTCTGGTGAATGATGTCGTGAATGATGAGTGAATAACGAACAGCCTTGGTGTGCAAATACCCGGTCGAGAGCCCGTCCCCCCGCCCGCCTGCGTGCACACCCAGGAACGGAGTGGCCGGCTCCCGGCGGAGCTCTATTCTTAATCCTTCCGGGAGGCACCGTGCTGCCTGTCTCCACAGCCCGCGCTGTTTGACACTATTGTCACGCATGGGGTTCCCAGTGTCCACGTCTTCGCTAACACGGTTATTTTCTGTTTACAAACACTAGTGTTCTCCTGCGCCCGTGGCGAGCGGGCTGTTTCAGTGCTGGTTTGGAGCCGGGTCTGGGTACCGGGGTGAGGGGTGGCGCTGCGGCGGGGATGCTGGTCTGTGGGGGGTTTTGTGGGAAGAGCCGGGGCTGCGCGAGGGGTGACGTGGGGAGTGTGGCGCAGCGGCGGTCGTGGGTGGGGGCGGCCTCCCGGGACCCAGGAGTCCGGTGCAGGCGTGCGCGGCGGAGAGAGTCACCCACGAGGTGACAGGTGCGGGACTGCGGGAGCAGAGAGTGAGCGGGGTCTGCTCCCGTCCCCGTGGAGGGGCCGGAACCGCAGCAGAAGTGCTGGACCCGGACACGCCGTGCGGCACGACTCACACAGACCGAGCACAACCACGTTTATCGTTTGTGGGTACGCACCCTCGTGCGTCAGCGCAGTGACTACGACACGGGGGCAGTTGTGACCTAGCTCGGGGCCACGGCGGGCTCTGCTGAGGGCGTGTGGCGGCGCAGCGGAGGAGACCCCACTGCTACCTCTGAAACATCTAACGTGGGTTGGCGATGGTACTGGCTTTGTACTTCTCTTCGCATTTGTAAGGACTCGTAACTTGAGATAAACGTTAAAACGTGCTGCCGTCCAGCCGGCAATAAATAGTATCTCACCCAGTGGTCTCCGTCTGGCCACTGCCTGCTCTGTAGGTCAAGTTCTGTGGCTGCGCGGTGTGGTTGCCTGTGGTCCCCGGAGGCAGAGACACCTCCTTGTGGACTGTGTGAGACCAGTTGGCCCCGTGAGCCGGCGTACTTACCTCGTGGGCCCACGTGGGAGAAGCTTGTCATGCCTCGAGGCCACAGCGAGCAGGTTCTAGAAGCAGGAAGAGTCGAGGTTCCCACATTTGAGGCGCAAACTAAGGGTTGTCAGGGAGCATAAAGTGTTCGTGCTTACTGACCACGTGACAGCGTAGAAATTTGAGAAAATGTTTTTCTAAACTTAGTTTTGAAAATCAGACTTCCTCTTCTTCTTAGTACGCAGCGCCCAGGAAGTATGGGAAGGACCTCACCCAGGTCAGCAGCACCTGCTTGGGGCGGTGGGGGGAGCGTCGGAAGCACTGGATGGGCCACGACCCCATGCGCCCTCCCACGGAGGAAACGCTTCCTTCGTGGTCCCCGGGCCGGCTTCATGGCAGCTGGGACCTCCGTGGGCCCGCCGGTCCCTCCGCTGGGTTGGTGGGGCCGTCGCGGCATCTCGGGGGCCCTCCCCTCGCGGTGACTGCCCTGTCCCGTGTCCGTGCAGGTCACCAGGGCAGCTTCTGCATGCTGTGCGTCATGCAGAACCACATCGTGCAGGCCTTCGCCAACAGCGGCAACGCCATCAAGCCCGTCTCCTTCATCCGAGACCTGAAAAGTAAGAGTCGATTCGGCTGCAGCGCGGGGCAGCGGGGCAGCGGGGTGGGGGGAGTCAGGATCGAGGCCACGGTCCCAGGACCTGGCAGACCTGGCAGAACAGTACTTCGGCACACATGCTGGCGCAGGTCAGCAGGGAGGGCTTCGCGCGGGGGTGTGCGTGGCCGCCGCTCTGAAGAATGTGGAGCTCCAGGCCAGGTTGGGGGAGGGGCTCCTGTGACCGTCACGGGCACCTGTCACCACAGACTGACTGTGGTCATGGTGTCCCCGTGATCCGTGCGCGCTGCGTTGGCTCCTGGAAGAGTAGTGAAGCCGTGGGTTCCACGTTCTTAGACACCAGGGTCCTGGGGCCTCCGGCTCTTGTGTTCCGGTGGGGAGTTGAAGCCCTCGGGGTCTCAGTGGGAGAGTCTGCCCTGAGGACGGAGCACACACTTCACGCAGGGCTCTCGGCTTCCTCCCTGGCCGCTTTGCAGAGGCGTCCCGTTTGCTCTTGGGACAGCGGGGGGCGGTCAGGGGTGAGCAAACAGAGGTGGGCTCCGGGGGGAGAAGGTGTGAGCTCTCCTTCACGAGTCTGATGCTTCTGTCTGTCTGCAGAGATTGCCCGTCACTTCCGCTTTGGGAACCAGGAGGACGCGCACGAGTTCCTGCGGTACACCATCGACGCCATGCAGAGGGCCTGTCTGAACGGCTGTGCCAAGTACGTGCCCCCTCACCCTGTCCTCGGGCTTCGGCCCCGTTCCGCGGCGGCGCCAGGCTGTGCTTGGGGAGGCAGCCCCTGCCCCCCTCTCCGCAGGCTTCCCTCTGGACACCCTAGCTTCTGGGCCCTTGACCCGCTGACACTCAGTTGGGGGGGGCTCTGTGCCCGCAGCTCGCGCAGGGAAGATGCGCTGGCCGATTCTGAGGGCGTCCGCCGTTGTCCTGGACTCTTCCTGTCTTTAAAAATTGCCTCGTTGTTTTGATACGAAGGATTAGATTGAGGGGGGTTGGGTAAGAATTATGTCTTTCTTCCTATCTTTAAAAGTCACATTATTTTGATACAGAGGCTGGGGGTGGGGTTGGGCGGGAATTACATCTTTAGGAAAGAACTCGAACATCCGAGGGTAGGAGGTGTATCATTTTTGAGATTGCTTTCTGCACGGTGACTGTGTCTTCATTTTGAACTTGGGAGCACGTGACGGGTCGCTGGCGTTGGGCTGCCTCTTCCCCCCCTGTGACCCGGTTGCCATCAGGGAAGTTTTGTGCTGCTCCTGGCTCCCGGGCTCAAAGGGGAATAGGCCAGAAACCTTCCCTGTTCCGTGGCCGTTGCCATGACTTAGGGCACAACTGGGTCCTGGACCCTGGAAATGCACCTCAAACAGGTTAAGAAACCTCTGGAACGTCTTTGCACAGAGCTGAGTTGTACCGTGATCCTGGGAACCTGTGGTCTCCTGGGTGAGATTCTTCGTAAAGCCCCGAGGGGTTGGCCTGGGTGCCTCTGGCCTTTGCCCTTGTTGTGCCCAGAGCTGCTGTCTGGTGTCCTGCTCTGCCCCTCCCCTCCCTGCAGGCAGGGGTGGGGCCTGCCTTTCCCATGTGTCCTGCCCCCTGCAGTAGCTAATGATCTGAGCTCTTTGCCAACCGCCTCCTACGCACCGGGCACTTCTGGTAGAAGACTTGGGTCTGGAGGTAGAGGAACTCAGAGTGATGGGGGAGACAGATGCCGGACAGTGTCCACAAGGCCCCATGGTCAGCGCCGTGGTGGGGGATGGCCCGTGTCCACAAGATCCCGTGGTCGGCGCCATGGTGGTGGGGTGGCCCGTGTCTACAAGGGCATGTACTCAGCACCGTGGTGGACGGACATCTCGGATCCTTCCCAGGAGAGTTCCACTGTGCTCTTCCCTGCAGGAGGCTTCCTGGGAGGGGTCACCCCACGGCTCCACCGGGGGAAAGGGGGCAGCAGGGAACGTGGCAGGGCCTGGGTGAGGCCCGCAGCCACGGGTGGTGAAGGCATGGCCTCTGTGCCAGTGGGGACAGCACGTCCCGGCAGTGATGCCCAGGGCTGGCCACGGCACGGACGCCCCTAGAGTCTTCAGGACAGCAGCTGAGCCCCCACCCTGCCAGCCCAGCTCCCCAGGCCGTCCAGGGGTGGGAGGGGTGGGTAAGTTTGGGGTTCGGGCCTCCGATGGGAGGAGTCCAGGTTGGCAGCGTGGAACACGAGCGGGGCTGACGTTGCGGGAGGCACATGTGGCCGGCACTGCGCCGCGGGGAGTTGGGTGCTTTCCATGTGCCCGTCCGTGCAAAAGGAGTCGCTGGTCTTCACGAAATGAGGGAAAGCAGAGCGGCCTGAGCTGAATTAGTTTGATTTGCAGGTGGAAGCGACCTTTTCGCTCTTTTTGGTTTTGTTAAAGGTTTTCGGTTGCCCTTGTGCACGGAGAGCATTTACAACGTTCCTGCTTCACGTGCCGCCCGGGGCTTTGCGAGTGTCCCCTGTGCCCTGACATGGGTGGTCTGCAGTCAGGGTCACTTGTCGCACGTCCGTCCTGCGGCCTGTGCCTCCCGTCCCCTGTCCCGCTTGCTTCCTCCCTGCTCCGTCCCTGCGCCGGAAGGGTGTGTGGTCGCGGGCGGGCGCCGCCTCCTCGTGCCCCCTGGAGGGCTTGCTGTGGCGCGGCTGTGGTCGGAGCCGGGCCCCCGGCCTCTGCTGGGAGTCTGCTTCTTTCACGGCAGGTGCAGCCCCTCCTCGGGTGCTGTCACTTGTCGCTGCTGTGTGGTTACCACAGCACATTCGCTGTGCTTCTGTCTCTCCGGTTTCCCTTTGCTCCTTATTCATGGCCTTGCACCCCGCGCTGAGGGCGGCCCTTGTGTCTGCTCCGCTGACGACTCTGCACGCACCCTGGGGGGCCTCGCTCCTCTTTCCTGGACCTTTGGTTTTCGTTGATTCCGTGTCCCTGTCCTCCCTCCCCCCACCTCCCTGCTCACGCCTCACTCTCAGTTGAGTTACCTCGTACCTCGCTGGGGCATCAGGACTCATGTGTCCCCCTCCCATGTTCATCCCCACCGTTGCCTCAGTCTTACCCTCCGTTAAGTAGGCGCAGGGCTGCCTGAGGCCAGTGCCCCTCTCCTGCCCTCGCGAGGACCTCACCTTAGAGGAGTCCCGGTCCCCAAAGCGTGGCAGTTTCGAGGGAACGTCTCTAGAGCTGACTGCAGCCAGCTGGCTTTCCTGGACACGTGAGCGGGGATGACAGGTGTCCTCAGTGGCCTCCGTGCGTCAGCCCTGGGACCACGTGGACGGAAACGTCTTCCCGGCCCAGGCGTCAGCCTTATGCAGCGGGCACGTGGGGTCCCCAACTTTTGGGTCGGCTCAGTCAGAATATCTTGTCTTGAAGACATGTGGTCGTCAGCTGGGCAGTCGCGGGGCGGCCCTGGTGGGGGGCACACGGGGCACCTGTGCGAGGTCCGCAGCGGCACTCTGCTCCCGTCGCAGGGCAGGCGCACGGAATGGCCTTTATTTATGTGAAAGGCCTGATCGTTCCATCTTCCTTGCTCAGGGTCTCCAGGGACTAGGGGTCTCCCCGCCAGGCCACCGTCTCTCTGGCGGCCCTTTCTGTACCTCAACCCCTGGACCCTTCCCGCCGGGTCGCACCCCTCCCCTGAGTTGCTTGAATCTCCTCTCCCTCGGGCCCTGTGTAACTCTGGCTTCATTCCTGACATGATTTACTCTTTTTCCCCCATGTCAGTTAACTTCCTCCGCTTGCTCTTTTTCACTCTTGCTCCCGAAACTCATGGTGGATTTCCTCGCCCCAGACGCTTGTTGGAGGATCGTTAATCCAGCTTGAACTTTGTCTCCTGCCTCGTGCGCGCTTCCTGGGGGCTCATCTCTGTCAGGCGGGGCGGCTCTGTCCCGGCGCCCGTGCCTCCGGTCCTGGGCGCCGCGTGGCGGGTGGTGTGCCTCAGGACCCCGCGTCCCCTGTGCCCCGCGCGCCCCTCCCCAGCCGCTCTGGGCCTCGCTCCTCCTCGGGCTCCCCTTCCCGCGGGGACTCTGGGCGACTCCCGCTGCCTCCGGGTCCCGTCTCTCCCGTGCTCTCCAGGTCGCCCGTCAGCGCGTAGCGGATGGCTGGCCGGGGTCCGGCTTCCTTCCCCTGCTCGGGGCGGGGTGAGGCTCCGGCTGGCTCTGCCTCCCCACACGCCTCCAGTGCGCCCTGGGGTCACGTCCTGGGCCATCCGGGGAGCTCAGACGTCCCCCCTTTCGGTGAACGGTGGTGACGATGTGTGGTGGCGGCTGGTTGTGGTGTCCTAACTCTGCAAGATGAAAACCTGCCCGCGTGCGGAGTTCCGCGTCCTCCAGCTCCTGGTCGCCCCGCCCCCCGCCCCGCCCCACGGAGGCAGAGAGGGGCCCGGGGCGGGGCACGTGGAGAGGCCGGAGTCTGCAGGGCTGGGACGCCCACGAGGACCCCTGTGACTCCGCCCAGCAGCTCACTAGGCGGGTGGGCGGCGGCCTGGCCGAGGCCCGGGGTTGTCCCGGATCCCGGTTGGTTGGCGGGCCGGGGATGTGGGTACCGCCCGCGCCCGTGACCGCTGCTGTCCTGAGCAGGTGCGAGAGCCGGGTCGCTGCTCCTCCCCGCGAGGAAGGAAGAGGCAGGGACACAGGACGGCCAGGCGTGGGGCGGGGCGGGTTCCAGGAGGATGGGGCACTCCTGTCGGGGAACTGGGGGTGCCTTTCTCCAGCCTCTTGTCTCCTGTCGGGGGGCGTCAGAGCGGGGTGGCGAGGCCGGGGACCCGCCGCGGGGCCGGGTGAGCGTGTTCGACGTGGGCCGTATGGCGGGTCTCCCCGCGGCGCCCTGGGCCGGGGAGAGCTCGGGCGGGGGCGGCTTCCTGGCGCTCGCCTGAAGGCCCGGCCTGCTTTGCAGGTTGGATCGTCAAACGCAGGCGACCACTCTGGTCCATCAGATTTTTGGGGGCTCTCTCCGATCGCGGGGTAAGTGAAGATGCTTCCTCCGCGGCC
>NC_043716.1:55490791-55499260 GCF_006229205.1 Suricata suricatta | reverse complement strand
GGGGGGGGGGGGGGGGGGGGGGGGGGGGGGGTCCTCCCAGCCCTGGGAGTTGGAGACGTGGGGGTGGCGCCCCGGGTCACGTGCCCCCCGCCCCAGCGCCGCCGTGTTCTGTTGCAGTGAAGTGCTCAGTGTGCAAGAGCGTCTCGGACACGTACGACCCGTACTTGGACGTGGCGCTGGAGATCCGGGTAAGGACCGGGGCTGGGGGGAGGGGGTTGTGGGCTGCGGGAGTCAGATCCCAGGGAGGGCACGTTACCCAGGCGGGAATGCTCCGGCCCTGAGGTCGGGCCGTGGTTTTTGCATGTTGATTGCCAGCCTTTTTCCTGTGTGTCTTCCTTTCATTTAAAACAAGGTCAGACGTGGCTTTGTGTCCCCGAGGCGTGAGGGGTGGCCACGGTGCACGCGGGACTGGGGGGGGGAGCCGCTGGCTCGCCGGCCTTCGGGAGAGCAGCCTTTCTCGCTCGGGCCCTCTCGCCGCAGCCGGGCCGGGTCACCTGCCCCCGCTCCTTGGCGGTGGGTCCTGGGCGTCAGAAGGTGGCGGCGGCAGGCCGGTTCTGATGCAGGCAGATGGTTGTGATTTGCTGCCTCAGCCTGAAAAAGACCTTACGTTTGCCGTTTCCCGAGTCAGCCTTTTTCTCCTGCCGTTGACGCGATTCCCTGGTTTTGTCCTCAGCAAGCCGCGAACATCGTGCGCGCCCTAGAGCTGTTTGTGAAGCCAGATGTCCTGAGCGGGGAGAACGCCTACATGTGTGCAAAGTGAGTTCTGGTTTGCTCACCTCCCGGAGCTGCCTGCCCCGACCCGGGCCGGCCCAGCCCCCCCCCCCCCCCCCCCCCCCCCCCCCCCCCCCCGCTGTGCGCGTCCTGGAGGAGGGCGAACGGGTCTCAGGACTAAAACCTCACAAATCCGACACGGGGCCGCGGCTCTGTAGCTGGGGTTTGCGTGCGTCACACTTAGGACGCGCCGGGCCCTGTTCCGGGCGCTCCTCACCTGGGAAGTGGGTCCCTTGGCGACACAGCGGCAGGGCGACCCCGCGTGGCCCTCTCCCTGCTCCAGCTGGTCTGCCGCCCGCCTCTGGGATGAGCTGCCTTCTGTGGCTCCATCAGCCTGGGCAGACGGGCCTGTGACCTCGTTCTGCCAAGGGTCGCGTAGATTTACTGCATGGTGGGTGCTGTGCCTTGTGTTTAGCTTTCAAAAGCTACGGTCACTAAAGACGCCTTTTCTTTTCTATTTTTAAATTTACTTAGGGAGGGGGGCGCCTGGGCGGCTCAGTCGGTTAAGCCTCCGGCTTCGGCTCAGGTCAGATCTCACGTTCGTGGGTTTGAGCCCCGCGTCGGGCTCAGAGCCTGGAGCCTGCTTCCGGTTCTGTGTCTCCCTCTCTCTCTCTGACCCTCCCCCTCTCATGCTCTGTCTCTCTCTGTATCAAAAAAAAGAAAAAAAAATTAGGGAGGGAGAGGGAGGGAATCCCAGGCAGGCTCCGCGCTGTCAGTGCACAGCCCAAGGTGGGGCTTGAACTCACAAACCATGAGATCATGACCTGAGTCAGATGCTTGGCCGACTCAGGCACCCAGTCGTCCCCACCCCCCAGCCCCAAGAATGCTTTTCTTAATGAGGCTTTTCAGATTCACTACTCCTGCCCCTTCCTCCCCTCTCTAAGCTTGTCCCCCGTGCCCCCAAGGCTGCCGCTGTCTTCCCCGCCCCCAGCTTCCCTCCGGTGATTCCGGCCGGCCCCGCCTTCCTGTGTGGGGGCTGCTTCTCTGTGCGGGCTGCGCCTTCCTCGGGGCGTCCCCGCCTCCAGCTGGCCTCCCGTTGAGTCACGGGGGTTCGGGTCTCGGGACGCAGAGCGTGAGCCGCACCTTCCCCCTGCCGTCCTCACAGATGCAAGAAGAAGGTTCCGGCCAGCAAGCGCTTCACCATCCACAGGACCTCCAACGTCTTGACTCTGTCCCTCAAGCGCTTCGCCAACTTCAGCGGGGGGAAGATCACGAAGGTGAGCGTGCGCGGCCGCCTCGAGGAGGCCCCAGGCTCACCCCAGAGCAGGGACTTCGAGCCTCAGGACGACAGGGCCTGGCAGCCGGCGCTTTTGCAGAATCCCCGAGCGGTCGTTACTTTTTAACTATTTTCTTAGCAAACTGAGTATTTTTGGGGTTTTTTATAGTTTTTTTAATAGTTTATTCCTCGAGAAAGAGAGAGTTCAGGGGAGGGACAGGGAGAGAAGGGGAGAGCGAGAAGCCCAAGCAGGCTCCGCACCCCCAGCGAAAAGCCTGATCTGGGGCTCGAGCCCATGAACCACGAGATCGTGATCTGAGCGGAAATCAAGAGTCAGCTGCTTCACCGACTGAGCCGCCCAGGCGCCCCAGGGGTCTCTTATTTTTTAGTATAGTTTAATTTTACTGTTTTATTTTAGGAAGTTTATTTATTTTGAGAGAGAGAGAGAGAGAGCATGTGCTCTCACAATTAAGGGAGGGCCAGCGGGTGGGGGAGGGGATCCCAAGGAGGCTCTGCACTGTCAGCGGGACCCCAGACTCAGGGTCCATGAGATCATGACCTCAGCCAAAATCAAGAGCTGGACCCTTAACCGACTACGCTTCCCAGGCGCCTCTGTTTTAGTTCATTAACTTTTTTTTAGAGTAATAGTTATGCCCAACATGGGACTTGAACCCATGACCCCGAGATTGAGAGTTGCTCCCCCAGCTGAGCTGCTGGGTGTCCCCGCACAATGGTGTCAGTAACAGAAGATGTCATATCACGAAAGTGGTTAGAGCTGATGTGGTTTGGGGAAGGCACTTGTCTGTGCCTCCGTTTCCTCGCTGCCAGCCATGGGGGCTGACAGATCAGCGCTTCGCAAACACCGCGTTCTGCACGTGCAGCTGTGTTGTGCTTTGAAAGCGGTCTCCGCTCAGCCGAGTTTGGGAGCTGCCAAACTACAGTTCAGCAATTCTGTTTAATTGCACACCTTCTCAGAGCCTTTATCAATAGGCTGTGTTGCGTTTTGAGTCTCTCGGGAGACTTCTATTGCAGAGGATTTTCTGAAGTTAATTGTTTGGGGATCCAGCCATTCATTCGTTCGTTTTACCATTTTACTCACACTTACGTGCTTACATCGTGCCGCACCGTCAGTGTGCCAGGAAGTAAGTGGGACTCAGCAGTAAATGAGATCATTGAGGTTTTGCCCTAAAGAGCTCGTGTTTCACCTTAGTCTTCCCCGGAAGTAGTTTTCTATCGGAACACAGTTTCAGAAACATGGGTCTGTGATCTGGGGGCCGGTTTCTGGCGGGATCGGACTGGGGCCCACGAGTGTAGTGTGTGCTGAGCTTCTCAGGATTCCCAGTCTGTCCGTGGGAGGAAAAGCTATGTCGGGTCAGCCCCCCCGTGCACTGTGTTGACTGAAGAAACCAGAACCGAAGAAGTCCGTGCTCTGGGGACACCGGGGGCTCCGTTGGTTAAATGTCCGGCTCTTGCTTTCGGCTCAGGTCACGATCTCACAGTTCGAGCCCCTTGTCGGGCTCTGCACTGATGGCCGATGGCTCAGAGCCTGCTTGGGGTTCTCCCCCTTCTCTCTCTCTCTCTGCCCCTCGCTCTCTGTCTCTCTCTGAATAAATAAGTCAATAAATAACCTTTTTAAAATTACTCTTTAAAATAAAATAGTGCGTGCTCTCTTTCGAGGGCTGTAGAGCCCAGGAACGCGCAGCTGGTCAGTGATGGCAAAGCGCACCCGTGGGTGTTTGGGACGGAGCTGTTTCCTGGGGCGCGAACAGATCTCCGGCTCGGTGGGAGCGTGGGCGCGGTCAGTCAGGACGCGCCCGTCACACTCCACAGTGCACGTGGGAGCTCCGTGGTTCACGCCGTGTAGATCACACTCTTTTTTAATTTAAAACTTTTTTAGTGTTTATTTTTGAGACAGAGCATGAGCGGGGAAGGGGCAGAGAGAGGGAGACAGTGTGGTCTCAGGGGAGGGGCAGAGAGGGAGGGAGACACAGAATCCGAAGCAGCTCCAGGCTCCGAGCTGTCAGCCCAGAGCCCGACGCGGGGCTCAAACCCACGAACCGCGAGATCATGACCTGAGCCGGAGTCGGATGCTTAACCGACTGAGCCCCCCAGGCTCCCTGCACTTCATTTTTAAAACGTCTGTTTGTGTATAAGCAGAAATGTACGTAAATCTACCACTCAAAGGTGGGGTTTTTTTTTTTTGAGAGAGAGAGACAAGGAGTGAGGAAGTGTGAGCAGGGCAGGAGCGGGGGGAGAGTTTTAAGCAGGTTCCACGTGCCACATCAAGTGCAGGGCTCAATCCCAACAGCTGTATGAATGACCTGAGCCAAAATCTAAGAGTCACATGCCACCAGCTGAGCCACCCAGGCGCCCCTCAAAGGTAATTCTTGGGAATACTTCGCTATGGAAAATTGTCAGAGTTGAAGTAAATGCTGGCGTGACCTCCGTCCTGATGTGCGTGGTTCTGGTTTTGACTGAGACAGTGACAGGGGGCTCCACGGAGTGAGCGCCGTTTTCTCTGAGGACCCAGCCCGGGGCATCGCCTCCCCGTCCCCCCGCGGTGCTCCTTACGGTGGGGGCGGGGGGGGGGGGCCATGCAGGGGGAGAGAGGAGGAGACCGCGCAGCGCCTGACAGGACGACAAAGTAGGGTTTCATGTCGACCGGTTGGAAGAGACTTTTCTCTGCTTCCTTTTTGTTTTTGTTTTTAATTTTTAAGTATTTATTTTTGAGAGACAGAGCGTGAGCAGGGGAGGGGCAGAGAGAGGGGGAGACACAGAATCGGAAGCAGCTCCAGGCTCTGAGCTGTCAGCACAGAGCCCAACGCGGGGCTCAAACCCACGAACCGCGAGATCATGACCTGAGCCGAAGCCGGATGCTTAAGCAACTGAGCCCCCAGGCGCCCCTGTGCTTCCTGTTGTTTAACCCTGACTGAGGGGCTCTTGCCACAGCGTTGCCGAGTGCACAGCCCCCCCCCAGTTGTCAAAGACCAGCCGAGTCGTGCATTTTACGCAGTTGGGCTGGAGGCGGCGACCCGACCTCACGCTCGCCTGGGCTTTTCCCACAGGACATCGGCTACCCGGAGTTCCTGAACATCCGTCCGTACATGTCGCAGAGCAGCGGCGAGCCTGTCACGTACGGGCTGTACGCGGTGCTGGTGCACTCCGGCTACAGCTGCCACGCGGGCCACTACTACTGCTACGTGAAGGTCCGTGCTTCCGCGCGCCGGTTCCGCGCCTCTGTGTGCTCGTCCGCACGTGCACCGTGGCCGCGTTCATAGCCGTGTCCCGGGCCTGTCGTAGCTTCAGCAGTGGAAGGCAGAGAGGTCTTTAGTGGCCTTGGACTTGGGCTGAGGCTCCTAGGGGAGGCCTGGGACGGCTGGGTGTTGGCAGATCAGACCCAAGAGACCCTCTGCAGGGGCCCCGGCGGCCCGGGACACCAGGAAGGGGCGGGGCTTCAGGGCCAGAGGAGCGGTGGGATGAGATCGTGGCCAGTTAGCACGTGGATGTACATGGTGATTTTTTTTTTTACGTTATTTTTGAGAGCAAGTGCGAGCAGGGGAGGGTCAGAGAAAAGGAGTGACCCAGAACCCGGAACAGGTTCCAGGCTCCGAGCCGAAGTCGGGCACTTAACTGCCTGAGCCCCCCGGGCACCCCTTGCCGCGGATTCCTTCAAAGAGCAGGGTGACAGAAGCGTGCTGAGCGTTTTCCTCCGCGCAGGCGAGCAACGGGCAGTGGTTCCAGATGAACGACTCCGTGGTCCATTCCAGCAACATCAAGGTGGTTCTGAACCAGCAGGCCTACCTGCTCTTCTACCTGCGGTGAGTGGCGCCTGCGGCCCGCGCGGGGGGCTCCTCGGGCCCTTGGGGGGGGGCATCTGCCGGGAAGTGGTTCCCCGGGCCCGTGGTGGGGGGTGTCCGCCGGGAAGTGCTCCTTCGGGGCCCGTTGGGGGGGCATCTGCGGGGAAGTGCTCCTTCAGCTGTAGTGGCCGGAGCCTTGGGGAGGCCAGAGCACGGCTCCATCTGCTCCACGATGAGGGGACTTCAAATGACAATGGGAGGGTCACCTGTTACCTTCTGTTGCTGCCCCGGAGGAGTTGTGTCGTGTCTGGACGGCAGCCACGGGGCAGGGAAGTGTGTGCGCCGGGGCGGAGGATGTGGAGACCGCAGGCATTTGTGCCGTCCTACTGAATTGGGGCGCAGCGATCGAGGGGCGGGGGGGTGGTCCCTGACTTTCTGGTGACGCGAGAGTCCCGTCTCGGAAGGGCTCTGACCCGACTCGCTTCCTGCTTCTGCTGCGCGGACGTCCGAGGCTCTGTGACAGCCCCGCGGGTGTAAGGGGGGGGGCGTGAGAACTCACAGGCCCGTCGGTGTTCTTCCTCTGGCAGAATCCCGGCCTCGAAGAAGAGTCCCGAGGGCCGCCTCCCCAGGGCGGGGCCGTGCGCCGCGGGCCGGGCAGCTGCCGCGGACCTCCCCACGAAGCGTGTTGGCAACGGGGCCCTCTGCTCCCCGCTGACTGCGCAGGTACTTGTTTAATTATTATTACTTTTCTTCGTTTATTTATTTTTGAGACACAGAGAGACAAAGTACGAGCAGGGGAGGGGCAGAGAGAGAGGGAGAGACAGAACTCGAAGCAGCTCCGGGCTCTGAGCGGTCAGCACAGAGCCCGACACGGGGCTCGAACCCACGGACGGTGAGATCATGACCTGAGCCGAAGTCGGACGCTCAGCCGACTGAGCCGCCCAAGTGCCCCCAAAGGTATTTGTTTAAAAGGACCCAGGTTTGTGGAGCAGATCTTCCTACCTGTGCCTCGTGGTGAGGGGGGTCCTGGAGACCCCAGACCTCTTCCCACACCGAACCCGGCCCGGTGGCAGGAGGGCTCCGTGTGTCCCGTGTCCCTCCGTGTTCTCTCTTCAGTTGGCCGTGAGCTAACCCTGGGAGCAGAGGGGAGAGGCGGCAGCGGGGACGCTGGGGCAGCAAGTGCGCCAGACGGTGGCGGTGCGTGCCCCTCGGGCCGGCCGCCGCCATGCGGGGACCGCGGTGGCCTTGCCTCGCGCGCTCTCCACCTGACCTCGCACGGCTCTCTGGCCGTGACCGTGGCCTCCGCTTGCTCCCCTGCAGCGGCCGGACCCGGCGGACCTCGGCATGCCCGTTCCCAGGAGCGGCTCCGTGCTGGGCCTGAAGCCTCAGAACGGATACGGTCCTCCAAAGCCACCCTTGGGGTCCCCTTCGCTCCGACTCTCCAAAACGCCCCCCAGCATGCCATCCATCCTGGATGAGCCCGGGAAGAAAGTCAAGAAGGCGTCTCCCCTGCTGTTCATGTCCCCGTCACGCAGAGCTGCTCAGGGGCCCCACGGTGTCAGCGCTGAGAGCGGCGGCAGCGGGGACAGCCACAGGCCCGGCTCCTGGGACGGCAGGGCCGCCACCCCCTCTACCTCACCCAGGCTCCCGGCCAGAGGGACTGCCAACGGGCCCGCGGCGGGCGGCGTGAGTCCCGAGCCTGACAGGAAGGGTGCTGGCGGCCCCAGCCCGGAGCCCGCTGCCAGCGGCGACGTCACCAGGACCCCCCCGACGCCCAAGAGCAAAGCCGCCCCCTTGGGTGAGCCTCAGGGAGCAAACCCCAGCGCGCTGCCGGACGGAGAGGACGCCAAGGCGGCCAAGCCCAAGGCCCCCGTCCTGAGCAGCACGGCCACCGAGACCGCGAACATCATGTCTCCTCCCCCGGCCAAGAAACTGGCCCTTTCTGCCAAGAAGGTGGGTGTGTGGGGGTCTCACCGCAGGAAGTGTCTATAGGGTTCAGAGAGCAGGTTTGGTAGTGGTCTCGGGGTGGGGGTTGGGGGGGCCCTTTGGCCTCCCTCAGTCAGAGGCACAGAGTGCTTCTGGGTCCTTGCTGGTGCGCAGGGCCGTCCTGGGCGAGGGTGGGGGCTCGAGGGGCCCTAGCGTGGTAACACTGTGTGCGGCTGCCGGGGTTGGGGCAAGGTGGCAGACCCCCAGAGAGGCCTCGGGGGGCCGGGGCTGGTGTGGCGGGCGGGCAGGATCAGGCAGCACGAGGCTCGAGGGCGTAACTGTTGTGCTGAGATTTTTGTTTAAATTTCTTTCCTTTTTTCCTTTTTGTTTCTAACCAAAAACACTTCTGATTCTTCTTCTACCATTCCCCTCCCCCCGCCTCCCCCTTTTTTCTCCTCCTGTCCCCTCATCCTTCTTTCTGGGCTCCTCCTCCTTCTTTTTTTTTTTGTCTTTATTTTCCCTCTTCACTCACGGCAACCTCTTTTAGACCACCAAGTTTTTATTTATGTCAATAACTGCAGGCCAGCACCCTGCGGAGGGCAGCCGGCAATGACCTCCGTCCGCCCCTCTCACCATTGTCCGACCTCACCTACCCCAGGAAAACCACTCACCCGGTCGCCGCCTCCGCCTGGCCTGTCGGCGCCGTCAGGTGAGCTGTGGGCGCGGGCCCCGCGGGCGGCCGCTCCGCCCGTGCTTGGC
>NC_043716.1:55486059-55490691 GCF_006229205.1 Suricata suricatta | reverse complement strand
TTGGCGTGGGCCAGGCTGGCGAAGACGCCGCGCCGGGCCTCCGGTGGTGCGGGACGGGTGCAGGGCGCACCCTGCCCCGGCCTCTCCCTCTTCTCTCGGCTTCCATCTGGCAAAGGAGCCTCGGCTGGTCGGCGGCCGCCTGGTCTCTGCCCCCTGGGGTTTTTTCTTCTACTCCTGTCCCCGTTTCCCGTCTCTCTGCCGTGTGCGCGTGGTGACGCTGATGTGCCCTGTGGTCCCTCCCCAGCCTCGTGACAGGACCACACAGGAAAAGAGGAAGGCAGGAGTCCCAGGAGGATCCTGCGTGGACTTGGTCCCGTGATCCCATCGAGGGGTGTCTTCTTGCTGCCAGTGTGGTTTTGCATATCCCACCAGTGCCCCCCGCCTCCGGAGTGGGCCCCCTGGGCGGTCCGTGGGCACTGGCCTCCGGAGCTCCCGGCGGGCGCCCAGAGCAGGCGGTGGTGGGGTTCTCGGGAGGTTTCTTCAGGCTCTGGGCAGACGCGCCTCCTGGGGTTCTGCTGTCCCTCAGGGTGTCGGGGGGTAGAAGGCTGCGCTGCTGATGCCAGGTCGCCCGGCAGCTGTGACGTGGCCCTCAGGTGCTAGGGAGGGAGGAAGGAAGCAGGCCGAGGTCAGGAGGTGGTACTGGGAGTTTGGTGTTGGCCGTGAGTGCCGATGTGTCCTCCCCACAGTCCCGCTGCCCCAGGGAGGGTGCGGTCAGCTGGCATGTTCCTACCACCCAGCCCCTCCCGCCCTGATGCCCCGCTGGGCCCCGTGTGGCATTTTTGCAGCGGGCAGGTCCTCAGACGTGGAAGGTGTTGCTGCATATTTCCTCTCCTTTCTTTGACGTGCATCTTTTTTTTGTAACGTTTGCTGGAGAGCACAGTACCCAGCATAGTGGTCCACCCTGTGCGGCGTCAGCCTGTCCTGTTTGCCGCCGTGAGCCTTGGAGGCAGGCTCTGTCGTCCCTCGGTCCCGAGTGAGAGCAGTGAGGCCTGGCGAGGTTCGCTCTCCCCGGGCCCCGTGGCCGGCGGGAGGCGGGCCAGAGTCCCGCCTGAGGCAGCCCTGGCCCCGTCTAGCTGTGGGAGCGCTGTGAGGGCGTTTCCCCTGGTCCCCCCAGTCCCTGGATCGACCCTCCTGCCGCCCGGCCCGTGGGCCTGCCCTGGCCCTTCCTACGCGGCTGGCGTCTTGGGCGTGGACACCGCGGGCTCGTGGGGGGCCTTCTCCCCACGCCTGTGTTGGAAACTCACGACGGGAGTTTGCAAATATACATTGAACCATCTGGTGACAGGGACTAAAAGACGTTACGGTTTTTATGAACTTTGATTTTGAGTAAATTTGCTTCTTATCGCGAGTCTTTAACTTACCACCTACGACGACCGTACGTCTGAGATTGACAGCGGGGCACAGCCGCTGAAGCTGTCACCTGAGCGGGATGGGGGGGGCGGGGGGCGGGCAGGACGGGCCTGTCTGCGCCGGAGCAGCGTGTCCTCACAGGGCGCTCTCCCGCCCCCAGACCAGCCAGCCGTCCGAAGCTCCCCGCCGGCCCCTGCTCCGCGTCTCTGTCCAGTAGCCCCCGGCCCCTTGGGACGTCAGATCCACCGAGCTGCTCCTCCACGTCTGCCCCCCTGCCTCAGGTCAACGGGGGCTCCCGGGCCCCTTCACACCAGCTGCCGGAGGCCAGCAAGCCCCCCCAGAGCCTCTGTAAGAAGAGAAAGAAGATCCGCAGGGGAGAGACCCAGGGGCAGGGCTCAGAGACGTGTGCTGCCGAGGCGGCGCCTCCCGGGAGGAGGCGGAAAAAGAGGAGGAAGCGCACGGAGGCCCCGGACGCCTCCCCGCGGCAGGAGGGCCAGGGGCAGGGGCCGAGCAGGAAGGAGGGCCGGGCAGAGGTGCCTGTCGACAGCCTGGAGGAGGAGGACGGCCGGCAGCAGCAGAACGGCCAGTGCCTGGCGGACGGCCACCCCACAAGCAGCAGGAAGAGGAGACGGAAGGGAGCGGAGGGCCTCGGGGCCGAAGACTGCGTCCGGCAGGCCCCGCCGTGGCACAGGTGAGCGCGGGGCGCCGCCTCTGCCCACGGCACGGTGCGTCCCCTCTGCGTGTGGTCTGGAAGCCCCAGTGCACCAACCAGGCTTCTCAGATGTGGCCGGGGCGGTGACGGGTGGCACCGGGCGTGCAGCTGGGCGAGAGCCCCCAGGTCCGCGGCGCAGCTGCCTCGTCGTCCGGCCTGGGCCGCTTGCCCAGCTCCGATGCAGCTGTGGGCTGCTCTCCCTCACTGTGGCCTTGGACGGCCTGCGCGCCTCGTCCTGTTCACGTCCAGGGTGAGGGGGGCTGCTCAGGGGTCTCTTTTGTGGGGTTTGAGGCATCTGCCATTTGGGAGTTCGGGGTGTTTGGACCTGAACCCCCACGTGCACCCTCCGTTTGCTCTGAGCTGACTGTTGACTGGCTTCCCAGGAGCAGCTCCCTCTCGGACGTCACCGGGTCAGAGGCCAGTACAGCGTCTCCACGGAAAAAGAAAAAGAGAAAAAGACAGCAGGAGTCACCACAGGGAGTACAGGAGAACGAGCAGCCCGGGGCCTGCAGGGGCGAGGGGCGGAGGGGCCCCGCCGTCCCTGGGAGCCAGGCCTCACCGGCCGTGAACGGCAGGCGTCCCGGGGACCCAGCAGGTAATCACTGCGGGGAGGGGGAGCCGGCGGCACGGTACCCGGGAGGGGGCTGGGCACAGGCCTGCTCTGCGCCTCGGGGCAGGCGCAGTGCAGGGGAAGACCTCTTACCCTGCCCTGTCCCCGGGGGTCACTGCGTCCCTATGCGGCGAAGCACCCGCCGTAACTGCCCTGGAGGAGGCAGCGGTGCTCCTGCGCTTCTCCACGCGCCCTGGATCCGAGGCGCTTCCTGCCTGGACTTTCCGTTGGGATGAGCCCCGGGCCGTCCAGCCTGGAGTTCTTCTGTGACTCTGGAGTGTGGAGCTGTGGCCTGTGCTCATGCTCGGCCTTTTCTGAAGGCCGTGTGGCCTCTCGCTGCTGGGGCTCCAGAACTCTGGCTGTCCCCGGGCCTTAACGGCCTGAGGCCAAGTGACTTCTCAGAGCGGGGTGCTCCCGACACAGTGTGTCCGCTAAGTGCAGGACACAGAAGGTCACCGCTGCTTGGGAGGGGACTCCCTGAGCTCTGTTCTGCCTCGTGCGGATCCACTTGCGTTCGTGCCTCTGGGGGGTGGGGGGCTGCTGGGGAGCGCGGCGTATTTGTCCAGCCCCCGAGAAACGGATTTGTGACTGAACGCCAACTACGATGGGAAGCGCTACCGCGAGGCCATGATGAAAAGTGTGCTGGGAAGCGGGGTGCACCCAGGCGGCCGCAGAGCAGGCCGGGAGCGGTCGCAGACCCGGGGCTTCTGTGTTCACACACTGACCATGTGGGGCAGGCGCTGGGGCTGTGGGGGCCCGGTCCCTCCTCCGTTGGCTTGCCATCCCGAATGTCACATGCATGGGTGCCGCGAGCAGGTCACTAACAGCCCGGAGATGGGGAGAGCCCTGTGGCTTGTGCTCGGGACACTGAGCCCAGAGGTCGTGGGGTCATTGACAAATGGGAGGCCAGGAGAGCGAGGTCCGCCTCGTGTTGAGGGAGGGATTCGTTCTGGCAGTGGTGGCCCGAGGCAGGGGCCAGGCAGAAGTCACTTCTAGAAGCCTGAGCAGGGCGGGCAGAGCTGCCACCACCCGGCTGTCCTTGGTGGCCTGGTGGCCCGGATGGGCCGGGACAGGGCCGGGAGAGGTTCCGCCTCCCCAACCCCCCCCCCCCCAGCCGAGGGTGAGGCGATGGTAGTGCTTTGTCCTCCCTCCTGTTCCGCCTCTTTCCCGGAGGAGGGCGGCTCCTCATCTCCACCCCGAGCACTTTCTCGCCCCCCTCGCACTGCTGGTTACCATTTTCTGTTCTGTTTTGGGGGGTTGGGTTTTTAGTCTGCCCCAAGAGCTGAGGTGCACAGTGGTGAAGTCCCTCGTTGGAGGTGAACGTGGGTGTCCGTCCGATTGCAGGGCAGGCGCAGACCCCCCTGGTGTCCCAGGGCCGCGACGGGGAGGCCGACGTGCTCCGGGAGCTGCTGGAGTTCTCCTCGGACAAGGCCTACGGGAGGAGAGGTACCGCCTTAGGTCACGGGGGCTCCGGGGTCTGACCCTGGGACGCGGGGATGCTGGGCTCCCAGGACGGGGCCTGGGGCGGGGAGAGCAGGCCCTGTGCCTCTGGGCGGTGCTGGCTGGGCGGGGGGCGGGAGGGACGGCGACACGCAGCACCCGAGACCTCTCCCGGAGCCACGGGTGCGGGTTTGAAAGGGACTGAGCGTGCGGGCTGGCGACACGGAGCCGCTGACGTCCCGCGCTGCAGGCCCCTCGGCCCTCCCTCGTCCTCTGCGTGCCCCTTTCGCTGGAAGGTGGCCCTCGAGCGTCCGAGCGTGTCGGGGCAGGCCCGTCCGGTCGCCCCGTTCTGGAAGCCGGTGCACAGAGGCGTCTGTTTTGCAGTGTTGACCTGGGACGGCGCGGAGTCGGCCGTCAGTCGGGACGCCATCCAGGACAGCGTGTGGGCCCGCGCGGCCACGGTGGTCGACGCCTGGGACCGGGAGCTGGATCGAGGGAGGGTACGGGCGGCGTCGCGGGG
>NC_043716.1:55473375-55485959 GCF_006229205.1 Suricata suricatta | reverse complement strand
GGCGTCGCGGGGGCGCCGCGGAGGGCCGGCCCCGGGCGGACTTGGCCCTTCGGGGCGGTGGGCGCGATGCCAGCCCGGCCGCTCTGAACGCGAGCGGCCCGGACGGGTCGTCTGTCCCCTGTTGCTTCGTTCCTTCCCGAGCGAAGTGGGGACGGTGGGGACGCGTCCCACGGGCCACACGCAGAGAAAGCCGGTCGGTTTGGTGGCGCCTTGGGACGCCTGCCCCCACGTAGTTAGGGCATCACGAGGAGCTGCGGGAGCGGGCGCGACCCTCTGTGGGAATTGTGACGCCTGCGGTCCTTGATGCAGGAGAAGAAGGTGAAGAGATTCAAGAGAGAGAGAAAAAGAAACTTCAACGCCTTCCAGAAACTTCAGAGTAGACGGAACTTTTGGTCTGTGACTCACCCGGCTAAGGCCACCAGCCTCAGCTACCGCCGCTGAGTGCGCTGCTGTCGAGATGGTGGGTGTGCCTGCGGGGGGGGGTGCGCGGGTGTGTGCGGGGGGGTGTGTGCGGTGCACTGGGGCGTGTCTCCTGCGTGTGTGTGTGGGGGGGTACGTTAACCTGGGGTGTGTGTGGCGTGTGGGCGTGCGGCAGGCGTGTGGTGTGTGTGACTGCGCAGTGCATGTGGGGGACCGAATGGCTCCATCCGACGGCGGCGTTGGCGGTGTGGGTGGGCCCCCAGGGGTGACCGTCTCTTCAGGACCGACGTCCTGTGTCCCACAGCTTCCGGAGACCAGCACCGCGAGCCGCTGCAGGAGGCCGGCCCACAGGGGCCCCGGGCTGCCTTGGACGGGGGCGTGTGGGGTCACAGCACACACGTGACAGAGCGTGAAGCGTGCATACAGCAGGCGGCGGGACGCCAGGCCGGCGACGCACGAGGTCCGCGGGGACAGTGCGGATGGATCACGGCCAGGCCCTGCTGCTGGTGGCCGTTGCCGCCGTCTGGTCCCGGCCTCCCGGTCTGCGCGGGGCGGGGGCCCTGTCTCTGCCTTACGTGTCCCCTCGGAGGGTAAGCCCAGGGCAGCCCGTGCAAGAGACTCGGGGCGGCGCGGGAGAGCAGGGGCCTCCAGCGGATGCGCCGACGCCTGTGCCCGTGCGGCTGTTTGCCCTGAGGTGGCTTCGCCGGTCCTTCCCCCGCAGCGGCAGCAGCCCGCGGGCCCTCGTCCAGGTGGTGGTCTTGGGGTAGACCCTCCTTTCCATTCCTACTGAACGGCAGACTTCCGTCCGCCCGGGTCGGCGGTGCCCTTAGCAATCCACTTCCTCCCCCGGTTCGCGGCCCGGGCCGCGGCTGCTTGCGCCCGTGAGCGCTTCAGAACTTCCACGATTGTACAACTCGAGAAGGTCGCTTTCTTGTCTTGCCCAAGCTGTGCCTGCGAACTTGTGACTCAATAAACCTGGGAAACCCGCAGTCGAGGTGGCGTCCCGGAGCGCACACGCGGGACCCAGCAGGGGCGGGCGTGGCAGTGACCCCTGGGGCGACTCCCCGCCGTGCGTCCGCGCTCCCTCGCCTCTTGGGGACGTCCGCGTGGCAGTGGACGGACGCCTGTGTGGACCCGTCCGTGCGTGCGGCCCGAGCCCGCCGAAGCTCTGGTCCGCACCCCTGTGCCACCTTGTTCCCGGGCCTCGTGGCGCACTCCGGGGCAGGGGGGCAGTGGGGTCAGAAGAAGTACGACGTTTCCCACCGGGAGGGATGGGCTAGTTTTTCCGTGGCGCTGGTTCTTTCTGGGGCTCCCCTGTTTTTCTATTTCTCTTTGGAAAAGGCGGGGAGAACGGCCCGCTCTGGGGCTGCCTCTGGTCCCGCAGGAGGCGCGTGGGGGGCTGCGCCGCCTGGGGTCGGGCGGGGGGGGGGCCGTTTGCCTCTTCAGGGGCCGGAACCTTGTTCGTGGAGGAGGGGTGTCCCAGCCCCCCGCGTTCTAGGGCTTTGTCACCTGCCAGGTGCCTTTATGGCCAGGGCTTTTCTTCCCTCCTCTTGCAGTGTGGATCTCCGTTCTTGTATGGCCCTATTTTTCTGGAATGTTCTGCCGTTGGAAAGGGAAGTTCATTGTCGGCAGCACAGAGTTTGTCTCTTTCCTCGCTCCCTCTTCAAACCAGGCCGTCCCCTTCTCCGCTGTGTGATTATGAAGCCCCTTCCCGCGGAGAGGCCCGTAGGGTGGGGGGCGGTGCTGGCCGGGGTGAGCCCTGAGCTCCCGCAGAGGGGCCCCGCCACACCGGGAAGGGGAGAGGATGGCCCCGGAGAATCAGCCCAGACTCTAGGGGCCGTGTGAGTACCTAACGACGTAACACCGTCAGCGCGTGGGAAAAGCGGGAACGGGTCTTTGTGAAGGATAAAGAGGGATCAAAGGATTCATTCGAGTGTGTTAATAAACACGTGTGTTTGAATTCGAGACAGAGGAGCCCTCTGAAGAGGCCGCCAAGCGTTGTGGGTGATTTGCAGCGAGCACTGTGTGGAGGATTCTCGGACACCCCGTCATTCCCCTGAGGTTTGCTGCTCTTTGGGGTTTGTTACGGTGTCTCTTTAACTGGATAGCACTTTAGTGCTTGGCTCTGCGCGGAGAGAGGCGAGCAAAACGTAGGTGTTACGGCTTTACGAACTGTGCCTTTTCTTCAGTCGGCAAGGGTGTCACCGACCTCGGGTTGGGGACCGTCCCAGCTCGGCAGGTGCAGCCGCGCGGGCAGCGCCCCTCCAGCCCCTCGTGGGCAGACGGGCCCCCCCTCCGCCTGGAGGGCGAGGCGAGGGAGGCTGGCTTTGCTTGCCCTGGCGCTCGGGGTCCGCACGGGGACTCAGTTGGGGCTCGTGTGGAAAGTGCTGGTTCCTCAGGCCGAGCCGTCTGCTGAGCGGGCGGGTCTGGAAGTTGCGGGAGGCCAGTGGGCGGCAGGTCCCTGCACAGGCGCCCGTGACCGTGACCGCGAGGTTACGTTTGGCCAGAGCAGCACCTGTGAGTGGGAGACGGAAGCAGACTCGGCCCTGGGCGGAGGCAGGCTTCCAGCAAGTGGGTTCAGTCCCAAGTACTCGGCGGACACCACCAGGCAGGCCTGTTCCCTGAGCCCTGTGGCTCCTTCCCTCGTCCTTCCCTGCAGTGTCTCCCCCGAGCTCCCACCCAGACATGCCCGTCAAACCCAGGACTGTGCCCGTACTTCCTGAATCAGGCTGGGCCACGGCAGGCTGGGGGTCCACTCTGACCCCGGGCACAGCGGGCATAGAGGCAGGACCACATCTTTTTCATCGTGGTCACTTTTCCAAACTAGAGGTGCTGGGTGTGCGTGTAAAGATGAGCAGAAAGCTGAATTTCCCAGGTGGCCTGTGGTCTCCGGGGCAGGGACCGGCGGTCTGGGCGGGAACCACAAGGGTGTCTGTCGGCAAAGCACGGGGTGTGTTTTGGGTGATGATTTTGGCGTGAACCACGTCGTGCGGGCCCTGTTCATGGGAGTTCCCGTGAGCTCCAGCGTTGTGTGCAGCAAGGGTTTGCGAGGTCCGGTTTGCGCTGCAGACTCTGGAGGATGGTGGGGGTGGGGGGACAGGGCAGGTGAGGACCACCCGTCCACACGCTGACATTTGTCCCAGGCCCGCGTTGACGGCTGCAGGGAGGGGGGGTGCTGGAATCGAGAGGAGGCGTGACAGGAGTGGAAGGTTCGGGGTGTGGGTGGGGCAGCTCCGGCCTGGGCGGCCAGTTGAGTGGTAGAACCAGACAGTGTACCGAGGAGGCCGGCGGGTGAGAGGGGCTGTCACACGGTCACGCCTGGGGAATTCGTGTGTTCTTGGAACACGAACCGCGGGGAGTCACAGGTGTGAGATGTAGGTGAGCTGTGACCTCTGAATCCTGGGATTCGGAAAAGTCCAGGCGTTGGGCCCCGCCCAGGGAACTGGCTGGGGTCACTGTAGCGGCGAGTGTGCCCTCCGGTCTAGATAAAGGCCAGAGTGCCAACCCCTGCCCGGAGTCTCGGTGGTGTGGACAGCCTTGGTGTAGACAGGCACGGCTGGGGAGAAGGAGCCCCTTGGGGCTGTGAGGACACCAGCTCTCAGTAGGTGCTCAGCAGCATGGTTCCCCCGGCCCCTCCCCCTGGCCACACGTGAGCTTGGACCCCCTCCTTCCTCCCTCACCTCTGCATCAGGACCCGCCCTGCCAGCCCCTTCAGTGGTCTTTCCAAACGCTGTTGCTCCCCTCCTGCCCGGCTGCCACTTATCCTTGGAAATGGTTTCTGATCCCACTCCAGGAACCCCCTGCCCCTCCGAATTAGAACCACAAACCACAGGAGCCCCCTGCTCTCCCGTCCCTACTGTCCCTGCCTCCCCCAGACCCGGCGGTCCCATTACTTGGGCTGCAGAATCCGCTGGGCAGGCTATTCCAGACCAATACGGCGACGTTGGAATCTGCGGGGGGGGCTTGGGCATCGGGGCTTAGAACCTCCCCGTGGGAGTCCTGGGCAGCCGGTGCCAAGAAGCGCTGTCCTGGACCCAAGCGAGCCTCAGATGAGAATGTGCATCACAACCACCAGGGGGTCGTTCAGACACCCACGTTGCTAGGCCCCATCTCCCCCAGAGCCTGACTCAGCAGGTGGTGGGGACAAAGAGGGTGCATCTCCAACGTTCCCAGGGGGTGCTGGTTCCCGTCCAGCGGTTCTCCTGCGGAGTGGCCAGCAGGGGTGGGAGTTGGGGAAGGAAGTCAGGTGCGTCGGCGGAAGACAGGACGACTTAGGCTTGGCCTGTGGGGACCACCACAGACTGGAGACCCAGGAGATGCGCCCCTTTCCCTCGGGAGGGGCCGGCACCCCACCTTTGCTCTGAGGCCAGCCCCCTCCACCCTCCGGGGATCTGTGTGCCTCCTCCTCTCGTGACCTGCTCACTGGTCTGCCCTCTTCAAGCCCTTCGTCTCTGTGCCCACCCCAGCCTCTGTCTCTGCTTGCTCTCGCCTCCTTCCTCAAGGTCCTCCGTGTGCTGCTGTCATTAAATTGTTTTATTTTAGAGCGAGAGTGCAAGCAGGGGAGGGGGAGAGACTGGTGGACAGAGGACCTGAAGCAGGCTCTGTACTGACACGAGGCTCAAACTCTCGAACTGTGAGATCGTGGCCTGAGCCGAAGCTGAATGCTCAACCGACTGAGCCCCCCCGCGCCCCTTTTTGTGTCCTTTAAATGTGAGGTCTGTTGCATCTGATCGCGTTGACTGGAGCCAGAATCCGTCACCTCTGATCAGTACATCTCACTGCCCGATCGGTATAGCCCTGCTGAGCGTCTTTTCCTGGGTGTCCTACTGGCAAGTTCTTGGCACGTCCTCTGTTTGTGTCCTCTTAGCGTGTCCTGCGCCTCCCGGGCCCCTCCGTGGCTCGGGGCTCACCCCCTACACTGTTGCCAAAGCCAGGAATGGGGCCACCCCCCTGCCCACCTGCCTCCCACTCCACCCCCCGGCCCACCCCACCCCTCCCCACTCCAGCAGCAGACATCTCATCTCCCAACTCCCAGTCACCGCCACCTGCCTCTAAGCTAGAGTCCCCACCATCTTTGTCCTGAACCCCAAGAGTCAGACCAGCTCGACCTTCGTGGACCTGCCACCTGCTCCGGGCCCCTGGCCCCCAAAACGATCTTTCAGGACAGGAAACCCTAGGCAGTCATGCCCTACAGAGGTTTCCACGCCTGTCGGCTAACAGAGTCCCGCACATAGTCCCCTGGCCCTGGGCAGCCATCTGTCACGACCTTGGGAAGCCCTCGGGGGGCACAGGGCTGGGCGGGCGCCCGGAGAAGAGCCCGGTGGGGTCGGTGTGGGACGGAGGCCAGCCTGGGGAGTAGGACTCACGTTCTGGTGGGGGCCCTGCCATGAGTGAGCAGCGTGAGTCTGGACCAGTGACGTTCCCCCTCTGTGCTCAGAGCCATCACGGTCACACTGCGGGCCTCACGGGCTCGGGCTCACTTCGTGTCGCAGAAGTGCCGTCCCTGAGACAGGCCGTGGGTGTGCAGTGGCCCCTTCCCCCAGCTGGGCCAGATGCATCGGAAAGGCGTGTGGGGATCCTCATTTCTTTCACCTAAGCCAGCAGCTTCTGCCCGGCTGTGGTGTTGAGCGAATGCGCCCACCCTCACCTCCGCGTCCCAACAGCTGGGCGGTTGTTAAAATGTGCCTTTATGCGGGTTTTGCTTTCGTGGTGGACGTGGTCCCCGGCTAGGGCGCCGGGCCGGCTCCGTGGTTTGAGCGTCCAACTCTTGACTTCGGCTCAGATCACGATCCAGGGTCGTGGGCTCAAGCTCCACGTCAGGCTCTGCACGGAGTGTGAAGCCGCCTTGGGATTCTCTCTCTCTCCCTCCCTCTGCCCCTCCGCTCAGGTGCCCGTGCACTCACTTGCTCGCTCGCTCGCTCTCAAAAATAAAATCATAAAAAAGAAGTGGTCTCTGTTTACTGAACGTTTTCTTCCCTTTTCGTGCTTATTATTACTCTATTTCCTATCTTATGAAGCCACAGTCACGTGCTTTCAGTTGGAAGGGACCAGTGGTCACTGTCCAGAGTTAGGCCCGGAAATCTTTGTCAGGGGAGTGCCCAGGAAAAGCCACTTGAAGTGTCATTTGTGACTGCTTTTGGCCTCTGCCCGGAAAGCGGGCCGCCCACCCTCCGTCCACGTCGCCGGCTGGAAATGGCACATCTTCCTGACGTGGTCGTCCCCGAGCCCCAGCCCCTGTGCCACCCCCCTTTGTCTAGTTCACAAGGGAAATCAGTCGGGCAGAGTCTGGCGGGAGCTAGAGCGTCAGCCCCCTGTCTGAAGTAAGAGCCTGAGTCGTGTGGCACGCGGCCAGCTGTCTTCCGGCGGCACGGGAGCGGTTGGTGACAGCTGGATACAATCAGTTCCATTACAAACAGATTTTAAGTGCCATTCACACAGAAGAAAGTGCAGGCTTCAGCAAAATACAATCTGGGGGGTTTCAAAGCAAGACAATGCCCCCGCCTCGGCCCGCGTGAGCGAGCTGCTCTGTGGTCTCTTCCGAGTGCGAGGCCCCCTTCCTTCCCCCGCGCACCTCATGCGGGGGGGAGCGGGACCAGCGAGCCAGGGAAGGACCCCCCAGGCCAGCTGCCCGGTCCCCTGGCTCGTGCTGACCGAGGACGCCGGGGGGACCGCCTCTTTCAACGCCGTTTAGCCCACTCCCGTGTGCGCTTCTCTGTAAGAGCCGCTGCCTTGGCCTCCGGGGGCCAGAGGGCTCTTGGGGGGGCGGAGGGGCAGGTGTCCCCGGGTGCTCCTCAGCCCTCATGCCCCTTCCACCCCCACCTCTGGCCTTGGCAGAGCTCTGAGCAGTGGGTCATCGGGTAGCAGCTTATGATGGTGCGCAGAGGGGTGGCCGGGGGTGACGCGGTGTTTTCCTGTCTTTCCAGGTTCTGTCCTCGGCTTTGCTCCCCCTCCCCTGCCCCTGCAGCACGTGTGCACGCAGGGGGAGACCCTCCAGCTCAGACTCCCACTTAGCCCCCTGCAGCCCCCCTCATCCTAACCGAAGAGAACAGCAAGGAGATAGATTTGTTTTTAGGGAACGGAACCGGGTAAAACATGGCCATGAGTAACAATGAAGTCCTTTAGCATAGCAGCGTACTAAGAGGCCACGAAAAGTTTTATCTTAAAAATTTAACGTAGCTCCAGGGGCGCCTGGGTGGCTCAGTTGAATGAATCACTTCAGCTCAGGTTGGTAAGTTCAAGCACCACATCAGGCTCTGCGCTGACAGTGTGGAGCCTGCTTCGGATTCTGTGTCTCCCTCTCTCCCTCTCTCTCTCTCTCTCTGCCCCTCCCTCCCCAAAAATAAATGTTAAAAAAATTGTTTTTTAATAAAAAAAGTGAAATAGGTGTGTATCTGGCATATGGTAGGTACAGTATGTAATTTAAAAGGTCTACGCAAATCGGAGGGCTTGAAACCACAGAATGTGTGCACTTGGCATTCGCTTCGGACGCCAGCAGCCTGGACCCTGCGGAAAGCGTGGGCTGCACCGCGCTCCTTCTGAAGCCCCCGCAGTGCCCTTGGCTGGTGGCCACAGCCCTCCAATCTGCCTCCTCTGGGTGGGTCTGGGTCCTCAGCTCCCTTTCTTAGAAAGTCACCAGTCCTTGGCATTGGTTCGGCCACTCTAACGACTTCATTCTAACTTGATTCCACCTGCAAAGAACCTATTTGCAAGTAAGATCACCATTCACAGGTGCTGGGGGCTAGGGTTTCAGGGTTTCTTTTTGGGGGCCCCCGTCCAGCCCCTCACACGATGGAGGTGTAATGAAAAGTGTCCCCTGCTCCTGTGTCTCTCTGGCTGACAGCTCTCCTCTCAGACGCAGGCGTGGCCGGGACACCCTGTGAGGATGCGCTGTGAGGGTCGGGCTTTCCTGCCACTCTCCATCGCTGTGTCCCCAGCGCCTTCAACAGTGCCTGGCACAGACCAGCCCCCCTCCACACACGTGTTGAGTGGCTAAACATGCAAGTATAAACGTCTACTAAGTGTGTACATATTTTTATTACAAATGGAAATACAGTGGTCACTCCGGTTCTGTCCCCCATTTTTTCACTGCCTACATCTTGGGAATCATCCCACACCGGTAACCACACGGAAACCAACCTCAATCTCTTTAAAGCCTGTGACCGGTGCTTGGTGATGAAAGTGCCAGAACACATTCACTGCCCCCTGTGGAACACAGACCGTTTCTGAAGAAGTTTGGAACATCACAGTGTAAGCCCAAGGAAAGTTACTGTTTTTTGCTTAAAACCTTTGTTCGTAAGTCTGGTTTTTGAGATTTCTTTAAAAATATTTTTTGAATGTTTATTTTAGAGAGAGACAGAGCATGAGCAGGGGAGGGGCAGAGAGAGAGGGAGACACAGAATCTGAAGCAGCTCCAGGCTCTGGGCTGTCAGCACAGAGCCTGACGCGGGGCTCGAACCCACAAGCCACAAGATTACGAACTGAGCTGAAACCAAGAGTCGGACGTCTAACAGACTGAGCCACCTAGACACTCCCTGATTTAAAAAGTTCATGGGGGCGCCTGGATGACTCAGTAGACGAGGTGTCCGACTCTTGGTTTCAGTTCAGGTCATAATCTCACAGTCTGTGGGTTCGAGCCCCATGTTGGGCTCTACGCTGACAGTACGGAGCCTGCTTGGGATTCTGTCTCTCCCTCTCACTCTGCCCCTCCCCTCCTTGCGCTGTCTCTGTCTCTAAATAGATAAACTTAAAAAATAAAATTAAAAAGTTGTTCCTGGACAAACTGTAGGGAAACGGCATATATCCAAGGTTCTGTGAAGAAACAGCAATGTGTGTGGGAGCAGGGGCAGGTCTGGGTTAGAACCGGCAGACTGAAGGGAGTCCTACACCCTCCAGGGAGCCCCGGTGACACCCAGCTCTCTCTGCTCCAGGGGCTGAGGACACAAGCAGCTAGCGAAGCCAGCCTAGTGGCTCCCACCCTGTGCAGCAACCTCCGCGAGCCTCAGTTTCCAAATCTGCAGTTCAGGGAAAACATCTAAGCAATCTCTGAGTCACAAATGCTATCTAATGCAGCATCTGACAGTGACTTCGAGTCAGAAATATGGGTCACACCCTTTCACGCCTTCACACACAACTGAACCAAACACTGTCTTTACGATGTGTGATGGATGGGGATTTTTTATTTTATCCCATCTTCATCTAATGATGATCGGTTTCTCAGCCGCGGAGAGTTGGCACCTGCTGTTTGAACCCCTTGCTGGAATAAAACCTTGTCAGGTAAAGGAACGTGTGAACCCTCAAGTGCTATGCTAATTGCTGTGATTAGCATTCACACCCGTACCCCTCAGTATCCTAACCTGCTGCTGGGAGTTCAGATCACAATTTCCGTGTTGATAGTGAGAATTAGCCTGTCATCTGAAGGGCTTTATTCCCTGAGCAAGAGTTCAGATGGTCAGGGACACCCGTATCATACCCTTGAGGGAAGAAAGCCAGCTTGGGAATGCCTCCTGGGGACTCCGGCCTGGGGAGTGGTAGGGAGAGGAGACGGAGGGGGCAGAGGTCAGGGAGAGAGAGCACCAGGTCAAAGCCAGTCGATGGAGCATTGAAGCCCAGACCAATACAAACGACATGCAGCCAAATCACTGAACACACACACACACACACACACGATGTGGCCATGCTGGGGCCAAAACCGGACTCCCTGCTGGAAAGTCCCCTGGAAAAATGAGACCGTCTGGCGAAATCAGTGAATCAACAGATCTCATGGAGAATCCACCGGAATCAACCTTTTAGGAGAAACATATCCATCCAAGAGACGTGTCTAATTTCTGGAATGATTTGAAAGAACCACATGGGGGGATGTGCCTAAAGAAATGGGGGCACTTCACCAAAGGCTGGGTCGGTCAGCTCATGAATTAAGAGGGATGTTTGTGAATGAGCGATTTTCTTGGAGGAGTGGGCCAGAGCTGTGACCCGCCCCCGCCCCCAGATAGAATGTAAAGACCAGGGTTCCTCAGGCTGTTATCTTGCATTCCATCTCATCTAACGGAAGTGACGTCAGCCGCGTAGAGGCTGAGCGGAAGACAGGGACGGATCTGTCCCTCCAGAGGTCCATTCTGGGCAGAAGCCTGGATGTTGCAGGCAGGAGCTGCGTTCTGCGGGCAGGAAAAGGCCTGGAGGGTTGAGGTGCCTGCCCAGGTCCCAGGGCTAATCAGAAGCAGATCTGAAATAAAAGCAGTTTCCTCATGTGTTCTTCCTTTCTTTTTCCTCAAGAGGAAATTACTTTGTTGCCTAGAACAATCGAGAAGTCCTGGGAGGCACACTTGAGTGGTGGCCAGTCATGAAATAGGCTGCGGAGAGGGGTCACACCTCCCCCTGGCCCCCACCGTGGCGCTGTTCCAAGAGAGGTCTGTGAACATTCAAGGACCCTGCAGGGCCGAGCTCTCCTCCAGCGGCCCCAGGGATAGCCCTTTGTGTTAGGTGTCCAGGAGGGGCTTGGACCAGCCTGTGTGACGAGTGATCTCGAAGTCCCTGAGGCTCTTGTAATGTTTAAGGCCAGCACCAAACCGAGAAAGAGCTCGTGTATCTGGGAGTGGCTAGAAGAGCAGCATTTTTCTCTTTATTTTTCTAAATTAACAGCAAGAAAAATACATTCACATGACTTAAAATGACCCGACAGCATAGAAAGACCATGACAAAGTGTAGCATGAAAAGTAGGTCATGGGGGGCCTGGGTGGCTCAGTCAGTTAAACATCCGACTCTTGGTTTCGGCTCGGGTCATGATCTCGAGGGTTGTGAGTTCTAGCCCTGCGTGGGGCTCTGCGCTGACAGCTGAGAACCTGCTTGGGATTCTCTCTCTCCCTCTCTCTGCCCCTTCCCTACTTGTGGGCTCTCTCTCTCCCAAAATAAGTAAAGTTAAAATAAAAAAGGACTGAAAAGGATTCAACCTCCCTGGCTCCCAGTTTATTTCTTTAAAGTACTTTAGTGTATCCTTCCAGAAAAATTGTTCACACGCAGTATTTGTGTCTACTGCTGAGTGTTTCAAGGTGGGCAAGGGAGTGCACTGGGGAGTACAAAACTACTGTCCGTAAACGTTGTGAGCTTTCCCTGGAGACAGGCCGGCACTCTCAGGAAGGAAGGTTCCAGCAGGAAAGCCAGCCAGGACGGGGCTGGGCAGGGGACCCGGCCCACAAGAAGCATTCCTTGCCTTCACTTCCCTCATGTGACTGGTCTACACCCCCAGGGGTCCGGGGATCTCCGAGGAGGTCCCGAGGGAGCCTGCTGGGTTTGGGTGAGGAGCCACGAGTTCTGGGGCTGTCCTTTGACAGCACTGAGATTTTCCGTGGGTTTCCTCCAAACGGCCTTTCGTGTCTCACTTGATCCCTTCTTGTATTCTTTTGCTGTCTTGTGAGCGATTATTTTAAAGGGTCGGGAAGGTAGGTGGAGTTTAGCGTGGCAAAGCTGGGAGGTGTAAGGGAGAGGGCCCGCTCCCTAGTCCTGCCTCAGCCCTGCCTGTGCCCTGGCCCCTGGCCCTCCTAGGGTTTCGGTTTCTTTGTCTTCGAGATCTCAGGACAAACTGTTCTCCAAGGGTCTTTCCAGTTCATTCTTCAGTTCCCTCACTGGTGAATGCAAGCCAATACCTGTTAAGGAGCACAGCACCCGGATAGCAGAGGTCCCCAATTTCCAGGTGCAGAGCTAAGCTGCCGCAGCACAGAAAAGGGGAGGAGACTGGTAAGCCTAGTGCAGGCAAATGAAACACGTAGGGAACAGCCTAGAAACGTGTGGATTTAGAGATGCATGAATCAGGAGCACGAAAATCCTGAACGCAGGGGGATGAGGTGCCTCCCTTTGAAACTTGATCCAGGAGAATTCAGAGGACTAATAAAAGCCTGTATAAAGAGCAGTGAAGTCACGGCACTCATGGGGCTAAGGTCTGGAGAACAGAAATAAATGAATTCAAATGCTCTGCGGCCTCTGGCCAAGGACAGGGCCCTCCCCGGCAAGCTGGGGAGGACATGACCTCCGGGGCTGACGTCGGCGAGGACCACCCTGCCCTTCGGTGGCCCGACGCGACCCTGGGCGTGTGTGCGGCCGCCCGCCGGCTGTCGGCTGGGCACGCCCCGCCGCCTTTGCGAAACCCGAAACAGGCGGGGCCCGCGGAGGCGGCC
>NC_043716.1:55471045-55473275 GCF_006229205.1 Suricata suricatta | reverse complement strand
GGCCGCGCGTCGGGAACACCCAAGTTTGCGCGGGGACGGATCGCCCTGCGCGGCGTCCCACTTGACAGTTCCCACATCGCCCTCCCGCGACCTTTACCCCCCCCCCCAAAACCGCCGGGGGCCCGGAGCCGGGGCATCCCCCCGCCAAAGAGCTTGAAACTGCGGGGTTTGCCGCAGGTTCCTTGGAAATGTGGTAACGCTGTGTTCAGGAGGAATTTCGGGAAGAATGGCAACTAGAAAGAGGGGCGAACTTGTGTGGTTCCGGTGGCGGCGCGGGTGCCCCGAATTTACAGTGCTGGCGTGGCTCGGGGGGCCGGTCCTGGGGCGTTCAGGGACGCAGGTCCGGTGCCGTGTGTTTATTTACAAGTAAGGCGCGGGGAGCTGTAGACGGAGGGGAGGGGGGGCTTGTGACCCTCAACTTGACCCCGAGCTGGGGATGCGCAGCTGCTCTCTAGACCCACTGGCAGCCTCGCGTCCGGAGCGCGTTAGGGATGGCGGCCGTCAGATGTCCCTGAGTTCCCTTCCAAGTAAAAGCCTTCTGTGCCTTTCTTTTGTGATTGGGGGAAACAAGAATCCCCCACTGGCCGGCCCCGAGGCTTTTCCCGCCCCTCCTGGCTCCTCTTTCCGCACAAGGAAGCTTCGTCCAGCTTTGCCAGCTATTTTCTCTTCCTTTTCTTGTTGAATCTGTGTCAGGCCCCGGCTTTCTGCCAGGCTTTCTTCTTGCCCCCTGCTAGTGTTCTGACCCACCAAGTCGGGCAGGAAGCCGTCGGTCTGGTTGCTTTTAATGCAGCGACTGCTTTGCGAACAGGCGCGCCGTGCATTTGTACTTGGAAGGGGTAAATGGAAGCAGGTGTATTGGTGTCCTGTGGCAGCTGCACCGGATTAGCACCAGCTCCGCGGCTCTAAACAACATACATTGACGCTCATGTAGTTTTGGAGGTCACAAGTCCACGTTTGGGTCTCACCGGGCTGCCGTCAAGGTGTTTGCAGGACAGTGTTCCATTTGGGGGGTCCTAGGGGAGTATCCATGTCCTTGCCTTTTTCAGCTTCTAGAGGCCACTGGAATTCCTGGGGGCGGGCACCTTTCATCTTCAGGGCCAGCAAGTAACCTCTTCTTGTTCCTCTCTGACCTCTGCCTCTTGTTACCAGACCCTTGTGATTACCTTGGACTCCCCCCCCCCACCCCCCCGCCGGGGGTAGTCCATCTTCGAAGGGGTAATCCCGAGTCTGCCACGTGGGATAACACAGTCATCAATTCTGACGATTAGGTCACAGATGTCTTTGGGGGCCGCTGTTCTGTTGACCACACGTAAAGATGAGAAAGAAGTTTGCTCTTCCCCTTTATACAGTTGAAAATGGCATCTTCTTTGTATTTTGGAGGAACTAAAAAAGTTGAATTAAAGACGATTCCCCACCCGTAGAAAGTACCTAATGACCACGAAGAATCGCGGGCTCTGTTCTTCGAGGGTTGTCTGGGTCCCCAGAGCTTCGGTTCCCCTCCTGGGATTTGTGGCGCACCTACCTTGTGGGATGGGACCGCTCCTCTTAGAGCACGTGGAGAGCGGACGCATCGAGCACATGAAACGCCCGCCCAGACGGCCCCTCACAACCCAGAGCCTCTGTTGTGGCGTGAGGCGCCGTGTTTAACGCTGTGTCTCAGGGCAAGGAGTGTGATTTGCTCGCTGCCGTGTTGGTGTGAAAAACTTCGGGAACAGACCTTGTTTATAAGATGCTAAAGAAAGAGGATGAGTTTTAGAGTCTCCTTGTTCAAGTACAGGGAGTTTAAAACAGAACGGCCTTTCTCTTCTTTTTTTTTTTAATGTTTATTTTTGAGAGAGAGAGAGAGACGAACAGAGTGTGAGCAGGGGAGGGGCAGAGGAGAGGGAGACACAGAATCTGAAGCAGGCTCCAGGCTCTGAGCGGTCAGCACAGAGCCCTACCTGGGGCTCGAACTCATGGACCACGAGATCATGACCTGAGCCGAAGTCGGACGCCTAACGGACTGAGCCCCCCAGGCGCCCCCAGCACAGCCCTCCTGACTTCAGACTCCGGTGTTCTGTAGGCTTCCCTGGAATGCCCCCTTAAAAAAAATTTTTTTTAACGTTTTTATTTATTTTTGATACAGAGAGAGACAGAGCATGAGAGGAGGAGGGGCAGAGAGAGAAGGAGACACAGAACCGGAAGCAGGCTCCAGGCTCTGAGCTAGCTGTCAGCACAGAGCCCAACGCGG
>NC_043716.1:55451543-55470945 GCF_006229205.1 Suricata suricatta | reverse complement strand
AGCTCTGAACCTCCGGTGCCATTTATGGCCCTTACTTCTCAAACACAGCTCCTGCTCTTCTTGTTTTTATTAAACTGATAAGAACAGATACTACACTTGATCTTAGCCAAAAGGCCGAGAACCTCTGCATTAAAAGGGGGCATTCCAGGGGCGCCTACAGAACACCGAAGTCTGCTTTTATTAGCTTCAGATGTGTCCCTCGTTTTGACTCGAGGGAGACTCGGCCTTTAAGGAGTAAGCTTCTGGGTGAGAGCACGGAGATGGTGACCTTGGCCAGGGCCCCACTTCGCCATCAGAAGGTGAAATGCGGCCTGGGCTCAGTGTGCAGGGGCGCAGGTGGGGGGGTGGGAGCTGTCTGGTCCCTGTGCCTCCGGAGCAGGCAGCCTTGGGGTTGGGACCCAGCCGAGGCGCCGCCGCCGCCGCCGAGGGAATGATGGACGGAACCCCGTTCTGCGCGGCCCCGGTCTGTCCTCAGCGATGGAGTTTTTGTCTTGAGCTCTTTGCCCCCATCGGAACCGGAACACCTCTCTGCGCACGTGGGACCCTGTGCCACACCCGCTGTCCCTGTCTCTCAGTGATCGTGACGTCTTCTGTTCCCAAACACAGTCACACTCTTACTGCTTTGCCTTTATGGGAAACAATGCAGTTCTATGAGAGTCAGGATTTTCTTAGAAAATCTGGAACATGAGGTTACCATAATTACACATTTTGTGGTCTTGAAGGTAGATTTCCAGGGGTGAAATTAACATGTCAGAGGGGGTAAACGTTTTTGGAATTCTTGATACACGGTGCCAACTTGCTTTCCAAAAGGGCTGCACCCATGTAGCCTGTTCCTAGCGACACGTGGGGGACCGCGTGTGCGTGTCACTGCGAGTAGGCCAGCGGTGAGGGTTTGCATTGGAAAGCTTTAAAAAAAAAAAAAAAAGACACACATCTCATGGTTACAGAATGGTACCTCATTGAATCTGTTGATCCCTAGCTAGGTTGAAAACAGTTCCTTTTGCACATTTGGGTATTATGACCTGCCTGTTCGTGTGGGTTGATGGCTTCTGTATTTACTAAACTGAGATTAACTCTTTTTTTGTGACTTCAAACAAATGAAATGACTTCCTCCACTCTGATGTTTTCAGCAAGGGGAAAATCCATCTACCTTCTGACTGGGGTTGGGGTGAGCTTTTGACCAATGGTGGTAGTCGCCTCGCATTTACTTTTCTTTTTAATTTTTTCTCTTATTTATTTAAAAGAATTTATTTGGGGCGCCTGGGTGGCTCAGTCGGTTAAGCCTCCGACTTCGGCTCAGGTCAGATCTCAGGTTCGTGGGTTTGAGCCCCACGTTGGGCTCTGTGCTGACAGCTCAGAGCCTGGAGCTGCTTCCAATTCTGGTCTCCTTCTCTCTCTGCCCCTCCCCCTCTCATGCTCTGTCTCTCTCTGTATCAAAATAAATAAAACATTTAAAAAAAAGTTTATTTGTTTTGAGAGAGAATGTGAGTGGGGGAGGGGCAGAGAGTGAGGGAGAGAGAGAATCCCAAGCAGGCTCCGCGATGCCAGTGCAGAGCCTGATGCTGGGCTCGAACCCACAAACCGTGAGATCGTGACTTGAGTCAAAACCAAGAGTCGGACGCTTAATTGACTGAGCCACCCAGGGGCACCTAATTTTTCTCCTGAAGATTGAAGATCTTTTGGGGTGCCTGGGTGGCTCCGTCGGTCATGATCTCACAGTGTGTGAGTTCGAGCCCCGCATCTGGCTTTGCGCTGACAGCTCAGAGCCTGGAAGCTGCTTTGGATTCTCTTTCTCTCTCTCTGCCCTTCCCCTGCTCGTGCTCTCTCTGTCTCCCCCAAAAATAAACATTAAAAAAATATATAAGGGGCGCCTGGGTGGCTTAGTCGGTTAAGCATCTGACGTTGGCTCCAGGTCATGATCTCACAGTTCATGGGTTCGAGCCTTGTGTCGGGCTCTGTGCTGACAGCTCAGAGCCTGGTGCCTGCTTCAGATTCTGTCTGTCTGTCTCTCTCTCTGCCCCTCCCCTGCTCACACTGTCTCTCCCTATCTCTCAAAAAATAAATAAACAAGTGTAAAAAAAAATTGAAGATCTCTCAACCCATATGTTGTCTCCTGGCCAAATACAACGGTTTCCTTTAGCGGAGAAATCATGAGTGAGCTGATGCTTATTGGTCTGGGTTAAAATGACACATGGGTGGTCTCTGGGGTCCTAAGGCTCATACCTGTTCCTTTCTGAGTGTCCCACGTACCAATCACAAGCAGTCTGGCCAGATGGGTTTTTCTTCCGTGTTTTGCATTCAGCGTCAGGTGGCCCTACAGAAAGGCCTGGAAGGAGAGTGCCTTCAGTGCGGGTGTGAGAGCACGCACGCAGGGCAGTGGGCGAGGAGGGAGGCGGCGTGAGGGCGTGTGGCCGCTGCTGTCCGCCCCTCCCCAGGCCCGTCCGCCCCTTTCCTGCTTGCGCCCCAGCAGGAAGCTCGGACCGCGGGCTCCTAAAGGCAGCGCTTTGCCCGAACCTGTCCAGTGGCTTCGTTGCCACTCTGCCTCTTGATTGTCTCTCTAATTACCGTCGGTTGGTTTCAGTTGCAGTAAGAGAGGCACGGAGGGGGTGGAAAATGATTTAGAAACGTTCGAGAAGTGGGGCCCACATCCTCTGAAACTGCTGCTGACGTTGTTTTGCTGCTCTCTCTGTGGTAACAGCATGTGAGATGTCCCGGAGGCCGTGGTGGGGATTTTCGTTCCCCTTCCTTATCCAGGAAGGTGTGACAGCGTGACTGCTTGCCGTGCGCCTGGCCTGGCTCCTTGAATGAGGGTCAGGCCATGACCTCCCTTATCAGAGTCTTTTTCCTGTTTTTCGCCTTTTTTTTTTTTTTGAGTCTTCAAGGTTTCTATTTCAGAAGAGTAGCTTTCCCTCGCCTCGTTGTGGCCCGTGTTGTAATGAGCATTGGCCGTGGAGGGTGGGATTGGTGTCCTGCTATTAAAAAGCCTTCCTCTGTGGCAGCGCTGTTGCAGGCCTGTCTGGGCGAGCCGTTGGGAGGTGCTCCTTCCGTCAGCCAGCGTGGGGGAGCAGTCGGGGAGCACTCCGCACCGAGCCGACCCTGCTGTCAGGGATGCCTGGAGCCTGGAAGGCAGATGGGGAGTCCTGGAGGGCGAGGGTCAGCGCGTGTGTGGCGGGTGTGAGAGTCCCGGGCACGCAGGTGGAGGAGCGCCGCCTGGAGGCGGGGGTTGGACGGGACGGATGGCAGTTCGCAGAGCTGGGACTTGGAAGCCTAGTTAGTGCTCACTGCTGGGGCAGAGCAACACCTGTCAGGCCAGGAGAGCGGGCTGGGGCAGCGGGGGGGGGGGGCACGGGCCCCCATGTGCCCGGGGGGGGGGGGCGCCGAGGGGCCACAGTCATGCTCCGAGGAGGAGGGCAGGGTCAGGGAAGGCTTCTGTATGTCCCCAAGAATGTTATTTTCTGAGCCCCAAGGAGCCTGCGGGGTTGAACTGGGGTATTTTGTAATGTTTATTTTGTGTTTTAGAAAGACCCCTCTGCCCGGCGTGGTTCCAGGGGCCAGTGGGGAAGCTGGGGCGGCCATCCTGGTGAGGGGGAGGGGGACCTGAGTGAAGGCAGTAGGACTGGGCGAAGGGGGCAGTGACTGCAAGATACGCCAAGGACCCGTAGTCATGGGGTTTGGTTACCAGGGCGTGGGAGAGACGTGACGTCTCGGGACACGAACCCGGTTCTGGATGGGTGCCGGGCTGCCGCCTCCCGTGACTGCTCTGAGGGCGTCCTCAGGTGCACGCAGGTGCTCGGTTTTGGACAAACTGAGCGGAGCTCGGGAACGAGGGACCACCTGCTGCGAGAGGTCCACTTTGCCGGCGGGATGTGGAGCCGGAGCCAGGAGCCGAGCAGAGCGAGAGTGGGCCCAGGGAGACCGGGGGACGGCGTGCCGACCCGGCGGGAGGCCGGGGCTGCGGTCCTGGGCACCGGGCAGGGCCAGCCCTGGGGAGGAGGCCTTGCAGGTGAGCCGGCAGTCTGTGGACAGGGAGGAGGCCGCTGGGAGGTGATGTGGAGCAGAGAGACTTCTGGTTTGGTTCGGGGCTACTGAACCTCTGCCTAGACTCTATTTTATTTTTTAAAGTAAGTTCTCTTCCCACCGCGGGGCTCGAACTCACAACCCCTAGGTCAGGAGCCCTGCGCTCCACTGACTGAGCCGGCCAGGCGCCCCCTTTATAGTCTCTTTTTAATATGAGTTTGGAAACGGTTCTGAGCCGGCTTCGAATTACAGTGCCCGCGCCCGGCACGCCCGGAGCCTCAAGCAGGATGGGCCCCCGCCGCGCTGGCTGCCCGGCCCCTGTGTTTGCACCTCTCAGCTTGAGTGTCTAAGTTCCGTGCCTCTGAGACATGGCTTCCCGCAGCCCTGGGGGCTCAGATGAGAGGGTGTTCGGATTTCTAGCCGAATTCTTGCCTTGTCGGCTGCCCGCCGGGTGTCCCCCTGGACCTCCCGTCTGCGAGTCTGAGGCGTTCGGCCTCTGCAGTCCGGTCCTCCCTCCAGACTTGCCGTTGTGCTTTCCCCCACTTTCATCAGCGTTACCCATCACCCCAGTTCTTCAGGCTTGGGAGAACAGTTGCTTCATTCCCTGTCTTGGCGTCGAATGGTTTTCCAGCCCTCTACCGGCCTGGTGAATGTTGTTTTCGTTATCGTCTTGGTGTCCGGGTGTTTGCTTGGATCGTAAAGTACAGGCCTGCTTCCAGGAGGCTCAGAATGGAGGTGACATGTTGGAGAATTTCAAGTCTATACAACAGGAGCTCTGATGGAGATGTGAACCAGTGCCGGGGGAATCTGGAAGGGTCCGGTCCTCAGCTTGGTTCTGCGGGGGAGAGATACTTCGGGGAAGACCTCTAGCTCTGGGATCAGAGGAGGCGGGGCACCCCGGAGCTCAGCGGTGGTTAGCAGCCCGCTCTGCGCCGAGTTCGCTGCCGAGCACTTTGCCCGACTTCCCTTTGGTCCTCAGGGTGATCCTGTGTGGGAGGGGCGCGGAGCCTGCCCGTGTCCCCTAAGGGAATGGGTCTCAGAGGTCACCCTGAGCGTAAGGTGCCCTGGCTGACAGGTGGCAGCCAGATTCCTGGACTTTAAGTCGCTTCTGAGCTGCTGGTTCTTACTTCCCACGATTTCAGACCCCCTTTCCCACTTCTCTGTACCTTCTGAACTTTATTTAAAAAAAACCTTTTTTAACATTTTTTCATTTTTGAGAGAGAGATAGAGTGTGAGTGGGGGAGGGGCAGAGAAAGAGGGAGACACAGATCCGAAGCCGTTCTAGGCTCTGAGCGGTCAGCACAGAGCCCGGTGCGCGGCTCGAACCCATGAACGGTGAGATCACGCCTGAGCCAAAGTCGGATGCTTAGCCCCCGTGAGCCCCCAGGCGCCCCTGTGCTTTGTATAAGTTTTCGCAGCTTTCTGTGTTTCTCCTGGAATTGGGGTGCGGAGTTCTGTGTCTTGATATAGTTTGGGTAGTTTTGTAGTGAAAACCTACGTTGGGGGTTACGAAGCAGATTCAGATTGAGGGAACCCGTTGTAATCTGAGGGGAAACTGGAGGAGTTTGGAGGATTCCACGGCCGCTCTTCCTCTTCGTCTGTTGGGTGGTGTTGGTTTAGAGTCAGCATTCCTTCCCAGGGCCTCTGGTCACCTGGGCTTGCTGTGGTGGCGGGTGTCGCGGCCTGACCTTTGCTGACTCCCTGGAGCCTGAACCCGTGTTGTGGTTGGGCAGCCCGACCGGCAGCGAGCAGTCCGGGTGGCCAGGCGAAGGTGGCCGTGAGGAGCCCCGCCTCTTACAGGTCGCCCTGCACCTGCGTCCAGCCACTCACGGGGACCTTGTCATGCTGCTCCTTGCCTTTTCGCCCTTGTGATGAAATATAAAAGGCTACTGAGAAAAGAAATTTCAACAGTGAAATAGGAGCCCGCTGTTGAGGAGTAGGATTTCTCCCAGCGAGCCACAGGGCACCTTCCAGCGCCTGCCCACGCAAGGCTCGCACTTGGCAGCTTTGTCTCCTGTCCGGGGAAAGGCTGGTGTTTGACCAGGAACTCCTCGGGGCTGCGGCCCCCCGCAGGGGTCACTGAGGGTGCCGATGCGAGGCCTCAGCGCTGCGGGTGCAGAGGCAGACGTTGGGGTCTGGGCTCCTAACCGTGATGCGAGACCACCCGTTGAGTGCTGTGTTTGGAGTCTTAAAATCCGGCTTTTGCACACTTGGCTCTCACGGGCCATCCCTAGAAGCTCCCACAAGGGGCCTGTGGTTCAGGATAATGGGGGGCCCGGCGCGCCTCCCAGTTTCCCCCGGGGCCCCTCACCCTCCTGTCAGGACCACCCTGGACGGAGAAGGAGGTGGCGCACAGCCCCTGGGTGACCTGGGCCATCTCTGGAGAGCCGAGCCCCCAGGGCTCCAGGTCCGGGGACCCCCCCCCCCCCCCGCAACCCCGCCGAGGGCGCTTCTCCTCCCTGGTCTCCGTGGCTCGTCCTGATGTGGAAGCCGTGCTCTTCGGCCCAATTTGGTAACTTTGACAAAGACCTTCAGTGGTTTCCCTGTGTCCAATGCGTGGAGGAAATGGAATTCTGAAGATTCTTAGGATTGTAATTGGAAGACTATTTCCTGGATTTCTAATAACTAGGGATTCCGCCCTGGACTTTGTGGTCTGACCCTGGCTGTGTCCATGGTGCTCCCAGCTGCTTATGTCAGAGAGGCCCCCTGGGGTCCAGCCCCGCCGTGGATCTCCGCGCCTCCTGCCTAGCCTGCTCGCTGGGGGCCTCTCTCTGGCTCTTCCCTGGCCCTGGGATGCTTTCCACCCCGACGTCCTCCCCCGCCTTTCGTGCCCTTGCCCGCCAGCCTCCGCTCGGCCCCTCGTGGCCCCAGATGCCTCGGAGCGCATTCTAGGAGTCACTCAGGCCGCCTTCCATCTCCTCGTCTGTGTCGGACAGGGAGACGAAGGCCGTTGAAGTGGCCTGTGCCTGTCTTCGAGGTGGCCCTGTCCCCTCACTTGTAAAAGGTCCCACTTCATTCCCACGTGCTTTGTTTGGGGTTCCCGCTGGGTTATGGAAGTCCTTTTCATGTGTTCCCAGATTTCCAGACAAGTCTTAAAAAAGGAACATTTGGGGTGTCTGGGGGGCTCAGTCAGTTAGGCGTCCAGCTTCGGCTCAGATCATGATCTCGCGGTTCGTGGGTTCGAGCCCCGGGTCGGGCTCTGTGCTGACAGCTAGCTCACAGCCCGGAGCTGCTTCTGAGTCTGTGTCTCCCTCTCTCTGTCTCTCCCACGCTCACTCTCTGTCTCTCTCTGTCTTTCAAAAAAAAAAAAAAAAAAAAAAGGAGCATTTAGATGAAACAGGAGTATTCTGTTCCTGAAAGAGGAGTGTGGCAAGAAAGTCCTTTAGGAGGGGCTCCCGCATTCTGCAGGGAGGTGACCCGTGCTATGAGCTCACTTTATTTTAGGACGTGTTAGCGTGTTAACAAATGCCTGGGGAGGACTGGACGTGGGTTACTGAGTGTTCCTCAGGAGCAGCCGGGCATGGTGGTGGAAAGCTGCTCTGACTTGGGGTCCCTTCTGGATGTGCCCCCGTGTGTCGGGGACACGGGAGCTGTGGCGTCGCCCCGTCTATATTACCTCCCGTGGCCGCTGCTCCAGCAATCGCACATTGAGTGGGTTCAGACGACACACTTATTATTTTGTTTTCCGAGAGCCACGAGAAGGGGCGTCACTGGGCAAAGTCCAGGTGTCAGCAGGGCCAGATCCTTCTGGAGGCTCCCGGAGAGGTCCTTCCCTTGCCCTTGTCACTTTCCAGAGGCCGCCTGCATCCCTTGGCCCCTGGCCCCTTCCTCCGTCTCAAGGCTGGTAATTATTGCTCCGCTCTGTCTCGTGTCTTGTCACCCTGATCCTGCGTCCCCTGCCTCCTCCTGCTCCATACGAGACGCTGGTGTTTCCCTCAGGCCCTCCAGACATTCCGGGGTGTGTCCCCTCGCGGGCCAGCTGATGAGCTACCTCCACTCCCGTCTGCACCAGCTCCCCCGCCGTGGGGTTTAACAGACCCACACGCCCCCGGGGTCGGGATAGCCCAAGACCTTTGTCACTGGGGGCGTCTAGTGCGGGCTGTGTTCCGCATGGATGGTAAGGACCGCAGCGTTGACACAGACTTCGTGGTGAGCGTTTCTGGTTCTGGAAGAGCCTTGCTCGTTCAGAGGTGGAGGGGAGCGTGTGCAAAGCCGCAGTGCACTTGCACCCGGACGTCCTGTTCTCCTCGCCGCCCTGCGTGTCATCAGATTACCAGAACAAAGGCTGCTGCTGGTGCCAGGTCTTAGGAGTGCTGCTGTTCCTTTGAGAGTGAGGAGCGTTCTCCCCGGTCCCTGGTAATGGGAACGTCCCTGAACAGTGGCGCTGGGCCGGAGAAAGGGGTTCCTTATTCTGGACGGAGATGTTGGCATGACGTGATCTGGTGATGATTTTCCCAGGCGTCTGCCTGTTTCCTCTTGTCACCGGGCATCTCGTCGTGTCGGGGGAGCAGGCTAGGTGCTGTGACGCGTGCACAGATTCTTGCCAGAGCCGCGTTCGGTTTAATTTCCACCCCACATAGATTTCAAGGATGCAAAACCACATTTTTGGCCAGATACCACGGTTCTTTCTGAAGCACCGTTTTCTTAAACACCCAGCTGTGTGTATTTATAGCATTCGACCAAGAGGAATTTGAACTTCTGCTTTCAGAAAATTGTAAAAATAACACACCTTTATAGTAAAAACTCCATTGTTTGAGAAAAGCGCGTAGTTAGAGGTCAGTTTTGATTTCTAAAGGCAGGTGTTATAGGCTCTAGGACATTTGCACAATTTTAGTTCTCTGTCTTATCCCCAAGGTCAGTTGATTTTTCGCACCAAAGTAGGGTACACCTCCCCGATCTCAGCCTGGAGCCGCAGGACTGAAGGAGACGGTCCCTGGGAGACTGGGTGGCACTGGGAGGAAATCAGAATTTTAGGACGGTTTGGGCTGTGAGCGCCGGGGCTCGGGAACGGCGAGCTGTCCGTCAGCACGGAGACGGCCGGTGCCCCGGGGTGTGAGTGTTGCAGAGAAGTGGGCGCCCCTTTACACAGCGTGAGAGCTGGGCGTGCAGGCGTGCAAGACGGCGGGAAAGCACAGGCTGCTCACGGAGTCTCCTGTTCATTTAAAAAAGTATGTATTTTATCAGTTCACATGTGTGTGTGCACAGAAAACCTCGGTAGCCTTTATAAGGGTTCAAGTCAGGCCCAGAAACCAAAACCAAAACCAGACTGCGGGCTGGGGACAGGGCGGCGGGCGGGAGAGGGTGCAGGGCCGTTGAGGATGGACAGAGCCGGGAAAAGCCCAGGCTTTCGGACGGTCGGGGAAATGATGCTGGCTGAGTAATGCTCCTGTTGGGGTGGGTTGTGACTCCGAGAAGCGATGTCCCCACACTCCCCTGGGTTCTGTTCAACTTGGAGAAAGACAGGGATGTGGTACGTTGTGAGTAAAATTAACTTTGTAGTTTTATTTAAAAATCTCAGTCTGTGGGATGGTGGGATTTGTTAGTTTGCTTTGAGAGAAAGCATTTAAACTAGTAAAATGTCATCGTCGCATTCTTTGTTGATCTGTAAAAACCTAACTCTTTGGATAAGAGGCCAGGATCAAGATACCAGTGGTCAAAAAAAAAAAAAGGGAACTGAATCTTGCCTGAATTCTTGGCTCTTAGACGCCCACATTTGTAAACTCGCCACGCACTTCCTGGTTCCCCTGGAGACCTGTCACCGTTGCAGTAGGCAGGGGTCCCAGGAAGATGAACGCACGGACGCGGTTTGTCTGACCTGCCCATCTGAGGCTCGTAATCTGGGAAATCGGGGTGAGCATGGCGGTCCCTTCGTGGGCTCACCTGCAGAACCACCTGGGCAAGTTTGTTTTTTTAGATCCGTTTTTTCTGGGGCCCCGCCAGAGCCGTCACCACGGGGTAGGGTCCAGGAATGAAGGAACCAACACACACACACACACGCACGCACACACACGCACGCACGCACGCATACACACACAGCCCCTAATTTCAGGGAGCTCCAGTGCAGCAGCGCCTCACATGGCCCTCCTGGGGCCGTGTGACCTGGGCTTGGGCTGGTGGCGGTGGGTCTCATTTCCCGCGTGGGTCCTGAGCAGGGATGATGGGAGAGGCTGTGCGTCCGGGTTGTAGGAAATGCCTCCACCTGTACCCCATGGCTGGTGTGGTTTTGCTTCAGGCCATTCCGATTCCCCCTTAGAGTGTTTTGAGCTTTCAAGCAGAGCTTGGGTTTTGTTTTTGTTTCTTTAATGTTTGTTTATTTTTTCGGGGAGAGAGAGAGAGAGAGAGAGAGAGAGAGCACGCCCGTGCGCACCCAGCAGGGGAGGGGCAGAGAGAGGGAGACAGGATCCCAAGCAGGCTCCGAGCCGTCAGCGCAGAGCCCATTCAGGGTTGGACTCAGGAACCCGTGAGATTGTGACCAGAGCCGAAACCAAGAATTGGCTGCTCACCCGATGGACCCCCACCCCCCCCCAGGTGCCCCCCAAGCAGAGGTGTTTAAGAAGAGGCTGGGCAGATCAAAGAAGAAGCAGAAAAAAATCCAAAAAACACACAACCAAGCTTTGATTATTTTTTTATTTTTTTTTTTTTACTCCTTCGTCAAAGCCACCTACTTAAGCTGCCTGCTCACCTCAGGGCCCCAGGCGGGGGTGTGGTCTTCGTTGCTCTGTTGCTAGGCAGCCCCAGCCCGAGCCGCCGCCCCGGAGCCCTGATCTGTCGGGCAGCGGCAGCGACCTGAAAAGATCCTTCCGCTCTGCCCGCTGGGACCTGGCTTGCCAGGCACCTGGCCCCAGTGCCTCCCCCCGGGGCTCGTGGAAGGGAGGCGGACGCTCAGGCCACTGGAGCCGGCTTGCCAGGCGGGCTGGCTGGAATCGCGTGTGTCCTTACTTTTCACTTGGGCAGACTTTGAAAAATTCTTATTGATGGAGGACTTCAAAACTGCCGAGTAGGGGGAAGAGTGGGATTCGCTCCCGTGGACCCTTCCTGTGTGCGTCTGGGGGTACTTTCCTGCAGAGTTTCTTTCTTTTTTTTTTTTTCTGCCCTTCTTCCTACATGTTAACCCACCTAAGTCCTTCTGGGAAAATGTAGGATTAAAAAATAAATCTGAAACTTGGTTCCAGTCATTCTGTAGACGGTTTGATAGCTTTATATGGATAATTTTTTAGTGGCATGTCAGGGAAGGGGACAGCAAGAGGGGCGAGAGTCCCAAGGAGGGGATGGGCAGGCCAGCTGGCCGGCAGCAGGTAGCGAGACCGTGGATTAAGTGGAACCGAGTACGGCAGGACCCCGGCCCAGGAGTGCCGCCTCCGGGCCCGCGTCCCACAGGGTGACGTGAGGGGCCCAGATGACCATGCTTGAATCAGATCAGCCTGCGGGTGAGGAACCAAGGACCAAGCACCTTGTAGCGCGCAGCACACAGGCCGGGCTCCCCACTCCACTCCCCGCCTGGGGGCCAGCAAGCTGTGCTGTGGTCCCCTCGACCAACCGGATGTGACGGAAGGACGTGCAGAGATGCGTGGGCCCCGTGGTGGCAGCCTCTGCCAGACGCAGCAGAAGTTTCCACTTTGTTCCTACCACAGATAGCCATGGAGCGGTCTTGTTGGTAAAACTTGACCTGTGTTTCTGAGTATTTTCTTAGGCTAGACTCCAGCAGGTAGATTCACTGGGTCAGTGAGCTGAGCTTTTCATGTTCAGTCTTCTGATAGGTCCTGTCCGATGGCTCTCCAGACTTGCACAGTCACATCTCACGTTAGTGTTTGGTTGTATTAGTTTACTTTCCCCAGCACTGAATTGTTTTTGTTTTGTTTTAAAGTGGGCTCTACTCCCCACGTGGGACTTGAACTCACAACTGCGAGATCAAGAGTCGAAAGCTCCACTGACTGAGCCAGCTGGGCGCCCCTCATTGAATTTTTAATCTTTGGCTTTTCAATACAACTTCTAATATTTTTTCTCTCGGCGAGTGGACGCCGACTGTGCCTAGGCCCTGGCTGGTGTCCGTGCAGGTCAGAACGGGAAGAGCATAGCACCTTCTTCCCAGGCCCTTTTCTGTGTTCGGCGGGTTTTTATCCAGCACCTGTGAGGAGCGCCTCTGCGGTCCCTGGATGTGGGCCCGAGACTGGATGGAAGGAGCTGGTTTTCTGGGGAGCGTGTTTCATCCATGTCCTCTCTCTGTTGGGTGCAGAGGACGGCTTCTTGAGGACACGGTCAAGGTGGGAGCCGTCTGCTTTCCCTCTCGTGGATTGTCCTAGTCTCCGTTTGCCCCATGCTTAAAAAAATTTTTTAGTGTTTATTTTTGAAGGAGAGAGACACAGAATGTGAGTGGGGGAGGGGCAGAGAGAGAGAGGGAGACACAGACTCTGAAGCAGCTCCAGGCTCTGAGCTGTCAGCACAGAGCCCGACGTGGGGCTCGAACCCACGAACCGTGAGATCATGACCTGAGCCGGAGTCGGACGCTCAAGTGACTGAGCCCCCCAGGGAGCCACCCCTTTCCCATTTACTGGACGCTGGCCACTGGTTGAACACATGTCCCCTTGCATCTTTATAGACCTCTGCGGCCCCCAAATGTGTTAAAGATTTTTGAAAGTGGGTTCACACGAACCATGGTTTAGTTGTGAACAGTCAGGTGTTTGAGTTCTCTGTGTTGGGGGAGAGAAGCCGCTCTCTGTTCAGGCAGGGCCACCATGGTCGAAAGGAGCTTGACCTTTGCTCAAAACGTTTTTTGTTCATGACTTTGCCAGAACGCATCGTTACAGATCCTTCATCCGTCAGCTGCAGTAGATTCCCTGGGTCGCGCCTTGGGCGTATTCTCTGTCTTCTCTAAGGGCCACCAGGCAGTCACACCTGCTGCCCAGGCAGGGCCCGGCGAGCTGCTCCCTGTACGTCAGCTGGGGGGCAGCGTGCGTCAGGTGCCCGGGGAGGCTCAGCGCCGATGGCTGTCAGCCCCCGCCCCGGCCGCCACGGCGCTCTGACCCCCCAGAGGTGACGTTTAAACATCTTTAGTCATAACAAATACATTAATTTCCACTTAACTAATGTTCTGACAAATTTTTCAGTTTCCTTTTTCTTGTAGTTTGTTTTTTTTTTTCCTAATTTGAGGTATACTTACATGTGGTAAACTGTATCCATTTAGGGGCACCTGGGTGGCTCAGTTAAGCTTTGGACTTCGGCTCAGGGCATGATCACGTGGTTTGTGGGTTCGAGCCCCGCGTCGGGCTCTGTGCTGGCAGCTCAGAGCCTAGAGCCTGTTTCGATTCTGTGTCTCCCTCTCTCCCTGCTCCTTCCCTGCTTGTGCTCTGTCTCTCTCTCTCTCTCTCTGTCTCTGTCTCTCTCTCTCAAAAACAAATAAACATTTTTTAAAAACTTTAAAAAAACTGCATCCATTTAAAGTGTGCAGTTTGATGAGATGTATCTGGCAGGTCTTTAGCCCAGTGGAGCCACAGTCATGGTGAAGATCCGGACACTTCATGGCCCCGAGGAGGCTCTCCCTGTCTGTCTGCAGCCCAGCCCTCCCTCCCTCGGATCTGCCTTTTGTCACCGCAGATTAGTCTGTGGGCCCCAGGATTTTATATTAATGGGATCGTATGGCGTATTCTCCTGTGTCTGGCCATCACTCAGCACGAACCGTTTGAGACCATTGTTGGGAGTGTCAGTCTTTCCCTCTTACTGCTGAGTTACTTTATTTCCGCTCTCTGCATAGACCATGTTTTATTTATCCATTCGCCTGGCACGAAGATGGGGCTTGTTTCCAGGGCGGGGCGGCTGGCAGCTCGAGTCTGTGTGGGAGGCCTTGTGTGGCCGCGCGCGTCTCTGGGCTCAGGACCGTGAAGGCGGGGCTCGCGGCATGGCCGGCGTTTTCTGGAAACCGTAATAGAGGTAACGAGGAATGGTACAAGTGGTATGCAGCTAGTTCTGAAGTAAGTGCCAGGTAAGCGTCTAGTTAACGTAAGTGTAACGTGTCAGCCTGGTACGGAAGGTTTTAATATATTTTCCAAATAAGAAAATCTGGATTTACCAAGAAATAAAAAAGTGACATGAAACTTGAAATGCTCAGAGTAAATGAAAACAGTTTTTCCCTTGTTCTTGCGGTAAAAATCACAATTTTGTACTTCCTTTAAATTGGGACAAAGCCTCCCACGAAAATGTACACGTATAAATTGTTGAGGCCGGGCCAGTGCAAGCGAGGGGGCGTGAAGGCCCTTGGAAGGTTCCGCCGCATCGCCTGCCTCTCCTGCGCCCTCCCCTCCCGGCGCTGGGTGAGCCTCTCTGTGGTTCGTGCTCTTGTCCGTGACATTCACGACACAGCCCGGAAGAGCTAGCGTAGGGCGAGTGCAGTTAGAGGAGGGCGCCCTCTCCGTCGTCACCACGTTTGCCACCCACAGGGCGACACCGCCACTCGGGGTGACTCTTCTTTAAAAATGGTGGGGACGTTAGTTAGTTTATTATTTTAACATTTATTGTTTTGAGAAGGGGAGGGAGGAGCAGGGGCGGGGCAGGGGGAGGGGGAGAGTCCCACGCAGGCTCCGTGCTGTCAGCGCAGAGCCCAGCGCAGGGCTGGATCTCACAAACCGTGAGATCGTGACCTGAGCTGAAACCAGGAGTCGGAGACTTCCCTGACTGAGCCGCCCGGGCACCTCAGTTTTTTAATTCATTGTCATGTAGGCTCCACACCCAGGGTGGGGCTTGAACTCACCACCCTGAGATCAAGGGTCGTATGCTCTGTATGCCCGGCCAGGGGCCCCTGTTAGTATATTTTTTTAAGGGATTTTCCTGTAGAGTCTTTTTAGAACAGTTCTGTTGTTTGGGGGTTTTGGGTGTTTGAATGACCAGGTAGATGATCTGCTTTTGAATTCAGGTATCAACTGAAGGTCACTCTAAAGAGTCTGTGATTTATGTCCCCACATGGGGTAGACGGCAGGAGCCAAACGTAATTTAAAGTCGGGGGCTCAGTGCTTTCCTAATCGCGGTGGGTAAATCGCCTCTTCAGTCTACTTTGTGCCTTGTTAGTGCTGTTTTCCATCCTCACCCTGAGTGCTGCCTGGCCAAATGTGACCTCCTGCCGACTCCCCGAGGGCAGCGTGAAGCCCCGAGTGACCGAGGACGGTGCCAGCTGCCGTGTGACTCTTGGTGTATGTCTGCCAGCCCGCAGGGCGGGCCGCGAAGCCGCATGCTCCCCTCGCTGCACGCGCCTAAGGACTTGGGGGGGGGGGCTTGGTCCCCCTGAGTGCACTCTTTTTTTTTTTTTTTCGTGATGTCTTGTTTCCCAGCCGAGATCATAGATGACTCTCAGGCAGGGCTGTCTTGCACTAAACAAACAAGTTTCGTGTTTTACGGTACTACCTATAGCTCTGTATTTAATGAAGCACTTTACGTTTTCAGTATAAAAGTTTATCTGCACAAGCACTTTGTGATGGGAGGTGCGGGGCGTCAGTTGCATTTACTTGGTCAAAGTTACAGATTAATGCACGTGCTTGCGAAGTTCCCCACTGTCTCCATAGCCACTGGCAGCAGCCCTGGTCCCGATGGCTGTGGAACCAGGTAATTGATGATAGAGGCTTTACTTCACTTAGATTCTTCTAAAAGGTGATTGCTGGGACGCCTGGGTGGCTCAGTCGGTTGAGTATCCGACCGATGTTCAGGTCACAATCTTGCAGTTTGTGAGTTCGAGCCCCGCGTTGGCACTGGGCTGACAGCTCGGAGCTTGGAGCTGCTTCCTATTCTGTGTCTCCCTCTCTCTCGGCCCCTCCCGCTTGCACTCTGTCCCTCTCCCTCTTAAAAGTAAATATACATTTGAAAAATAAAGGAAAAAGTGATATCTATGAAGATCACTATGAAACGCATACGATAAAGCACTTTCCTTCACAGCAAGAGGGAGCGGTAGATAACATTTCTTTCTCTTCCCTCAAGTTCTGAACTCCTGGAAACAAAGGAGTCAGCGAGTGGGGACCCCCCAGCAGCTGTGCACCTGGGGAGGGGGCGGAGGAGTTGCGCAGGTGTGAGCATCTGGGGGAAGGTGGCGGATTTGTCAAGTGGGTCAGGTTCTCCCCGTTTCTTCCCTGCTGCCGGCACCCTGGGAGCCCCTGGTGTTCCCGTCTGATGGAGCCGCCTCCCTTCTGAGTCTCCTCCGTGCTCACGGCCCTTCTTCATTTGCGAGTTCCGTGTTTGTGAATCTGCCTGCGGACTAAACCTGACCCGTAACCCAGCGCATGTGAGCACGGGCGGGGAGGTGGAGCGGGCCTGGCGCCCCCTGTGGGTTCCCGGGTTGGGGGGGATGAGGCCCCACTCTGCCCCCCAGTCCCGGCTGACCTCGTGCCGTACTTTATGCGACCTGTTGCACGCTGCGTCTTCCCCCTCTGGGTTGGTGACTTCACTGTTTAGGGCAGCTCCCAGCTCACGGTTGACGTGCTCTCTAGAGTCCCCAAGTGCAGGGGGGCTCCGATGGGCGCCGCGGAGAAGATGTAGTGGCTGAGCTTCCTTCTAGCCTGAGTTCAGTGTCGGCGAATCAGCGCTGTAGCCTAAATGAGACGCCCTGACACAGAGACACCGGAGATGAGCCTGTGTCTCGATGGGAGAGACGTGGGCGAGCCAGTGTGATGAGGCCCCGGGGCCCAGCCCTGCCCTCTCCCTGGGCACGTGGGTTTAGTGCCTGGCCTTCGGGTGGATAGGAACCTTCTAGGCCACGACTCCCTGGATCACCGCAGTCGACTGTATCTCTGGCCCCTCCCTCCCTCCCTCTGAGCCTCAGGCTCTGCTAGCTGCTCCTCCTGGATCATCCCTCTGGGAGGTCTGAACGCCCTCTCACACCCGGCGTGTATTCCCCACCCTGGGAAAGAGCAGGTCCCTGCGCACAGATGGGCGTGTCAGAGGTCGGGAAATCATCCCGACTCCCTCCTCTCCTTTCCCAGTTCATCCTACCCCCAGCAGCCCGCCTGTCTCCTCCTCTCCTGCTGCCCGCGGCGCTTCCTGTGAGAGGCGCCACTGTGTGCACCTGCCACGCTCCCCCTTTCTGGGCTTGCGAGCCGGCCAGCACTGAATCGGCTGTCCCCCTTCAGACCCGGGGCAGCAGGCTTTGTGCGGCAGCACCCGGCCTGTCCGCGGCTGAGGGCTGCCTCTGACCTGGTGGGACTAGAGGGATTTTTTTATTTTAAGGGAAAATAAATGTCTAAACAGTAGTTTAAGTAAGAGCTTGGAGAAAATCTTGAAGGAACTTCCGCCCTTTCAAAAATAGAGCTGTCTCGGTTTGAATCTCAGCGGAGCCACCGTCTCCCGGGACAAGGGCGTGGGATGCCAGAGCCATGGGCTTCGGCCCAGTTTGTGGCAAAGCCAGTGACGGATGCCACGGAGAGGTTCAGGCTGGGGGACTTCCGTGGTGCCTGTGCCCTCGCCGCCCGCCTCACGACAGAACGCGGGCAGGGTCTGCCTTCCCCGCCTCGGGGCCCCTCTGGTGCCGTGGCCCCGCCTCCCCGCCTCCGCCCGTCCTGGGTCAGCCGAGTAGTAGGATGGGTGGGGTGCACTGATTCTGTAACTTTCATCTTGTGGTTTTTACAGAGAGAGGGGCGGCGTGTGATTGGTCGGGCAGAGAGGGGGCAGAGGAAGCAGGAAGCGGAGGCGCAGGGGATGTTCGAGGCGCAGAAGAGGCCCCCCACCCACCTCACTCACGCTTTGAGTGTTCAGAGAACTGCTTGAATTTCACCGTAATGTTAATGGTCCTCATACTTGGTGAAAGCCGGGCACTTTTTCCAAGTTTGCTAATTGAATTTGGTTTTAGAAGTGCCCAGCACACCCCATGAATGAATTTGGTCCTCCCCGCTTCTAATATGAGTTTGTGTTCCTCCGAGTAGGAAAAGTACCGGAAAGATCACTTCTGGAAACATCAGCTGCATTTCTCGTCCGCGGTTGGTGCTCGTGATGCATCATTGTAGTCGAGTTGGAGGATGAACTTTCCAGATGGCCCTGTCCCCATCGCCCTCCTACAAGCCTGTTCGGCGCATTTGATCTTTAGACGTTTTTCTTCTGACCCAGGACGGTGTTAGCCGTCCATTCATTCCACAGTGGGATGGCGAGTGTTTATGCCAGGCTAACTGGATGCCCAACGTGATTATTAAAAGCACGTAAAGCGGGTTCAGCAGACACTTGTCCTCGTTGGGAACGGGACTCTTAGGTCACAGAATCATAAAATGTTCAGAGGTGAAACTTACAAATGCGACTCAACACTGAGTTTGTTGCCTCCGTGGGGGGCGTGGCGGGTGACGGGCCGGCGGTGGGGGCTGCGGACTTCGAAGAGTGGGTAGGACTCCGGTGGGAAACCAGAGGACACCACAGAACGCATCTGGGTGACAGCGTTACAGGGTCTGGAAGGTCGCACACCACGTGGAAGTTACGGCCCGTGGCGGCCAGCTGTTCTCGGCCACAGACGGGGTCACCAAAGGGAGGCGGCCTTCGGGGGAGAGAACTGAGCGTGAAAAGGAATGAAGCGCTGATCCGCGCTGCAGCACCGCTGAGTCTCGAAAACACGTTCGGGGGAGACGCCTGTCACAAGAGGACACCTGCTCTACGTAGGCGTGCCCGCAGGCACAGACAGGTTACTGCGTGTCAGGGGCTGGGGACGGCCGGGGTGAGCAACTGCTAATGGGAACGAATTTTCTTTCTGGGGTGACAAAAACGTCCTAGAGTTGGGTAGTGGCCACAGTCACGTGCCTTTGTGGATGCAGCAAAACCGCTGAATGGTGCACTTTGAAAAAGTAAATTCTATGGTTTGCGAATTATATCCTAATAAGGAAAAAATTCTCCCTGAAGGAAACTGAGCACGTTGACACCACGTTCAGGTTAAAGTCATTCTCAAGTGGTGTTGGCTTCACGTAAACAGTGGAGGCCACAGGTGACCAGCACGGGTTCCATTTGATCTTTTGAATTCAGAAGTGCCGCCTTGATGCCGGCCTCCTTATTAGTTTTTTAATGTTTATTTTTGAGAGAGAGAGAGAGAGAGAGAGGCAGATTGAAAGCAGAGGAAGGTCAGAGAGAGAGAGGGAGACACAGAATCGGAAGCAGGCCCCAGGCTCCGAGCTGTCAGCACAGCTGATCCCACGAACCGTGAGATCATGACCTGAGCCGAAGCCGGACGCGTAACCGACTGAGCGCCCAGGCACCCTAGTTATCTCCAGTTGAAAACAAGGTTCCCTGACTGCTCTGCCGTTCAGTTGCCGTGTCGGACCCGATCCGCTGACTTGGCCGTGGCCCCGGGACTCCCTGCTGAGCCACGTGGTCGGGGGTTCTGTCCTCAGTCTGTCCTTCACCGGGTTTCCTTTGAAATTACCGGTTGCTTTCTAACATAGTCCCC
>NC_043716.1:55448440-55451443 GCF_006229205.1 Suricata suricatta | reverse complement strand
CACCGTGGTGACATCTCCCCCAGTGGGTCACCGCCTGTCCTCACGGTGGTGACATCTCACCCAGTGGGTCACCGCCTGTCCTCACGGTGGTGACATCTCACCCAGTGGGTCACCGCCTGTCCTCACCATGCTGACATCTCAATCAGTGGGAAAAGGATGTGCTTCTTGACAAACGGTGATGGCACTTGAGTATCCATTCAGAAAAATACTAGATTCCCTTTGTCATTCGGTGCTGAAAGAAACCAAGAAACTCGAGCTGGATCACAGATCAAAGTATGTGTCCTTCTGGGGTGCCGGGGCGCTCAGTCAGTTAGGCGTCTCACTTAGCTCAGGTCAGGATCTCGCATGAGTTCCGGCCCTGCGTCGGGTTCTGTGCTGTCAGTGCAGAGCCTACTTCGGATCCTCTGTCTCCCTCTCTCCAGGCTCTGAGCTGTCAGCACAGAGCCCGACGTGGGGCTCGAACCCATGGACTGTGATCACGATCATGACCTGAGCTGAAGTCAGATGCTTAACCAACTGAGCCACCCAGACGCCCCTAAATAAACATTTAAAAAATCACATATACTTTATAGTTTATATACATGTTTGTATATGTGTACGTATGTATTATATATACTTTGACAGGTAATTGACTTGAAGGTTTTTAAGCATAGAATGACAAAGATGTAAATATACGTGACACATATCACGCACACACGTACACACATAGATTTTGACGTCAGTAGTTTTAGGGGCGCCTGGGTGGCTTAGTCAGTTAAGCATCCGACTCAGCTCAGGTCATGATCTCGTGTTTGTGGGTTCGAGCCCCACGTCGGGCTCTGTGCTGATAGCTTGGAGCCTGGAGCCTGCTTTGGATTCTGTGTCTCCCTCTCTCTCTGCCCCTCCCCTGCTCATGCTCTGTCTCTGTCTCTCAAAAGTAAATAAATGTTAGAAAAATTTTAAAGTGAGTATTTTTACAACTTCATTGGAAGGAACACCATTTCCTAATAAGTAGGTCACAAAATCCCAGACTGTAAAAGAAAAAATGATTTACAGACATCATGTGAATGAACTTAATACATAAATTATATCCCTTGTATTTTGTGTGACGGAAGCTCTCATAAAAGAAGTTAGGACAGTTGGAGAAAATATTCACAACACTTACAAACAAAGGATCACTATCCAAAACCTATTAAGAGTACCTGCAAATTAATAAAAAGACAAACAGAAAATAGGACCAAAGATAGGAACAGTTCACGGGAGAAGCACCGACAGCCGATGAAGAGAAGTGTTCGGTCTTCCTAGTAAACGGGGAAACCTGAGTCCCAGGCGCCGTTGGGCTACCCAGGCGTTGGGGGGCGTGGGGTGTGGGGAGGCGGTTTGGTGGGGCTGCCGTGGCGGTGCCGCCCGGTGCCCGGACCCCGGCTTCTCAGCAGCACCGCGGTCCCTTGTGAGGAGCCAGGGATGGCGGGAGGAGGGGGCTCCGGGGCCGGCGCAGGGAGAGGGCAGGTGCGCCTGACTCGAACAGGGAAGGGCAGGAGGCACGGCCGCGGTCCGACATGGTGGCGGGCGGGAAGCCACGGGAGCCACCTTGAGGAAGCGGCCGGCCGTTGGCGCCAAGGGCATCAACGGGCAAGGAAGGACGATGGCGTGGAGGGCAGCACTCGCCGGTGACAGGGGGACCTCGCTCTGCACCCCCGCTGCCCCCCTCTACCACCCGCTCGAGGGTGGCCTCGCCAGTACGCGGGCCCAGCTCCATCACGGGCCTCTGACACATGCACTGAGAACACGACCTCGCCAAAGTGCCCGTGTCGGGGAGGTCAGAAGACCCCCAACACCCCCAACCTGGGGGCCTTCTGCAAGTTAATGGGGTCCTCTGCCGGGGCTCAGGTCCGAGGGACGCCGGGACTGGGAGCCGTCTCGGACCGGGGACTGAGGACACGGACGACCGCAGGCAGGGGCACGCCTGGGCTAGATCCAGGGGGGAGGACGGAAGTGAGAGAGCGGGTGGCGGCCCCACTGCGGGGATTATGTAATGGGGACGGGGCGCCATGCTGTTGCCGTCTCCCTGCGAGTCTGCAGTGATTCTAACACGGAGGCAGGTGCCCTCCCCAGACACCCTCGCCTTGCACGGGAGAGCCTGGCAGAGACGCCGAGTGCAGCTCAGCGGGGAAGGACCGGCGGCAACTTCAAGGCCAGCGGTCGGAGAGCGGAGCAGGGCACACGCTTGACTGCCCATCCTAAACCCTGAGTGGGTCTCATCCGCTCCCGCGCGGGCAACGTCTAGGGCCCAGTAAATGAAGAAGTTCCCTGTGGAAGAGCACATCTTGTCCGGCCTTTGTCACGTGGGCCGGAAGAAGGACTTGCAGTTTGGGGTTGATGTCCCGCCCCCTGGGCCTCTACACGGAGCACAGTAAGCAGATACTTGTTCTCTAATTTAAAAACGAGAAGGGGGCGCCTGGCTGGCTCAGTCGACAGAGCGTGTGACTCCAGATCTCAGGGTTGTGAGCTCAACCCGCATGTTGGGGGTAGAGGCTATTTAAATATGAAATCTTTAGGGGCACCTGGGTGGCTCATTCGGGTAAGCGTCCGACTCTCGGTCGCAGTTTAGGTCTTAATCTCCGAATCGTGAGGTCAAGCCCCATGTCGGGCTCCATACCGGGCCTGGAGTGTACTTAAAAAAAAAAAGAAAAAGGAAGAAATTAAAACAGCTAAAAAATAAAAATAAAATTTAACAAAAGAAGAAGAAAGTAAGTTTGCTGTATTTTGCCTTCAATGAGACAATCCCTTCTTTGGTTAAAAGTACCCGGGTGATCGCGGAGTTTGTGTGCTTTTTATCTCATAAGTGGTCCACTTTGATGAGAACAAACACGAAGGCCGGAATCTAGCCGTTCGGGACACTGTCCTGCCCACTGTGTGGCCCGTACACTTATTCCAGCAGAAGTGCCGGCATTCGGGCCGCGCCGCAGTCACGGGAGTCACCCCGGACTCCATGCTGAGTGCTCCCGCCTGGCTGCTGGGGAC
>NC_043716.1:55432278-55448340 GCF_006229205.1 Suricata suricatta | reverse complement strand
CTGTCTCTCTCTCAAAATAAAGGCATAAGAAAATTAAGAACAAACACAATGGCTAGTTGTAAGCCTTTTAACAGTCCCTCTTTTAGCCAGCAGAGGGCAGCACAGATCGGCTTCATCGCCTCCGCTGTTTTTTACTTTATTTTAAAAGGCGTTCGGAACTGCTGTACCCACTGGTTTCTAGCACAGTTTGAATTTTTTCTTCCTTCTCATTTGAGAATAGTATTGTTGCCTCTCTGTCTTTGTGGAGGACGATGTTTGATGTTTCTGTTTAGCGCGTCACAAATATTACCTTCTCATTTTCTAAAATATTTGCGAGTTGTTTCCAAAAGTCCCCCAACTGGTGAGGCTGGCAATGGTGGCACCCCAGGGACATTGTTCCATCACCACCAGAAGGCGGGGAGTCGGCTGCCCAGGGTCCCGGGACCCGTGCCACCCAGACCTGCCCTGGGAGGACGGTGACCCCAGACGCGGGCCCCCCAGCAGGAGGGCTCTGCGTGAGCCTCTGGTGACCGTGCAGCCCCCTTCTCGGGGAAAATGCACGTAAACTCAGCACCATGGCTTTTCAGCGTTACGGCAGTTTATGCCATTGATAATGGATTTTCTTCACACAGCAAATAAGATCAGACTTCGTGAAGCACTGCACCTTTCTTATTTTCTCCTTGAAGAGTTAGTGACTCTTCTTGGAAAAGACTGACATTCAAATTGCATGTGAAAAGCGAAGGGCCGAAGGGCGTGGTTTAGATTGTTGTTTTTAATATACACCTAGTGACTTTGACTTTCTAAGAATTTGCCATTGTGACCATTTTATTTTACTTAAACAGGTTTTACTTTATTTTAGAGAGCATGCGAACACCCTAGCCGGGGGAGGGGGAGACCAGAGTGAGAGAGAATCTGCGGCAGGCTCCACGCCCCGCACAGAAGAGCTTGATGTGGGGCTCGATCTCACGACCCTGGGATCACGACCTGAGCCGAAATCAGGAGTCAGAGGCTCAACTGATTGAGCCACCCGGGCGCCCCTTGACTTTTTCTTTTGATAATAAAAGTGCTTTAAAAAAATAAAGTGCTAAAGACCCTGCCCCACGGCGGTGCACGCTGGCAGATGGGACCGGGAGCCCCACCTCAGCCTCTGCCGGGCGCCAGGCAGGCAGCTGGCAGGCAATGGCCGTGCCCTTTGAGTTCTTCATTTGACTTCTTTGCGACACAGACATATTTCCTTTGTCCTCAACCTCCCCCGCCCCCCCCCTTTTTTTTGGCAAGATCTATTCGCATCAGAGGAAAAACAGCGCAAATCCGTGTTTGTAGGGCGTCCCGAGGAGCAGTGACCTTCCAGAGTTGGCAGTGTGTGCAGGTGTGTGTGTTTGGCTGCAGAGCTGCTGTTTGCCGCCCCCGCCAGCCCACCCGGCGAACAGCGGCTCTTCTGGGAGTTTCAGGACACTTGTGTGATGCTGTGCCCCACGCCACCCTCCACTGGCAGCTGGTCAGGAAAGCTCTAAGCTGCAGGGGCCATCAGGAAGGGGATTGATTTACCCTCAGGGCCCAAAAAGGCTGAGGATGCCCTGGGCGTCAGAACGGAGCCAAGGGGGCAGGCTGGAGATGGGGGGGGGGGGAGCGCGGATGGAAGGTGGTCGCGGTGGGGGGAGGGGGGCAGGCTCTTAGGTCCCCTCTCCGTGTCTTGCAGCCAGGTGAGGTCTCTCTCTTCCACTTTTGGTAAAGCGGGAAGGTTCGATTCCGGAAGAAGGATGTGAAGACAGAGAGTGTGAAGGCGTGTGTCCCTGAGTGCGTGCACCCCGTCTGTCTCCTCCTGCCCCCCGCGCCCCCAGGTGCTGCTGGCCGGGCTTGGAGCCCGCCAGCCTGGGCGGGAGGTCAGAGGGCGGCTCCTGGGGTTAGTAGGAGAGGGGACCCACGGGCCGCTGGCGGGGTCTGTGAACTACCGCACCCTCGGCGGGCCGTCCCCGCCGCACAGCGCTCCGAACCCAGCTGTTGGTGCCGGGCTCTTAGATGTGGAGACACGGCCGGTGAGTTTACTAGACATTTAAGGAAAACCCTCAGCATTAGACAGGAGAACAAAGCAAGCGGAAGAAAAGATATTCGAGGAAACATCACAGCAGAACGTCTTAACAGCCACAGACTTAGGCATCTTAGATGTGGCATTAACGGAGCGAGAGCAGGACGCTCTCCAGAAGGAGTGTTTGGAGTTAAAGAGTGAGCGTGTGTGCGCAGAAAACCGCGGGGAGAAGACACTGAGGGCCAAGAGTGGAGGATGGAGCAGGGCGCGTCCCTGCGGGTGGCCGTGACACAGCGCCACACGCTGGGTGACTCCGGTCACGCAGGTCTCCCTGGCCCGCGGCTGGCGGCAGAGAGCAGGCGCATCAGTGCCCCCTGCTGGGCGCGCCCTCCCGCGCCCCCCACCGCCCCCCCCCCCCGGGGTGGCCGGCTGCTGCAGGGTCAGTGGCTGCCCGCACCCCCCCCCCCCGGCCTCTTCTCGTGCGGCCATCGGGCCCAGCGAGGCCTCCAAACCCCGCCACGACTGGGTTTCGACACAGATTTGGGGTGGACACAATGTTCAGGACGCTTCCTAGAAAGAGGCTCGACACGGAGATGAAAAAGCGGAGTGAAAAGGTGAAAATCAGAGGATCCACAGTGGAGGGGCCGGCCTGTCAGCTCTCAGGGTAAGGGATCTCGTGAAAGATCCCGAGGCTTCAGAACCGGGGTCCGCGGGGGGCCAGCACGGTGCACGGAGACGGACTCGCACCCGGGCCCCCTGTCACAAGACTGCACGGCGCCGAGGGCAAGCGCCCGGAAGCTTTCGGACAGGGAGGCAAGGGCCCACAGAAGGTTCCGGGGGTCGGAAGGGCCTGTGGCGAGCAGCCCCGTGGGGACAGGAGACGAGGGAATGCCTCCCCCGCTGGGCGGAGAGGACTGTAACTCACAGCTCTGTACCCAGTGCCGTGCCAGGCGAGTGTGGACGCGCGGAGTCCACGTGTGTCCTTACTGTGTTACTAGAAGGTTCTCCAGGAAGCAGAGCACACGGAGTCAGAGGACCAGGAGCCCGCAGGTGCCAGGGTGACGGGGTGAAGCTGCAGGGGCGGGCGGGGCAGCGTGGGTTTGGGGTCTGTCTCCAAACACAGGCTGCTCCACGTGTTTGGCCCCGTGGACAGTTCCCTGCCTTAGTGCAGAGAGTTGGGCGTGGGGTCCGTAACGCAGAGAACTCTGCAAACGGAAAGAAAGAGACACTTAGCGCCATTCTGTGGTCATCGTCACCACGGTACGTTATGCGGCGAGGCTGTGAGCAGTATTTACGGAAATAGTAAACGTTGATTGAACCCAGAACGTACGTGTGACCGTACCGCGTGCGCCAGCGTGTGTGTGTGTGTGTTGGGGGGTGGGGGGAACAGCTAAGCCTTCGCCTGTCACCGCAGGCAGGTGGTGTCCAGAATCGAAACCCCAGGAACAAGCAGTGTCGGTGTGTCACTGGGAGGCAGGGAGGTGACGGCAGGCCCAGCTGACCGGGCTGCCTCTGGAGCAGGACTCGAGGGTGGGGGTGCGATTGGGCAGGAAACTGCGGGTTTCTGTTTTAAGCCGTAGATACTGTTTGTTTTTTATATGATGTGTGTGTTATTTTGCTTGAAGAAGAAAAACCAGGCACGAAGGGCTCGAGAAAAACCCAGAGGGGCTGCTGGCAGGTCACGTTAAGGAGGGTCTTAACACCCCGGGGGGGGGAGCTGAGACTTCGGGGCAGCGATGGGGCCCGCAGGAGCGGCGCCCGCCCATGTCCGCCCTCCTCGGCCGGGCACTGGCCGGGCACTGGCCGGGCACTGCACTGCAGGCCCCCTTGCCCTTGGCCCCCACCAAGGAGGCTGGTCAGAGGAGAATGGGGTCAAGGCGTTTTCGCCCTGCCCGGTGGCTGAGGCCTAGTCAGCCCTGGCCCCCAGGCAGCCGCCGCCTCCTGCAGGCCTGGCCCCCACAGGGTACTCCCTCTCGCCGACCCCAGACGGTGTCAGGTGCCCTCCAGGCCCCTGCTCCCTGGGGTCTCGACTGCTGTGGTGCCACGCTGAGAAACGTCTCCCCGCAGTGCTGCACGAACGTCACGCACATTCTCCGCCGGCGCCACTTTAACCACCAGGAGGTTGCGTGTTCGCACCTGTCTGTCCCCTGAGAAGACGAGATGGCGGGTAAAGGACTCAGGCTACTTAAGGTGTTTTATTCATTGAAAATATGAGGTGTCTTGAGTCCAAACGCCCGCAGCCCCAACGCCTTCACGTGTGACATTAACACGCGGCGCTGTGGAGCGTGTGGTCTCTCCGTGGCTCGGTGTGGCGCTCGCGGTGGGGCCTCGGCCTCCCGTCCCGTGATGCAGAAGGCTTCAAGGCCTGGGGGACCGGTCCACGTCTGTGTTTCCATTGTTTTTCCAGCGATTTGCAGGCCTGCTGTGAACTCGTGCACGGCTTCTGTCGAGAGAGCCGGGTCACGATTGTGCACTGCACTTGGGGTCGAGCCGGGGCCGGGCCCAGGCCCGCTGAGGAGGGCGGCACTTCGTCTCTGGCTGCCCAGGGGGCCCGGCGATGGCCTGTTGGCCCACGTGCCTGTAATTAGCACCCACCTGCAGTCTGAAGAATGTCCCAAGATCTGGATGATAAGTAAGGCAGTCACTTATGAGTGAGTCAAAGGTAGAACTTGGGCCGTTAGTACTTAAATTTCTATTTTTGGGACCCGAAGACTTCCCTCTTCGTTCACGACTTCCTTCTTTCACAGTGTCATCTGTTGCACTGGCTTTGGACCAGCCCCGACCACACAGAAGGCCGTGTAGCGCCCATGAGTGTGCCCGCCCTTCTCCTGGTTTAAGGCCTAAGTGGCAGCTCTTCTGCCAGCGGCTTGTGGCCCAGGGACAGGAGCTGGGCATGTCACACGGGGTGACGGACGCTGCATGAGCCAGTCAGAGCCCCTTTGGGGAAGTGAACTGGGCGGCAGCGGGGGCAGGCGGGAGGCGGGGACCCTGGTGGCCGCTGCCCCCCAGAAGATGGCAGGTGCAGGTACGTTCCCCCGCCCGCCAGTCCAGGCCAGAGGGCTTGGGCTGACCTTGACTTCTCTCACACCTGAGTGGCCTCCATCAGCCAGCCCTAGGCTCTGACTTCCAAGTAACTAGAGCAGGAATTTGATCACTTGACTGTCATCTCTTGCCCGGGTGACAGCAGCAGCCTCCCCGATGCCCTCCCTGCGTCTGCCCTCGCGGCCCTGCCGTCTGTTCTTCTCAGCCCGGGTCACGGCCTCAGAAGTCAGCGCCCCCCGCCCCCCTGCAGTGGCTCCCCGGCTCCCCCGCCGCAGTGGGAGCAGGTCCTGAAGATACCTGACAGGCCCCACAGCTCTCCCCTCCCCTCCCTCCCGCCTCGCCTTCCTCTCCTGACGCTCTTTGCTCTGCTCCAGCTGCCCCTGAGCTCCAGGGCGGGTTCCTGCTGGTACAGGTGCGTCCCCCTCCCCACCCAGCTCCTGCAAGCCTTGGTGCCAGGGCTCTCGCATCTCCGGTCCCCGGCCCTCCACGCACTCGGAATGAAGCCAGTGGAGGAAGAGATTACGTACTCGATTGTAACACGTAGAAACTTCTATAAGGCAAATGATACCACAGCTGCTGTTAAAAACAGGTGACCAGTTGGGAGAAGAGATTTGCAACATTAAAAGAATATTTCAATGTTTGTTTACCTTTGAGAGAGAGATGGAGAGAAAGAGCACATGAGCAGGGGAGGGGCGGAGAGAGAAGGAGACACAGAATCCGAAGCAGCTCCAGGCTCTGAGCTGTCAGCACAGAGCTTGATGCAGGGCTCGAACCCACAAACCGTGAGATCATGACTTGAGCCGAAGTCAGATGCTTAACCGACTGATTCACCCAAGCGCCCCAAGATTTGCAACGCTTAATGCAAAGAATTTGTAATCGAAAACTCTGTAGGACAAGGTAATCGATAAGAAAATGGGCACAAAGAGTGTTGATAAGCAGTTCAGGAAAGAGGAAGTGCCTCAAACTGTTGGAAAGGTCATCACTACCACCGGTCATCAGGTCAGTGTAGACAGGAACGCCAAGAAGCCGTTTTTCACTTCTCAGAGGAGCAGAGGTGAAGGTGGCAGGCCCGGGTAGGGTCTGTGAAGGTGGTGGCACTCGGGCCCCGGACAGGGTCGCCGGGGGTGGGGTGGGGGGGTTGGGGGCAGACCTGCCTCGGGCGTCTTTCCTGGAGAAACGCTTTACCACGTCACAGCAGGCAGAGAGGAGAAGTGACCCGTCCTCGGAAAAGTTGGGATCCGCATCAGACACTGGCCCTGGCCCAGAGGGTGCGAGTACTGGTCTGGGCACACGGAGCTGGATGGGACTTAGCCGGGGACCCGTTCCAGAAGGGGACGCGCAGGAGGAAGCGTGGCTCTGGTTGTGACGAACCGAACGGAAGGTGTGAGGTTGATTTACACTAGTTGCTTCCAGAAACCAGAGGCATTTCTAAAGGCGTATGTTTGTGTATTTGCTTGTTGTTAGGGAGGAACGGGGTTGGGGGGCTGGGGCCGCGCTCCTGGTGTGCCTGGAGACGCAGTGTTCTGGGGTCTTGTGTAGACGTGTGCCTTTCTACCCACAGCGAGAGCCTGGCTTCGGGGACAGCATGCCCCTCGTCCCTCACACCTGCCTCGGGGGGCGCTCACTGCCAAGACTCCTGGGAGGAGGGGTCGGGGTCCCGCAGCGGAGCCGGCCAGAGAGGGCCCTGCGGCCGGACACTGGCCGGTGCCTGCTTCCAGGCTTTGGGCCTCCAGGGATGAGGCCCGAGGCGCATGTTGGTCCGTCTGTCACTTGGGAGTCACAGTGACCAGGAGGGGACCCGTATCTGGAGCCAGCAGTTCCGCCCTGAGGGGGTTTGCTCGGGGGATGATAAGCCGTGTGGGAGGGAGCGCGCCCGGGCGTCGGATTGTCAGGAAGGGTGAAGCCACGTGCACGTCCCCCAGCAGGGTGGTTAGACCCGGTCTGCTGGGGGTCGTGAACAGTGGGGTACATTTCCACGCATTATCGTGGGAAATGTTTGCCATCGGTAAAAAATGGCCGCGTATAAGACAGCATGTAAAACATCAAATTTATGTTTCTATATATTTATCTGTTTGTCGATCTGTATTTCTCTCTGAATATATACACTTATCTCTTGTGATAAAATAAATACATTTCGAGAGACACGTTTGTATAACATGTACGTGGCTGTATTTATGCATATAAGATACAAGACATTTGTAGAGAGAAGAGATACGTTTGTATGTTATGTGTAGACAGAGAAAGACAGACCCAGAATGAGAATATAATACACAGAACAAGAATCTGGAAGAATATAAAGCACACGAACCAAAACGTCATCAGTGGTTCTTCCCGGTTGACGGGAGCTAGACTGTTTTCCTCATTACTGTTAATCTGATTTCAACAATAAACACGCATCACGAATTTAGTAATAATAGTTATGTTCTACGAACACACCGTAGACAGTAGAATGGCGTCAACACCGAACTCGTATTGGAAATGACCTTGGGGTTTTTCTCTCTCAAGTCTGCTTTCTCTCCTGAGGGGTTCAGTTGGTTGAGCGTCCAACTCTTCATACAGCTCAGGTCATGATCCAGGGTCATGGGATCGAGCCCTGTGCCGGGCTCTGTGCTGAGAGGTTCTCTCTCTCTCTCTCTCTCTCTCTCTCTCTCTTCTCCCTCTGCCCCTTTCCCCAGCTCGCGTGCTCTCTCTCTCTCCCTCAGAATCTGCCTTCTCCTTCCAGCCCGTGACCTCAGAGCGTGCCCTAAGGGTGACGGTGTCTTAGTCACCCTCCTCGCAGACGTGCCGCCCTCGCGTCCTCAGAGCCCGGGGCTCTGGGGGATCCTCCTCCGGAAGGTGCTCCCCGGGCGAGGAGACGGGCCGCCGCGGCTGCGTTGGAGGAAAGTCTGGGAGTGCGGCTGCCGGGCTCCTTCCGGGGAGCAGGCGGTTAACTGGTTAACTTCTCGGAAGCAACTTGAGCTTGACTTCAGGAACTGGGTGGCGGCCGTGACGCCTGTGCAGCCCGCGGAGGCCCATTGGTCCGGGAGTTCAGGAAGCAGCTCTGAGCTGTCCTGGCCCGGGCGGCCCCCAGGTATTCCCGGCCCCGCCCGGCCCTGCGACGCAGCCAGGGGAGCCCCGCCGCCCAGGGGAGCCCGGCCGCCCCACTCAGCCTCCGCAAGACTAAACCTCGCGGCCCTCAGGGTCCCGCTGTGGTGGGGAAAGATGGTCCTGAAGACAGACGAGGAGGAGGGTGAGGCCCCGCCCCGCCCGGGTGTCAGCAGTGGGGGGGGGGGGGTCCCTCTTGATCTGTGTGGGGGACACCGGGTGACAGTTTTACTGCCTTTCGGGAGGAGCAGTGCCCAGACTGGGGGCATTTCTCCCCGTTTTCGGGAGGACGACCCGAGGGTGCGGGGCGGAGGCTGGGGCTGGCGGGCGGGTGTGCATAGCTCAGTGTGTTTAAGCCAAAGAAGCCCCACCTTTGCTTTTCAGTGAGGTCCACCCTGGGGGCTTCTTCGAGGAGCCGTGTGCCCGGGGTCTGCGTCTGTGTTTCCTGACCCCGAGGAACAGTCGGCCGGAGCGGGTGTGACTGTGAGAGCTACAGAGCAGAGGCCAGGGCAAGCACCCCCTTGGCGTCCGTTTCTACTGATGTGACGCAGGGAACATTCAGTTGACTTGACCTTCCTCTTTTAGTGTCGGTAAAGGCGGTTGGAGGCCCCGTAGGGTCCGTACGCTTCCCGGATGCTCTCCATACCCACAGTGTAACCCCGGAAACTAAGCAACGGGGCAGCAAACCAGGGATCCTGCGGACGGGCCGTGCGGAGGTCCCCCCGGCCGTCCTGACGTCACGGGAGGTCTGCAGGCGGGCGCCTGTCCGTTGTGAGGTCCTGCCGGTGGCGATGTCGTGACGCCGTGAGGCCAGCCAGCCCCGTGCTGCCTCGTAGTTAGGAACGACTCGTGTCAATACGTTTGCAGATTTCACAGTAGGTTTTGTGAAAGTTGTAGCACATGTCAGGGGTTCTCTCTACGCTTTTCCTTCTCCAGTTCACCGTGAGATACATTGGAGAGCCTCAGCTCCGAGCACAGGTCATCTTCGCCCACATCCACGGGGCGACTGGAAAGCTGTGCCACCTGGGAAAGACGGGGGGTCAGGGACTCATGGGTGTGCGTCATGGTCCTGCTGGAGACGGGCCGGCGGGAGCAGCAGCTCCGGGTTAGCGTTGACGTGGGAGGTGCGGTGTCTGGAAGGTGGTCCACAGTAGCCCCGTCTCGTTCAGCAGGAGCACTCTCGAGAGTGGAAGAGAGCACTTTGCTGATGGTTTGGGGACGGTAGGTGTGAGCCTGGCCTGGCGGTGACCGCTGGCCACCCGAACTCGCTGCTGGCCCTCCGGGCGAGCTTGGCCTCGGAGCCAGGAGAGGCTACGTCAGAGGGCCCGTGTCCTGGCCTTCAGATCCAGCGTGAGCTGCGCATCCTGTGCCCTTGACCCAGGGGTGACAGTGAGGCACCATCTTGGGACTGAGGACTTGAGAGCTCAGATCCTAGAGACGGGATTAATGGGCTGCTTTGCTTGGAATGAGTCACCGTCAGGCGCAGGCCGCTTTCCGTTCCCCTCCTAGGCGCGCTTTGTCCTGTTGTTTGTTGGGGACGTGAGGACGGTGTCGTCCTTTTAACTGCTGCTAAATTGATGCCGAGGGGTTACGGTGAGACGCCGTGACGGCTGCGGGCAGACCTAGAAGCGAAGGGAGCAACTGGGCTTTCCTGGGCAGGGCCCCAGGGCCCGGGAGGAGGGGGTGTCCGCCTCGTGCTCCTCATGGAGCCGCTTTTATCCGTTCGTAGGATGCCAGGAACACACCTAATACGGGGCAAACGGGGAAGTGTGTGATCTGAAGAAGTGTGATCTTTCCGGCTGCACTGATCTCACATCTACAGTCCACAAATTAGACATACTTTTGGTCTCTCTCCTCCCCCGCACCTGCCTCATCCCAGTGCTGCGGGGACACGGGGGACCCGACCTGGTGCTGCGGGGGCGCGGGGGACCTGTCCTGGTGCCGCGGGGACACGTGGGGCCCGACCCAGACCTGTCCTGGTGCTGCGGGGACACGTGGGGCCCGGCCCGGTGCTGCAGAGGCACGGGGGACCCGTCTCGGTGCCACAGGGACACGGGGACCCGACCCGGTGCTGCGGGGACACGGGGGGGGGGGGGCCCGACCCAGTGCTGCGGAGGCGCGAGTACCAAAGTGGCAGCGTCTCCATGGTCCTGTCCTTCCAGAGCCTCATCTGACCCCTTGATTTGCCCTCGAACCTTCCCTTTGGGCCGGAACCTAGGCTCCATGGTACGTGGAATGCGAGGCCCTTCCAGGCTAGGGCTAGGCCATCTTCCGGGTGCCAGCCTGGTCCTGACGTGCCCTGGGCCCTGACCCCAGGTGTGCCCCTGTCCCCGGCCGCCCCGCCGTTTCCAGGCCTCCTTGACTTGCTTGCTTAGTGCGGTCTCTGTTTCCCTGTTTGAATCCATCGTCCTTCCAAGTCCTGGCTCACAGGCTCGACCTCCCGAGGTCTCTTGGTGTCCCGGACATGCTCCGGGGGCCGGGTGTGGCCACGGTGCCGTGGCTTCGGGTTCACACACCTCCCCTCCTGCCTTGATGTTCTGTGCAGGCAGGGGCCGCGCTGTTCGAATCCGAGCTCCGGGCCCAGGCCGGGCCTGTGCAGGGGCTCAGTAAATGGAAGTGAATGTGATTATTCCAGTGAGAGAAAATAACTCGGCCCGTGAGTCTGAACTGGGCTCTGTTCGTAGGTTGTTGGCACTCTGTGGTCTTAGGTCACCTGTGCACGGGACGTAACGGTGCATAGGCATTGTCGGGAAATATGCCAAGTTCACATTGGACTTTGTTATCTAGTCCAAATAGAAACAGAAACAAACGACCCCTTTTTAAGCGGTGAGATCCCGTGTGAGTCTGGGGGGGGGTGTGGGATGGGAGGAAGTAGAGTGCCTCCCCCAGGAGGCTGGGTTCTCAGGTGGCACCTAGAATCCTACCCAGAGTCTGCCTCCCGCCCAGCCCCCTCATCCTGGCGCGCTCGTGAGCGTGCCAGCCTTGTGCTGGGCACACCGCTTCGGTGCGGGGAGAGGGGAGGCCAGAGTGCCGTAGCGAGGAGTGAATACCCCACAGATAGTTCTCCCTCCCTTCCTGGGGGTTGAGTTTGTGATTTGCGGGCTGAGAATAGTTACATCTTTATTTGTAAGCAAGGGTGTCCCCCAGCAGAGCCGCCTCACCGTCTGCTGTGATGGGTCGGGGACGGGCTCTGGTGGGGCTAGACCGTGCTCGGGGTGCCTGCGGAGGATCAGAACTGCCCCTCCTTTCTGACGAAGGCCAGTGGCGGCGAGGCTTGGGTCTGCCCTTCTGGAAGAGCAGACCTGCCTCCGCCCTCTGAGGCTCCAGTTCTGGTTACGGACTATGGAAGCACAGGCCCGGCCACCGGCAGTCAGGGTCAGGGTCAGGGTCGGCACGGGCAGAAAGAAAGGGCAGGTGGGGGCTGGGGGCTCAGTCAGTTAAGCATCTGATTTGGCTCAGGTCATGATCTCGTGGTTTGTGGGTTTGAGCCCCATGACCCGGCTCTGTGCTGACAGCTCGGAGCCTGGAGCTGCTTCGGATTCTGTGGCTCCCCCTCTCTCTGCCCCTCCCCTGCTCGTGCTCTGTCTCTGTCTCTGTCTGTCTCTGTCTCTGTCTGTCTCCGTCTCTATCTCTTTCAGAAATAAACATAAAAAAGAGAAAGGGCAGGTGTTGTGGGTCTAGGCCTTCAGAGTCCCTATCAGTGGTCTGCAGAGGCCAGGACGGGGCCTGGGGAACAGGAGACCTCTCTGCTTCTGGAAGGGTTACTGACGTAGGCTTGCGGTGGGGGCTCCAGGACCTGTGGTTGAAGGGCTAGCCCTTCCGGAAGTGTTGGGAGGCGCCAGGTTCTCCCTTTTCCCTCTCGCTTTGACCACCCTCTGAAGGCAGTTTGCCCTGATTTGCGCTTTTCTCACCAGCGTGACCACCAGCGCTCCGCCGGGGCCCCACGGTCACGGGCCCCGCTGCTGGGGCGTAGCCGTCTCGTGACTTCCTGCGCATGTCCCCTGCGTGCACGCCGTGTCTGGCCTCGCAGAGGTGGGGGACGCACTGGAGCGGACCGAGAGAGGCACGTCAGGCCCCACCTCCCCGACCCGCGGCCCCTCCTTCCTTAAGAACTTGGTCCTTACCGCACCGAGCGCTCCCGAAAGCCCCGCTCCGACCTAAGAAAGAGCTGGCGAATTTCTCTTCCGAGTCCGTGGCTATTTCTGCGTCTTTTCCTTTGTGTTTTCTGTTAAAGAGTTCAGGATTCTGCTGCGTAGACTTCAGATGGAATGGAATCCCCCCTATAAAACCACGGCAGAACGGTGTGGCCGTGACCGGTGTCTCACAGGCGTTAGGACAGAACGCAGGTGTGCTTTTCTCCCCACAAGACAAATATTTGGGCATCAGTCTGAGCAAATAGTTTGTGGCAAGTAAGTGGCTGCTGGCATTTCCGTATTTTCTCCGAATAGGCACTTGGACGTACAATGCCGCCCGAGTGGTGGACGCAGACGGGCAGGGAGGCAGGGGTGAGGCGTCCATGCCCACGTGCTCCCCTCCGCGCGCTCGGCTCCCAGGACGGTCCCGCCGGCAGCTCCAGGTGCGTCCCTCCCAGAGTCCTGTGCGCTCCCACAGGTTTCCTGTCGCACCGAGTCCGTCTTGGAGACTTTTCTAGATGAGCAGCACGGACCAGCCCGCTCATTTAATGGCCAGGTGGTGTTTAGTCATCGTTCGTCTTTGCGTCTGGGGAGGGAGGACCCGTGCTGGGTAAATTCTTGCTGAATCGAAAAGTGCGTGGCGTCTGAGGTTTGGTCCCGTGGGAAGAACACGCCCCCGGCCTGTGTGCCCCGGGTCCTCACCAGGGTCTCCTGTGTCGTCAGAATGACGGAGAGCAGTCTGGTGTTCGTGTTTTCATTGTCATGTCTTAACATTTTAAAACATTTTTTAATGTTAATTTTTGAGAGAGAGATGGAGAGAGACAGAGCACGAGCGGGAGAGGGGCAGAGAGGGAGTCACAGAATCCGAAGCAGCTCCAGGCTCTGGGCTGTCAGCACAGAGCCCGACGTGGGGCTCGAACTCCTGACCTGTGAGATCATGAGGTCATGACCGGAGCCGAAGCCAGATCTCAACCAATGGGGGCCCCCCGGGCGCCCTCCTGTTTTACATTTTAAAATTCTAGAGGCTTCAAGCATCTCTCCGTGTTGGGCCGCGCGTGTGTTTCCTGCGTGTCCCCTGCTGGCGGCGTCTGTCTGGGCTCCCGGTCCTCGCGCTCCTGTCCCCGTGCGTCCCAGAAGCTCGCCCCCGCACGCGCCTGCGGTCTGCTGTCCTGGCCACTCGCCTTCCGTTCTCCACTTGCAGGAAACACACTCTCCGAGACCATGGCCATTTGAATCCGGGCTTTATTCTAGAATATTTATGGTTTCTCTTTCTACATTAAAGTCTTTGGTTCGGCTAGAATTTGTTTTGATATAAATGAGGTAGGCATTCAGCTCAGTCTTCCCCCAAATGGCCGGCTGGCTTCTTGCCACACCACCGTTGGCTGCAAAATCCTGCTTTTCTTTATATCTGTGTGTCTTTCCTCCCGGGGACCTTGTGACCTGAAGTGCAGCCAGGTGTGTCCGCGTGTCCGGTGTGTCCGCGTGTCCGGCGTGTCCCGGGCCACTTCCCCCGGGAGCCTCTGGAGCGTCTGTCTCCAGGAGCCACTCCCTCACTTCGTCTTCTTTCTCCTTCTGGACTGTCCATCTATAAGTGTTTTCATGAGGACTTTGCTATTATTTTATTTATATCATTTCTGTAAAAATCTTGTTGGTGATATAAATAGGTTTGTTTGTTTTGGTTTTCTTTTTTTGGTTTCTTTGTTTTGAGACAGCGCGAGCAGGGGAGGGGCAGGGAGGGGGAGAGAGAATCTCAAGCACAGAGCCCAATGTGGGGCTCGAACTCATGAACCCTGAGATCGTGACCTGACCTGAAATCAAGAGTTGGACCCAAGCTCAACCCGCTGAGCACCCCTCCAGGTGCCCCGATGTAAATGTAGTTTTAGGAGCCCTGGCACGTCCACTGAGGAGAGACCTTTCCCTGTTGGGGTCCTCTTCGTTTCCAGCCGGACCTTCCCCCGTGGATCACATCACCTCTCCAGTTCATTTCGGGGAGGGAGAAGTGCCACCCAGGGTCTCAAAGCCCAGAGAACATGGAGCTAAGCTTTGCCCACGCTCTGTGCCCCCTCATGGCCCTCCTCCCCGCAGCTTGGCTCCGGGTGGCTCAGCCGTGCGCGCCGCAGAGAGCCGGAGGCGTGGGGCTCCGAGAGCAGCCCCTCGGGACAGCACGGGTACGCCCTGGCCTTTGGCCCTGACCCCGCAGCTGGGCCCTCCATGCCCGTCCCGGCTGCACCCGGCCCCTGGGTGGCCACCAGGACCCAGGACCCCAGCCAGTGCCTCTGGCCCCTCAGAAGCTTCTCTCAGAAGCCACAAAGTTTTCTCTGGACCCCCAGCAACTGTGATCAGGGTCGGGCTGTGGTTCTGGGAGCCGGGTTTTTCTACTTTGGGCTCAGAGTAGAAAGTGCCACTCTCCTAAGAGATCTTCAGACCCTGCTCAGTGGGAGCAGGTGTCTTGCAAGAAGTATTTATGCTTCCGCCTTTTCCTAAGGAAAAAGTAAGCGCTTTTGAGTATCGGGAATGGAGCAGAAGTATTGAGTTCTACACCTCAGCTGCCACGGGCAGGGAGACGGGAGTCAGGTGTTCAGTCAGGTGTTCAGCCCGCTGTGCGTGCTGGGGCCTCTGCCCAGGTTCGCCTGCCCAGCCCCACCCCTGGCCTCGGATTCGCACGTACGGGGGCTGGGTGCACTGAAAGATGGGGGTGCATCTCCACCGCAGACGCTGCGGGTCAGATAAAGTAAGCGCTGCCGCTCCCCCACCCCGCGCGCTTGGTGCACCCCCCCCCCCAGCCGGAGGGAGGCGGAGCCAAGCCTGGAGCCGGCGCTGGGGGCCCTGCGTCAGCATGCGGTTGCAGCTGTGAGCCACTGGGGGGCGCAGAAGACATGCGGTCCTTTGCTCCCACTCGGGGGACCAGGTTTACTGCACTGGACAGAAGCCCTGTGTCCATGTCTATCCCTGACCCTCCGAGACCACTGATAAGCCGCCTGTTTCTTTCTGGCCCCCTCACCGCACCCGAAGTGCTCATCTCGGCTCAACAACAGTAGAATCCAGATGTCTTGCTACCACATTCAGAGGACATGTTTCCAGAGTGTTCTTTTTTTCCCTGTGTGACTGTCACTCTGCCCAGCCTGGAGTGCCCTCTGGTGCCCGGCTCCGGCCTTGCCCCTTGTGGAGCCTTCCGGCAGCCTGGGCCCGACCTCATGGCACCTGTTGCTAGTGTTTGTGTGCACGCACTTTTGGGCTGCTTTTTCCTTCAGAAGGAAGGGGGCTCTTTGGGGGCTCACCCCGTGTCTGAGCGTCTCTCTGTGTTCTGCAGTAACTAATAGGCCGCCTTGTTGATGGGTGGTGTGCATGTGCGCCTTTTTTTTTTTTTAATAAGATTGTTGAATTAACAGCCTGAGAAAACCATTTTTTTTACGTTTTCTCTCCTGGCAGATTTCCTGAGACTAAGTAGCCTCCTTCTTTGATCGCTGTGATCTCGTGACCTTGATCGTGCGGCTATTTATTTTAGCAGCTGTGGTCTTTAGTTCTGAGGAGGGCCACGCTGCAGACTTTGCGTCGGTGGCTTTTCTGTCTAACTTCTGGCCCCGCTCACTCTGTGGGTCATTTTGTCTGTGCTGAGAACGGACGCCTGCGGGCTCCCAGCTGCCCACCGCCCCGCATTCAAGCCGAACTTGGCCCAGGTTCACGGGCTGCAGGCTCTCTGTCCGCGGGTGTGGTGGCCGTGGGGCCGCGGGCCTTGCACAGGAGGTGATGGGTTCAGAGTCGCCTGCTGTGTGTGTGTGTGTGTGTGTGTGTGTGTGT